>NC_041398.2:5506880-5828130 GCF_900747795.2 Erpetoichthys calabaricus
TTAATGTTCATTCGATTAAATACAGGTATATTCCTATCCCCTTTCTATTATAATGAATATTTACCCTTGTAATTTAATCCTTAAGTGACAACATATAATATTAGGTGATTTTTGTGTGTGTTTGCGTTTTAAGTGATTATAATGAGGTGTGTTTTTGTGTCTTCGTTAATGTAATGGCACACAATGTGGTCCTTCAGTTTGTGTTGTTTAATTGTCCGCTGAGCTGTTGAGGCTAAAAACTGTGCCGCTGCAGTCGTACATCTCGTGTTGACAGGTTTTTGGTTTAGTAAGTCTGATAAATGTATTTGTAAGTTACATCATTGCCACCCTTTAAACTATTTGACTTCTATTGCCTATATTGTACTATTTGTTAGCGGGCTGGCACAGCACATGATGGTGTCACCAGTGTAGTTGGCACCAGCAGGCTTTGCTTTGTGTTTATTCAAACAGCAGCTCTCAACACGACCAGCTTTGAACTGACGGCCAGACTACTCTCGTTATTAACGTGACAAACAGCGTGTCACAATGTTTTCATTAATCAAGAACGAAAGTCGGAGGTTCGAAGACGATCAGATACAGTCGTAGTTCAGACCATTAACGATGCCAACTGGCGATCCGGCGGCATTATTCCCATGACCCGCCAGGCAGCCAACCGGGAAACCAAGTCTTGGGTGCCGGGGCGAGTATGATTGCAAAGCTGAAACTTAAAGGAATTGACGGATGGGTACTGTTTCACACGTTAATAATGACAGTAGTCGAGCAATCAGTTCAAAGCTGGTCGTGTTGTAAACTGCTGTAAGAATACACACCAAAGCAAGCCGGTGCTGACTCACTCTGATGACGTCATCATGCGCTGCGCCAGCCCGCTAACTAACATCCCTTAACTAAGCTCATCTCACAAAAAGCAGACCCTGCAATTAATATCACAGTGCAGATATATAACACTGAGCTCTGACTCTGTCTAATGTGAACTGTACACTGAAAAAAATGTTTTTTGAAATTAATTAATTTTTTTAAGGTAAGTTGTTGCACGAAATTTATTCATGTAAATCCACTTCTATATAATTACATTATATTTACCAATTGTTTTTAGTACTATCAGCTCATTTATTTTGAATAGATTTTACTATAATTTTGCCTTACTGCAACTAGTTATGCATGTTCAGTTTACTTAAATGTTTTACATAAATGGTCTCCAGAAAAATGTTTTTTTTAAGTAAAATGAACTCAGTCTGTGTTTTAATGCTAGGAATTACTAATAAATATTTTTGAGTTTACTGAACTTAGTGTATAAAATAAAAATATAGTATTTATTAATTTATTTAAGCTGTTGTTAAAATTCAAATTTAGGACAGAAAGAATAGAATCTAAGGTTTGAAACAAAGCTTTAAGTAACTTTATTATCAATGAAAACGAAAAGTATACAAAAATGTTGCTTTGCCAGAATGTTGACATATGAAACTGTGCATTCGAAGAATCTCATAAAGTACAACTTTACAACAGAACAAAATCCTCACTTTAAGAGTATTACAGAAATACTTTACAGGACAAGAACAGACACTACAGATTTGCACATATCATGTTGTTCAGGCCAAAAAGTTTAGGGGGCAGCCTTTTAGCATTGATTTGCTTTAGTATAGTTTTTGCACAAATTCATAGTAGCATTTTAGCTCTTTGGGACACTGTGAGTTTAGTGTATAAATCATCCCTAACATCAATGCACAGGCTCTTGCTACAGTGTTCAGATTGTCCAGAATGATGACGCAGTCGATAACAATTCCAACATCTGCATAGACTCCAATGTCTCCACCTTCCACCTTGATGACATAGATGCCCATGGTAGTCCTCTGCCGGTCTCTTAAGATGTCATCTCCTTGGACATCCTGTATATTATAATTTAATTTGAAAATGTTACATTTTTGCCATTAAACTTTTGTATTTCATAAAGTTGTCCCTTTTAAAATGAACCACAACTTGACTTTCAAATTATGTTTATTGTAGCCTCTACTCACCTTCAGCTTCTGCCTGTACCTAAAGAGATAAAATATAATAATTCATTACATTTATATAGCGCTTTTCTCAGTACTCATTGCGCTATCCACACATGGAGGAACTGGGAAGCAAACCCACAATCTTCCACAGTCTCCTTACTGCAAAGCAGCAGCACCACCACTGCGCCACCTGTGAGGCCAAATATAAATCACAAACACCCTTCACAGTCAAGAATTTAGACCAATGAACTTACCAGAGATGTTTGTTGTTTGAGAAGGAAATGAGTCCTGTTCCACTCCAAGACTGAGGACTAGTAAAACCTACAAGATAAAAGTGGGTTTCAGTGCAAGGGCAAATGGGTGGACTGGTAGGAAGCACCATATTGTTTAGTAATCTGTAAGATTTCTAACTAAGTATAAAATATATTTGTTTCTTTATCTAAACTTAGCTTTCCAGACAGAAATAGATAGATAGATAGATAGATAGATAGATAGATAGATAGATAGATAGATAGATAGATAGATAGATAGATAGATAGATAGATAGATAGATAGATAGATAGATAGATAGATAGATAGATAGATAGATAGATAGATAGATAGATAGATACTTTATTAATCCCAGGGGGAAATTCACATACTCCAGCAGCAAAAAATATTAAATTAAAGAGTAATAAAAAATGCAGGTAAAAAAAACAGACAATAACTTGAATAATGTTCAACGTTTACCCCCTCTGGTGGAATTGAAGAGTCGCATAGTTTGGGGGAGGAACGATCTCCTCAATCTGTCAGTGGAGCAGAAATTACATATAATGAAAATTAAAGTAAGGTTAAAACTGCACAGAAGACGTTGCAGCCAGGGTGAACTCTGATTTAAAGTAATTAAAGTTTAATCCATTATATTTACCTTGACTGGTGCATAAAGAGCTGGATGATGATCATGGGGAATTAGACATATTAAGGTCACATAGTTTTCTACATTTTTCCAAATTGGATATCTTTACTAACCCTATCATTTATAGATACCCAAAAGATTTTTATGCTCGGTTTTTAATGTTCTTGTTTGTACAGTATATACAAAGCTGACATTATGTTTTATGTTACAGCACATATTTGCTGTACATCTCCAGTAGTCCCCAGTCAGCAGTGTTAATGCAGCTCACCTAAACTACTGTGGAGCTAACAAGTGATGTCTGCGACTGTAGTTACAGCTCTGACTCTGCTCAAGTATCGTCACGGTCCATTCCGATGGCTGCAGGACTCACTCGTGCAACCAGCGAACATACCGTCTTGAGAGGAGTTTTCTGGAGCAGCAAAAGGTTCCGTGCACTGACTTTCACTGTAGCTTCTACATCTGCCAAGTTTTTAAAGAGCATGATTTTTAATCGTGATTAATAGTGAAAACGACCTAGTAATAATCTTAACATCCATGAGTTGTGATAATTTAAAGAACCTCGGAGGAGAACTGCACCACTCTGTTAGCATTGCATACCTCTGCCAAAGTTGGGGCCGCCAACAGTTGATGTTACACACGCGAAAATACAATACCGTATATCAAACTTTTATTAATGAAATTACAGTATTTGTTAAGGAAAAAGAACATTTGTGCAGCTACGAATGTATTACATGATATATGCCTTCTCAATAAAGCAAAGTCTAATAAATAAAGTAATACAAAGATTTACTCACCAGGAACAAAGCAAACCGAAAATGCCGAACTCGTTTGAAATGGGTGTGCAGGGCTTTTCGTTGTCAAAACACGTTAATTTACGGCAGTGACTAAATGCATGCGCGAGATGTCTTAATTTTTTAAAGATGATATTAAATAAGTTAAATAAGTTTGATGAAAACATAGAAAAAATGATTTGAAACAACCTATTATTGTCAATTAGAATCAAAAACGCATTATATTAATTAAATCTGCCAAAATTAATTATGTTGTATTTACTAGGGACCAAAATCATTTTTTTCAGTGTAGTATGCAATGAATAAATAAGAAATACTGACACGAATTAAACTTAAACAGACCTACTGGGTCAGATCATCTCTTCTTTAACTGTTTGTATATTGTCACTTTGTGATCTTCACTCTTTTGGCTCACATCTCACATTGACTGTTCACCCTCAATGTCTCCTCAGATGTTCTTTCTGTCAGCTCTCAGCTTTCTCTTTAAATCTCCTCCTTGTCACTGAGCACAGACAAACTTTCACTTTCGTTTCTTCACAAGTCACTTCCTTGTTTGTCTGACTGATTCTCTCTGCCTGTCTCTCCTCAGACTGACGATGGCTGAAGCCCAGCTACGTGGAATACAGGACGAGTTCACCTGCTCGGTGTGTCTGGACACCCTGACTGACCCCGTCACCATCCCCTGTGGTCACAATTTCTGTCTGAAGTGCCTCACAGACTGCTGGGATCAGAGCCAACTGTTCAGCTGTCCTCAGTGCAGACACACCTTCAACACAAGGCCTGAGCTGAACAGAAACACTCTGCTGAATGAAGTCATCAAGAAATTTAAGAGACCAAGACTCAGTTCTCATACGCCTCAGAGTTTTGCCGGCCCTGGAGATGTGAAGTGTGACGCCTGTACTGGGATGAAGTTCAGAGCGGTGAAGTCCTGTCTAACCTGCATGGCCTCTTTCTGTCAGACTCACCTGCAGCCTCACTATGAAATAGCAGCCTGGAAGGGACACAAGCTGACCGATCCTGATAGAAATCTGAAGGAGAAACTCTGTGAGAAACATCAGAAAAGTCTGGAGATGTTTTGTAAAACTGATGAGACGTGCATCTGCATGATGTGTGGAATGACTGAACACAACAGTCATGAAAAGGTCGAGCTGGAAATGGAAAGAGAAGGAAAACAGGTGAGTGGAGTTTAGTATTTAATGGGAATAAAATAAAGAAAATGAGTTAAGTGATCCACAAATGTAGCTTTGCAGATAAATCTGTTCATTCATTTTGGGGATTCTGAATTTGCTTGTATAGGATAGTGGAGAGCTGGGGTCTCATGCATAACACCATGCGTAAAATTCACACTAAAACATGGCATACGGACAAAAGCGGAAATGTTCGTACGCACAAAAAAATCCAAATGCATAAATCTGTGTGTACAACTTCCACGTTCTTCCGCTCCATTAATCCTGGTCAGCGTGAAAAGTAACACACGTGCACACACATGCTGCCCCACCCCAACTCCTCCCAGAATTACGCATCTCTGAATATGCAAATCAATATAAATAGCCCTTAAGCTCAGCGTTATGTGAAAAGGCAATGGTAAAAGCACGAGGGAAAATAGAATTTCAGTGAATACCAAGTGGTGGCAAAGAAAAATGTACTATTTGTTGGTTTAAACAGTGATATAAACAACAAAAGGAAGTTGATCGAGTGACATAAAGTGTCAGAGAAACTTGAAAGCCCAAGTTCACAAAGTCACACAGTGCCTGAAATAAAAAAGAAGTTGTCAGATATCAAAGTCGCCGTGAAAAGGCGAGTCGTAGCCCACCATCTGAGAGTCATATGAAAGCTTATCAGGGTACAGAGAAAAAAAAAACAAAATAGGGACACAGTTGAAAAAAATGTCCAAATGTCAACTTTAATCTTGAAATTTCCACTTTAATCACATAATTTATTTTGTTATCAAAGTAGAAAGTCATAAACTTCATCTTAAAATTGTTTAATTTACTATTTTCTCAAACCTCATCATAACTAAAGTAGCACGTTAAATGCTTCTATCTGTGTGCTCTTTTATGTGCTCTATGTGTGTGAATCACTACATGCTTCTTAAACGGGCTTTCTCTTCCACCATAGGACACAGAATACATTACATTCGTGATATTACAGCTCTCTGAAAAATTTTAAATTGCCACATACTTGGGGGTTAATGCACCCCTGGACACCAAATACTTTTTTGCTGCAATTTTTAAGTAAACGTCACAATTCACAAAGAAAATGTGAAATTTTTGTGGAACACATTTTTTTTCATGCAAAGAGCATCACAATTACTGCAACACTCATCATTTTACACCCTGCCAATGAACTGTAAAAACTTAAAAAAAAAAAACTACTGCAACACTTAATTATGATATGTACAAGGTATAACTGACGCCATTGATGAAATTCAGTAAATCACCGAGCCAACTGCGCTTGAACTGGCTGCACGCAAACACACAGAGGTAAGCGCTGATGCTGGCAGGCCAGTCTAGTGCAGCAGCTCAATCCCAGAGGCAGTGAGGCTGCAAGGGGCGCCAGTGGTCACGAGCTGGCTGCTCAACGAATATACGGCACTAACTGATAAGCTCCGGCGTGCTGGCAAATTGCTCCGTAAAGCGACAATATCCAGTTGCAGCGTTCAATGAATATACATCGCCGAATATACTCGGCTCCAGTGTGTGATGGCAAATTGCATTTGGAACCAACTATAGCCGGTTTGGGTGGTTTAAGGGTTGAGATGTATACTTGATTTTATTCTTTCTCCAAGTACCCAATTGCCACACAATCAGCTTTGTAATAGATGCCAAGCCATCTGTAAGCTTAGAACGCTGATTCTTCAAAACATTTAATAAACATTGAAATATCTTTGTAGTACATGTTTAATTATTCCATCCATCTAAACATCCAGTGTTGCACCAGTCCCAGGAAGAATACAGAGTGAGGCAGGAACAATCCCTGATGGCGCCAGCTCGTCGCTAGTGCTGCAACACCGCGTCCTCACATGTTTAATTATTAACAATATAGATTATTTTAATAAAGTTTAAAACTTACCTGTATAATGTAATAAACATGCTTTACTGCATTTCATCTTAAAAATGATATCAAGAGCTCCAAGAAGATAGCAGCTGGAAATCTAAATTGACTTAGAAGCCAGTCGCCATCATATGCATATATGCGCGTTATAAAGTGGCTCAGGTTGTGCAATATTACAACTGTAGTACAAGTTTACAGTGAGGTGATTGTACTTATAAGTACAAACAGTTTGTTTGTCCTTCTCCAGTTTAAGCCCCTCTGTGAGACCACCAAACACAGTTGTTAGTGGATTAGCAGGGATTGTGACACCAAGTATATCTGTGAGACATTTAAAGATTTTGGTACAGAATGATGTTAATTTGGTGCAGGCCCAACACATGAGGCCTAGTGTGGCTGGAGCTCAATTGTAACGTTTGCAGGTTGGATCTTACCCTGGAAACATTTTGGACAATTTTAAAGGAGACAGATATTCTCCATAAAAGATTTTAAGTGAAATAACTGTATGCTTTGTGCATATGGAGCTCGAGTGAATTCTGTGCATGGCTGCCTTCCACTCTATTTTTGAAATGTTGAGTAAGAGATTCTTTTCCCAGTGTACCATGGGATGTTTAAAAAGAAGTGACTTTAAAATATTTTTTATATATTATAGAAATTCTTTCTGAGTCTTCAAGACCAATCAATATTTCATCTGAAATAGAAATAGGTGGGAGGTGAAGAAAATTGGGCAGATTCCATTTAGCAAAGTTTCTAATTTGGAGAGGGGTGGAAAAAATGTGTTGATGGGAAGGTAAATTTGGAGAGTAATTGTTCTTAGAATGCAAAGACATTATCTATATGCAAATCTCAAAATGATTTAATCCCATACATTTTCCAAAAATTAAAAAGTGTGTAATTTTGAGAGGGTGGAAAAAGGTGGCTACTGTGTAAAAGCGCCACAGATAAAAGCTTCTCTTATCAAGAAGTGCTTCCTACCTTGGTTCCGTATTCTGAGTGAAAGAAAGACAATTAGGTTGTTACTATGTCCATGATAAATTGTATTTAATACTGGGAACAAAGCAAGGGATATAAAGAAGTACTGCAGGATTTAATTTCTATTGCAGACCAAGCCTGTTTATGTTCATCTATTTGTGTCCATGTCCAGGTTTTTATAGCTTGTACATTTGCCACTCAGTAATAAAATTTAAAGTTAGGTAGAGCCATGCCATCTTCTGCCTTAGGATACGTGAATGTTTAGAATTCCAAATAAATGAGGTTATAATTGAGTCTAATTTCTTAAAAAATTATTTGTTAATAGGGAGATGCTTTGAAATAGAAAAAGAAGCTTAGTAAGGATATTCATCTTCACAATGTTAATTCTCCCAGATAAAGTGAGATGGAGGGTAAACCATCTATGTACGTCTTGTTTAAGTTTTTCAATGCAGAGAGCAAAATTTTGTTAAAAAAAGTTTTACATTTACTTATTATGTTTACCCCAGGTATATGAACTGATCTGCAATGATAACAGGGAAGGTGTCCAATCTAATGTTGTGTGCTAGAGAGATCACTGGAAAAAGCACACTTTTATTCAAATTATTTTTAAGTCCAGACATCTTTTGAAATTCTACTAGTACTGTTAGGACTGCAGGCACAGAAAACTGTGGGTCTGATATAGACAGTGTCATATATTCAGCATATAGTGATATTTTCTGTTCAAGTTATTCTCTTAAAATCCCCTTTATCTCCGATGTATTTCAAAAGTGAACAGCCAGTGGCTCAAAGGAAGTTGCAAATAGCAGTGGTGACAAGGTGCATCCTTGTCTAGTACCTCAATCTAGTTTGAAGTAGTCTGAAATAATGTTGTTAATACAAACTGAAGCTTCTGGTCTGGTGTACAGTAGTTTGATCCATGCTCAAATATTCAACCATATTGAATGCTTTTTCTTCACTCAAAGATAACAGCATCTCTGGGGTGTTAGACTTTATGGGTGAATGTATTACGTTAACAGGCGTCAAAGATTGGAAGCTAAATGTCTGCCTCTAATAAATCCGTTCTGGTCTTATGATATTACAGAAAGGAAGCACTTTTTCTATCATTCTAGGTAGAACTTTGGAGAGTATCTTAACATCATTATTCAGTAGTGAAACTGGTCTGTATGATGTACATTGTAATGAGTCCTTATTTGTCTTAGGAAAGACAGTAATTAATGCTTGTTCAAAAGTCTGAGGTAGAATTTTACTATTTTCTGGATTTTATAACTGTTGCTAATAAATAAGCAGCTAAATCTCTTATATATATTTCTCTTCTGGTTCGTCCTGCTTCCACTTCAAAACCGGTCCCGCCCACATGCAGCCGACATGGCATTTCTCGATTCCTATTCGTCCTCCTCCAAACCCTTCCCCACATTCTTCCAGTGCGATTCCTGCAACAAAACTTTTCAAACGCGAATCTCACTTGCTAAACACAAGAAGAGGCATTCTTCCCAACAACTGTATGAGTGCCAGAAATGCAATAAGAAGTTCACTACACAGGATTGTCTGACTAAACACAACAAAACTCATTCAGAACTCGAGGAATGCGATATCTGCAAAGCAACATTTCCAAACCAATGCAGTCTCAGCAGACATACACACAATTCTCTTCCGGTTACCAGAGGTACTTCTTCAGCTAATTCCGGTCTTCCTGTCCAAGAGTACAACATTGGGACTCCAGACCAGCAGTGCAAACACTGTCATGCACTATACTGGCCTGCTGAGGGTAATACATCCAACAAGTACTCAAGGTGCTGCCACAGCGGTAAAGTAGCTTTACCACCTTTGCGGGAGCCACCTGTGTCTTTACAACAGCTTCTTACACAGCAAACATCAGTAGCTAAAAATGATCGTGAACACATTCGAGAATACAACTCTTCTCTAGCGTTTGCTTCCATGGGTGTACAGATAACTCAACCTCCTGGCCATGGACCATATTGTTTTAAAATACACGGGCAAATTTATCACCAAAATTCTCCACTATACGCTAACACTTCTACCTCTCCAGGATATGGACAGTTGTATGTTTTTGACAAAGCGCAACCTATTGAAGAATGCTTACAAAATAAAGCAAACTCTGCATGCAGCGAAAATTTACTTCTCCAGCTAGATTCTATGCTCAGAACCATCAACCCCTTCGCTAAATCATACAAACACATGCATGAAATTGTTCAGTCCAATCCAACAGCATCTATATGAATGGTTTTCAAGGAAAACCCTGGGCAGGATTTATGACGATACAATGCCCCGACATGTCACGCCGATGTTGCAGCAATTTTCATCGGAGAAGATGGTGAACCACCTGCCGAAGGGGACATTTGCATCTATCCCATAGGCAACTCCTGTAAACAGATTTCCACGCTCAAAATGAATTGCGATCTTTTGGTTTACCCACTTTTATTCCCTTACAGAGACATTGGCTGGCACAAAGATTTACAACATGTTCCCGATAAAAGAACCGCCAAGCGAATAAGGCTTACTCAATGACAATTTTACTCATACAGATTAGCAATGAGGAATATATTTAGTATTTTGCACTCCAGCGGCAAACTATTCCAACAGTACGTCATAGATGCGTATGTTAAAACAGAAGGTGTACGTCTCAACTATCTCAGATTACATCAACAAGATCTGCGTGTGGAACAATACAAAGGACTATCAGATGCACTGCAAGCAAATGCTGAAAATAACAACGTGCGTGTAGGCAAAATGATCATATTACCATCCACATTTTCAGGAAGTCCAAGATACATGCAACAAAACTATCAGGATGCCATGGCCATAGTACGTAAATTCGGAAAGCCTGATTTATTTATCACTTTCACATGTAATCCTGCTTGGCCGGAAATTCAACATGCACTGTCGGATACCCAAAGACCAGAGCACAGACCTGATATTGTAGTACGAGTAGATCTTTCGACTCATTATCTTTCGTCTCCACCAAAACACCTATTCACAACTGCGTCTTTCATGAAGTATTTTTGTCTTCTTGATTTCTGTATTCCTTTCTCACCGTTTTCTGTTCCTATTCTTACACCACCGTATACCACAGTGGGCTTCGGCTAGTTAATTGATATTCTGTTTATTAAATTCAGCAGGCTAGCCTTTAGGGCCTGCTGCTTTCCCACACTGAAGTGAATTCATAGTGTCTTGTAATTCTGATAGTGCCAGAGGTTCATCTAATTCCTCTGCACTAAGTGTATCTAGCTGTGGTACCTGTAATGCATCAACAGACTCTTTAGATTGTGTCTTGTCTTCTTTAAACTGAGTATAATATAAAGACTTATAGTAGTCTCTAAATGTGTGCATTATATTTTTGTGGTTAATGATTTTATCTTGGTCTGTGTTGGTAATTACTGATATTGCATTGTGAACGTTCTGCTTGTGGATTTGTGGAGCTGTGATCTTATTAGCCTTCTCTCCGTGTTCATAGTAATATTGTCACAATTTAAAAATGAGTTGTTCCATCTCATTTGTTTTCAAGAAGTTGAATTTGGATTGCAAAGCAAATCTTTTCCTATAAAGTGCCTCATTTGGAGACCTGGCGTGTTCTTGATCTATTCTAGTAATTTCACTGTTAACTTTGAGGTCTTCTTGGTTTCAAGTTTATTTTTGTGGGAGAGATATGAGATAATCTGTCCTCTTAAAAATGCCTTAAAAATGTAAATAATGTATACAGATAATAATTAAACATGTAGGACACGGTGGCACAGCCATAGCGATGAGCTGGCTCCCCATCCAGGGATTGTTCCTGACTCGTCTTGATGCTTTTTGGGACTGGTGCGACCTTGGATGGATAGATGGGTGGAATAATTAAACACGTATCATAAAGATTTTTCAACGTGCCTTTAAAGTTTTGAAGAATCAGCAATCTAAGCTTACAGATGGTTTGAAATTTATCATAGAGCTTATATTGTGGTGATTGGTTACGTGGAGAAAGAAAATGGAAGTACAGGAATAGGGGGTTGGTATGTTTAACAGAGACAGTGCTGCTGCAATAATTTATTTCATCGAGGGTCACACACATCCCAGCAAGCATCTTGTGGGAGGCAGGAACATTCCCTGGATGGGGCGCCAACTCATCGCTACCACTGCACCACCATGCCCCCATGTTTAATACATGTGTTACTGCATTTCATCAAGAAAATAATATCATATTAGTCTAAAATGTTCAGAGAGCTGTAATATCATTAATGAATGTATTCTCTGTGGAGATCAGTGCCTGTGTGCCCCTGTTAACATAAGAGAAAGCCCGTTTAAGAAGCATAGTGATTCACACACATGGAACACATAGAAGAACACATATAATACAAAGCATTTAACATGCTACTTAGTTATGAAGGGATTTGAGAAACTCTAGTAAATTAAACACTGATTTCAAGATGAAGTTTACGATGTTCTCCTTTATTGACAAAATAAACTGCAAGAATAAAGTGGAAATTTCGAGATTAAGCTTGACATTTCGACCTTTATTTTCTACTGTATCCCTATTTTGTTTTCTTTTCTCTGTACTCTAAAACGCTTCTGTATGATACTCAGACGGTGGGCTACGACTCACCATTTCACGCCGACTCTAATATCTGACCACTTCTTTTTTATTTCAGGCACTGTGTCACTTTCTGAACTTGAACTTTCCAGTTTCTCCGCCACTCTGTAACACTTGATCAAGTTCCTTTTTTTGCTTATACCTCTGCTTAATCCAACAAATAGTAAGTTTTTCATTGCCTCCACTTCACTTTCGCTAAAATTCTTCTATTTTCCCCATGCTTTTGCCATGTCTCTTCACAAAACGCTGAACTTAAGGGGCTATTTATATTGATTTGCATATTCAAATGGGTGAAATTCTGGGAAGAGTCATGGTGGGGCAGCAGGTGCGTGTATGTGCATTACTTTTCATGCTGACCAGTATTTATGGAATGGAAGTGCATGGAAGTTGGCTTACGCACGGCTTTGTGCATCTTAATTTTTTGGTGCGTACGAATATTTCCACTTTTGTCCATTCACCATGTTTTACTGTGAATTCTGTGCATGGTGTTATGCATGAGGCCCTAGGTCTGGATTTAAAACACAATTAAAGTGTCTGGCTATTTTAATTTTATGAGTGTTCAAAACACATTGTCACAGTCACATCATATTTATGTGTTCCTCCACATAACTGCCATTAATGTGTTTTCTTTATGATTACCTTGTGTGGTTAGCTCTCCTGTTTCCAGTGTATTGACAATTTTATTTTGATTTATCCCCTACTGGCTAGAAATTTTAAAGTTACCTTTTACACTTTTATTATTATCATGGCCTGTTCTGCTTCATGAACGTCTAAGCCTGGCCTTTCATAAACACATCTACAGTCATTGCCATCTGTTTTGAGGTTGAAACAGGTATTGGATTTCACAAAGTTTGCTGCTTCAGTGTTTTCAGATTTTTTGTCAGATGTTTCTGTGGTGTACTGGAATAGAATTACAAGCATTTCATAAGTTTCAAAGGCTTTTATTAACAATGACATTGAGTTTATGCAAAGAGTCAATATTTGCAATGTTGGCCCTTCTTTCTTTTTCAAAACCTCTGCAATTCACCTTGGCATGCTGTCAATCAACTTCTTGGCCAAATCCTGACTGATGGCAGCCTATTCTTGTAGTTTGACAGAATTTGTGGGGTTTTTTTGTCCACCTGCCTCTTGAGGATTGACCACAAGTTCTCAATGGGATTAAGGTCTGGGGAGTTTCCTGGCCATAGACCCAAAATTTCAATGTTTTGTTCCCCGAGTCACTTAGTTATCACTTTTGCCTTATGGCCAGTGCTCCATCATGCTAGAAAAGGCATTGTTGGTCACCAAACTGTTCTTGGATGGTTGGGAGAAGTTGCTCTCAGAGGATATTTTGAGCCTTTATTCATGGCTTTGGTTCTTTATTCATGGCTATGTTCTTAAGCAAAATTGTGAGTGAGCCCACTCCCTTGGCTGAGAAGCAACCCCATGTGATATGAATGTTGTCAGGATGCTTTACTGTTGGCATGACACAGGACTGATGGTAGCACCACTCACCTTTTCCCCAAACAATTGGAAAGGGGATTGATTCATCTGAGAAAATGAGTTTCCCGCAGCAGTCCTCAGTAGTCCTGTCCCAGAATATCAGTCTGTCCCTGATGTTTTTCTTGGCTTCTTTGCTGCCCTTCTTGACACCCACCAGGCCATCCTCCCTATATAATTAAATTTTAAATGTTGTCTAATTTCCTAATTTTGTTTTAATTATTTCCACAATTTACTTTTTTTGTTTTAAGTATTTCCACAATTTACTTTTTCAATTTATTGTCAGTTTTATCTGAGTTCATCAAACTGCTCTTCAGATTTAACTTTTTACTGAACTCCTCAGGCTCACTCATGTCTTCTCGGCCTCAGTTATCTCACTTGACTCCATAAAATGACCAAACACTTGACAAAGTTCTCCCAAGTCTCAACTCCACAATGGCCTTGTTGGTCCTACAATTGCAGTTCTCAGCCATCCAAGGTCTCCTGGGTTTGCAGGTTTCTTCAGTTTTTATGTGTGAAGCTCTGATATCCTGGTTGTCGATGTGATGTCCTCTCAATCTCAAGGACTGACTCGTACACCGGTGAGCCTTCAGACTGTCTCCTTTATTTGTAGCTCTCTTCAAGCCCAAACTCCATCTTGAATTGAACTGTTAAATTAAACCTTTATTTGAATGTTTTTGTGATATTCATATTTGTTTAATTAAATCTCTGTGTGTCACCTACTGTGTCAATATGAAGATAAGTGTGACAGAAACAGTAAGTTGTGTTATGGAATGTGAAACAAATGTGTTGTACAAATTTAATCACCCAAAATGACACCACGAGCTCAGAAAGTGGAAGAGAATTCTGATAAGACCCCCATGTGTCCTCTTGTGTGTGCAAACAGAAACAGCTGGGGGCGACACTGAGGGGAATAAGGAAAAGACTTGAAGAGAAAGAGAAGAAACTGAAGGAGACGAGGAGGACAGTGGAGGAGATGAAGGTGAGTGGAATTAAGATGACACTTCATATGAAAGAGAGGAGAAAAAAAGTAAAATTATTGTAAGTTTCTGCTATTAACGTGTAAGGACAGGGAGCTGAAGAAGGAGAGAAGATGTTTTATTGTGTCCTTCATGGCATTTTGCTGCTGATGGTATTTCATGTTTTATTTTTGATAAATTTAGGTAACAAGATCCTAATGTCCTCAGGTTTCTCATTCCACCTCTTAAAGGTGACTTCACTCCCCCTAACAATAACTCATAATGATGGTTGGCACTGATGTTCTGAACTGGAGCAGGCAGCACCACTTTCCCTAATGGTCTTTTCTTGCTCATTTTGATATGTCCCAGTTTTATTGGACTCCATAGGTGTTAACATAACATGGTGTTAGGCTGCTTGACTGAGTGCAGAAACCTGCACCTCCACCTGTTTTATTTAACCATTCATATTTTATGACAAAGGACAGTAAGCAGGTGCAGTGGCCACTTCTGTTGCCTTCTAGATCACCATTAGTTGTCCATGTGGAGTTACCCACTTCTTCCAGTTTCTCTGTGGGTTTCCTCCAGCTACTCCAGTCCACCCTATCACATCCTCACATATCATGTTGGTTAATTTGGAGAGACTGTAAATTGCCCCATTCTGATTTCCAGTGTGGTTTTCATTTTTCACTGGCATACTGTTTCTTGTTTTATGCCCTATTCTTCTAGGATCCAGTTATGAGAATGTTCTCTTCTGATAAAGGATGAACTCTTCACACACATTTCTGTGCCTGGACTGACTGAACTTTTCCAAACTGATGAACTTGTATTAATTATTTTAACACCATCTGTTGTATTAATGTACTAAATGCAGCAGGACCAGAAAACTGGGTTTGTCCTGTTCAAAGACAGTGGGCGGGGCACAAAGTGTCACTCATTGTGGTGCCGTACAATAAAGACACAGAAGTGACAGTCAAGGATGAACAAGTGACTGACAGAGAGCCCTCCTGCCAGACTGACCTCCATCAGTGTTTATACTTTTATGCTTTTCTGATCACCTTATAGAATTCCTGCACATTAGTGAAACATGAAATCCTTGTCTATGCCCACGCTGACTGCTCACTGGCACTCCTATTCTTGATCTTTATCACTCAAATAATTTCCTAATAATTTCTTACATTAATTTATTTGTGATTCACATTAAACTTACATTAGTGCCCCTCCAGTTGAAATATAAGCCATTCCAACTTTTTCCAACATAAAAATTATCAGATGTGCATTAGGACTTCTAATTTTCCTAATCTCATGAAAACTGCTGTGGCACAGGTAGGAGTCCTGAGATGACCAGTTTGTCAGTTCTGATCCTCTACTTTGTACCCAACTCTTTAAATTTGTCCTGCAGAACTGGCAGTCTGACCCACCTATTTCAGTTGTTCAGTGACAATTGTACATGCTTCATAATGACATCTGGATCCTCTGCTACTCTGGCCATGAGCCTATCCAGCTGTCCACAGAGGTTTACTACCTGAGTACCCAGAAAGCAACACATCATACAGAAACTCGCTGTGTTTGGAGGAAGATATCAAAGATATCAGAGTGACTGTCCAGCTCTGCAAGGCCCTGAAAACAGCTGAACACCACCAGCTTTGGGGTTGATGATCCTGGACAGTGTGCACCTCATACCCTACACTTACAGCCGACTGTGACCCACCTGAACACTAAATCTCACAAGTGTGAGCCGTCATTGCAATGGCAGTTATTAGTAATAATGAAAAGTTAAATGAAGGAAATAAAAATACATCAACCTGGCTCAACAAATTTGAGGTTTATAATGGAAATCAGACGTGTGAAGGTTGATGAGCAAAGAGTTCATGAAATTAAATGAAATCAGAAACCCCCTGACCAGCATCTAGACACTCGTGTTTAATGTCTTGATCTCATTAGTTTGACATGTCCAGGTTGCTGAAAAAAATCTGTTTTATTGTTGTGAAGACAGGAACAATTGTCATCATTTTTAAACAAAAGCTATCAGTTCAGCACTCAAAACACACAGCAAGCAAACTGTGATGCTGATGTCATCCTGCATGAGCTCCCTTCTTCAGATTAAAAGAACAGATAGAAAATGAGCACAAGGCCAGGATAGTGAACGATTTTAAATGTTCCCTGAATCAACCATATGGCGACAGACACATTAAACAGCAAGCCTGTAAACTTGTAGTTGACGTGGCAGTAGACAACCAACTTTTATACACCGGCAAATATGTATATGTACAGTGGGGCAAAAAAGTATTTAGTCAGCCACCAATTGTGCAAGTTCTCCCACTTAAAAAGATGAGAGAGGCCTGTAATTTTCATCATAGGTATACCTCAACTATGACAGATAAAATGAGAAAAAAAATCCAGAAAATCACATTGTCTGATTTTTGAAGAATTTATTTGCAAATTATGGTGGAAAAAAAGTATTTGGTCAATAACAAAAGTTCATCTCAATACTTTGTTATATACCCTTTGTTGGCAATGACAGAGGTCAAACGTTTTCTGTAAGTCTTCACAAGGTTTTCACACACTGTTGCTGGTATTTTGGCCCATTCCTCCATGCAGATCTCCTCTAGAGCAATGATGTTTTGGGGCTGTCGCTGGGCAACATGGACTTTCAACTCCCTCCAAAGATTTTCTATGGGGTTGAGATATGGAGACTGGCTAGGCCACTCCAGGACCTTGTAATGCTTCTTAAGAAGTCACTCCTTCGTTACCCGGGCGGAGTGTTTGGGATCATTGTCATGCTGAAAGACCCAGCCACGTTTCATCTTCAATGCCCTTGCTGATGGAAGCAGGTTTTCACTCAAAATCTGACGATACATGGCCCCATTCATTCTTTCCTTTACATGGATCAGTCGTCCTGGTCCCTTTGCAGAAAAACAGCCCCAAAGCATGATGTTTCCACCCCCATGCTTTACAGTAGGTATGGTGTTCTTTGGATGCAACTCAACATTCTTTCTCCTCCAAACACGACGAGTAGAGTTTTTACTAAAAAGTTCTATTTTGGTTTCATTCCTCTTCTGGATCATCCAAATGCTCTCTAGCAAACTTCAGACGGGCCTGCACATGTACTGGCTTAAGCAGGGGGATATGTCTGGCACTGCAGGATTTGAGTCCCTGGTGGCGTAGTGTGTTACTGATGGTAGCCTTTGTTACTTTGATCCCAGCTCTCTGCAGGTCATTCACTAGGTCCCCCCGTGTGGTTCTGGGATTTTTGCTCACCATTCTTGTGATCATTTTGAACCTACGGGGTGAGATCTTGCGTGGAGCCCCAGATCGAGGGAGATTATCAGTGGTCTTGTATGTCTTCCATTTTCTAATAATTGCTCCCACAGTTGATTTCTTCACACCAAGCTGCTTACCTATTGCAGATTCAGTCTTCCCAGCCTGGTGCAGGTCTACAATTTTGTTTCTGGTGTCCTTTGACAGCTCTTTGGTCTTGGCCATAGTGGAGTTTGGAGTGTGACTGTTTGAGGTTGTGGACAGGTGTCTTTTATATTGATAACGAGTTCAAACAGGTGCCATTAATACAGGTAACGAGTGGAGGACAGAGGAGCCTCTTACAGAAGAAGTTACAGGTCTGTGAGAGCCAGAAATCTTGCATGTTTGTAGGTGACCAAATACTTATTTTCCACCCTAATTTGCAAATAAATTCTTTAAAAATCAGACAATGTGATTTTCTGGATTTTTTTTCTCATTTTGTCTCTCATAGTTGAGGTATACCTACGATGAAAATTACAGGCCTCTCTCATCTTTTTAAGTGGGAGAACTTGCACAATTGGTGGCTGACTAAATACTTTTTTGCCCCACTGTATATATATATATATATATATATATACATTTCACACAATAAAACTACAACAAACCAGATTTTCCCCCTTACCCATTCTTCTTCTTCTTCTTCCCGCCATCCTTCCCCCCCCACCACCATTTTTTCCAGGTCCACTCTCAATCCCAACATGAGCAAGAGAAGCTCTGTTTAAAAGCAGGTCTATGTAACACTACAAGAGTCCTCACAGGACAATAGAGCTGTCCTGCCAATGACTCTCATAGATATTACAGAGCTGGATATTAACAGTGCACATTCCATACAGTCCTGCAGATGCCTTGAGAAGATGCTGCTACCCGGCATACCAAGAGAAAATATTGCCTGAGAGACTAGGAGACAGACTGCAACTGTTCTTCTCCTAATTCAAAATCTCGTTTACAATGTCAAAATACCAACAAAGGTGTCTTATGCTTATTTTAACTAGATGACTCAATTCAATATTTTTTCTCCCATCCAACCAGATCTCCGTGAAACAAAAGATGGAGGAACATGACAAGAGCTTTACTGATCTGATACGGTGCATTGAGGGAGCCCATAAGAAACTGACTGAGAAGATCAGAGAACAAGAAAAGAGAAATGTGGAGAAGGCTGAAGGAGTCATGGAGCAACTGGCGAGGGAGATCAAGGAGCTGAAGAGAAAAGACGCTGAGCTGAAGGAGCTTTCAGAGACCAAGGACCATCTCCACTTCCTGCAGGTGAGAGCAACACTTCACAGGGAGTCTGATCAGACCGGGGTGTGTGGGACCTGAGAAACTTTAGAGTCAAATTCAAAGGTATAAGTCTTTGGATTTCATTTAAATTCCACTTTTCCCCACGGGGACATATACACTCTATCTATCTATCTATCTATCTATCTATCTATCTATCTATCTATCTATCTATCTATCTATCTATCTATCTATCTATCTATCTATCTATCTATCTATCTATCTATCTATCTATCTATCTATCTATCTATCTATCTATCTATCTATCTATCTATCTATCTATCTATCTATCTATCTAATTAACTTAATCTCAAGCCCAATGCCTTGTTTTGTCCGCTAAGTCATTTCTGCCCCTGCCTGTCCATTGCCCCCTCAGTCCACTTATCTGAAGTCTGATGACTCACCTCTTATGGACTTCTGAGTGAAAAGCTTTTTGAATGTCAAGGCTGATGACATCTAATGGTCCATTATAATGAAACATTCTCCTATAAATAAATAGTAAATGCATGAAAAGCAATCTCTCTATCTAAACCCAAACTTTCTGTCCACCACACTGATGCTTAGTTAAGAGGAGGTCCTTCTTATTAATATTACTTTTTATTTCTCCTTGTTTTCTCTTCTCTCCTGGCACAGACTTTCTCATCTTGCTGTGTCCTTCCTGCTGATGGAGACTCGTTCAGCTTCACTGTCACTGCTGACTTTTCTTCTGAGGACCTGCTAAAGGAGCTGTCAGGTCTGAAAAAGAGTCTGCAGAATATCAGCCAGTGGGACATCCTGACATGGACTCCAGCAGGTACTGTGACTCTTCATGTTTTGTTAAACTCCATTAGGAGGACCAGGGTGACAATATCAGGGACAGTGAGATACCTGAAAAAGGCCTGCTCTTTTAAATGTATCTCTAAGCCTTTACTGTGACAGTGACTAGCTGAGTGATATCACACTCTCATATTAAACAGAGTTCTTGAATGTTTAAGGTAAATATTTGATTTCTTATTAGCTTAGTGAAACACCCATTTTTAAACAGCGTTAATGATACAATGGTACGTCTATCTGTGTTGATCATGTTGTACATTTATGAACCTCTGTGCACCGGACATGCTAGTCCTTCCATTCCTCTTTGTGCTTCTCGTTTCTTCTGTTCTTTGGTCATTGCTGCCCCCTGGTGGACACTGGATAAGATTATGTCCTTGCACAGATGTCAGAGTCAGATGGTTTATTGCTTTATGCTAGGGTTGCCAGATTAGAAAATTAGAAAAACGGGACACTCTTAAAATCTCTCTCTATATTACTATATATATAAATTTATACATGCCCCCTACACACCCAGACCAATATATTATATAAAAGTAGAGACCTAATTTAAAAACATAAAGCAAGGATTGTAATGAGTTATGAGGAGGAAAACAAAAGTAAAATCATTTGAAAATTATTTAATACGAGCTAAAAAAAAATTCTGTAAAAGTGAAATCATTTGAAAATATTTATTTAATACAGGCAACAGAGAAATATTATTATTATTATTATCTAATACAGGCAGTTAGAAAAAAAGGGGTAAAGTGGCAAGTAGTAACAACAAACTTTGTTGACCCTGTATGTTGCAATGCTGATAGAGAAATGAACAGCAGCACGGCTGGAGAACAAAACAGCAAGAATGTCACTGTCCTCAGCCAACCATAGCAACTGGACAAGTTGCAAACAGGCAGCAAATATGAGTTTCCTCGTTACATTTGGTTTATTTTCATCAAGAGAATCTGAGAAAAGAAAGTATAATTACTTATAAAGTACCGTAAGAAGGTAATAAAACTATTTTTTATTACAAAATTTGAAAATTAACAAAATATGAGACATTTTGGTGTCCCTGAAAGATCACTACGGGACAGGGGACAAAATAATCAAATATGGGACACGTCCCATATATACAGTAAGGGACGTCTAGAAACCCTACTTTATGCATTTAGAGATATATTTCAGTGGAAAAGATGAGCAAATTAGAGGAGTGCATTAGAACCCTGACCACTTCAGGACCACCTAAACACTCAACTGAGTGCACATAACAAGTTTACAGCTGAAACACATTAACAGACTTTACAAATTATAAACTATATAATGTTTACATATCATGATAATGTGTGTTTAAACAAATCTGTGAGCTAAAGCAGTTCTGCACTGATGAACATAAATGGAACCTAACAATGTCTGTCCATGAACAGAACTGCTGAGCTGTGGCCAACTGACAACACAGGAGAGGACAACAGAAAGTGAGGTGATGAGGGTTAACAGGTCAGACGTGTGTGCGCCCAACTGCACCGACACTCTTTACTACCTGGAAGAAAGTCTGAGATCCAATGGTGGATTGGACCGGGCTGGCTGAACTCGGTCAGTTTCGTATCTGAAACTGAATGTTCCCTGAATCAACCATAGGGCGACAGACACATTAACCAGTGACCCTGTAAACTGAAGCTCTGAGATGTTGGTGTCTAAAGCAGAGGTCAAGTCCATAATCGAAACCCTCACATGTGTCTGTGACTGATCAAGGTGTTGGTAAAGAAAACTCAGACTCAGAGTCACTGCATCATCAACACACTGGTGGGCTCTGTGTGCAGACTTGATCCACATGTCTTGTTGTTTTATTTTAACTGCATTACATTTGCAATTAGTGTTTAAGAATTTAACTTTATAAAATTACATCTTAACTAGAGCTGTCAGCATTAATGTGTTAACACTTGAGCTTAATTTAAAAGTCTTGATCTGTTAATACTAGGGGGCTCCGCCCCCTGCTCGCTTCGCTCGCCAACCCCTGGTGTTGGGAATGACAAAGAGCGTGATGTATGAATGAGATATAGAATAGTGTGAAGGTGTAGATGATGCAAATAGAAAGCAAACAATAAAGTGTGTGGCACAGTGTAAAGGTTTATTGGAAAATTTCTTTGTACACGCCGTTTAAGTGTAAAAGGTAAATCCAGCTCAGAACTTGTAAGGTCAATGAAGATGGTTATTGTTGTGATCAGAGTCAAGTTTGTCAGAGCTTAGAAAGAGTTGTGTCTCTCCAGGAAGTAATGGAATGACTTGGGTATTTATGTTTTCCACATTAATATTTTTTGGACATAATATAGTGCGTTGTGTTAAAAGGGGCATTTGGTCTAATGAGATTGCTGTTCCAAATCTGTCTGTAACTAAGTCGTCGCAGATAAAGGCTTGAGGAATTGTAATAATATGTGGGTGAAGTCCATCTGTATTGGTGAGTGTACCATCTCTCAGTTGTAATAAGCAATTGTTATGATCTGGTTCTGGACATCGTATCTTTTTTACTAACTATATCTTTTGAAAGCAATGCCAATTGTCTGCGTATTTTAAGGTGCACTGAACAATAGGTGAGTGCATGGCATCTGGAAGAATAGCTAATCACTGTCTAAAATCTCCTCCTCATAAAAGTACCTTTCCTCCAAATCGAATATTATTATTCATAAACGTTTGTAGAAGTTTATGAACGATGTTGAGTAAGTGACTTCATGCCATTGTACATTCATCAATAAACAACATTTTTTCAAGACGGATGTCACGTGCAGTGCCACTGTTATTGTTCATAGTGGATACCGATTTGTAGGATCTAATGCAGTTGATAAAGATTTCACTTTCAGGTACATCGCTAGTTAGAAGGTTCTGTAGATATTCAGTATATGAATGTAAAGGAGGCAGTCTAATTTGACCCTTTTGACAACAACGTGTAAACGTATTACTTGTATTGCCAGTTGTTTCTTCAGGGAAGTGAACTGAATGACAATGATTGCAAATGACATTCATTAATCCGAATGAATTTTCCTGGTGTATGTTTTGATTGTGCCGTTTGAGAGGCGCGTTGTTGCATGTGTAGTATTTGGGACGTGTTGTTTTGGAGCTGTAATCGATTTGCCTGTGCTGTGTGAGAAGCCCGTTGTAGCCTTCGCTGCCGTTAACATGTTTTGCTTGTGGTGTTTGAGTGCCGCGTTGTTGCATGTCGAATATTTGTGACGCGCTATTTTTGATTTTTAATTGATTCGCCTCCGCTTTGCGCAAAGTCTGTTTCACTCTATGTCGTGCATTGTTTGTATCGTGCCTTGTCTGTTTTTGTATGTCGGTCAGTTGAGCTTTCTGCTTTTGGAGTCTTGCTTGCTTGTTTTCTGGCCGGTCATATGCGCGTTGCTTTGCTCCCTTTTTTGTATGTCTGAGACGCGAGCTCTTTCTTTTGAAATCGTGCTTGTTTCGATGCAGCACTTTGAGACGCGCGCTGTATGCGTCTACGTTCAATGTGTCTGTTCATTTGGGCACGTCTCTGTAACGGGGTTACTTGAGCTTTGCGTTTTTTGATCCGAGACATTTTTTCTCACGTATTTTCTGAAGCGCATTTTGTATGCGCCGCCGTGTATTGTTTTTGTTTCATTCGTGTTCGTGTGTTTGGTCCCGTTATTCGATCCGAATCGTTTTGTACCCGTGACCGTGTATGCATGACTTGTTTGTTCCTCAGCGTGCGAAATATGTATAAGTATTAAGGAAGATCGCACTCACTGTTAATATGGAGCCTTTTCTCCAGTTGAACGGTTAATAGTGCTTTATTTTAATGAGATCCACCTATGCTGCCTAGTGTGAAGGTTTTGAGATGACGTATGTTTAATATGGACGTTTCCTTTAAATATGTGGCTTTGGGTGTCACTTCTTATTGATTTGGGGGGGGGGGGGGGGATTGTTGTTGCGCGAGCGTCTTCTTTCTTTTTGTGTTCCTGTGTCTTGTTTGAATCCCCCTCTTTGTGTGTGTCCCGTCCCTTGCTTGTAGGGTCTGTGGGGCGCTTTTGTGTTGTTCTTTTGTTCTTCCATGGGCTTGTTGAATCCCCCTCTTGGTGTGTGTCCCGTCCCGTGCCTGTAGGGTGTGGGGGGGGGGTGTGGTCGTGCCTTGCCGTTGTGCGCTCGTCTGTTCTTTTTTTTTGGTGTGTTTAGTTTCGTGTGCAATGTGTTTCGTGCTTTGCCCGTGTTTGACCACGTTTTTATGTGCCTTTTCCTTTTTTCGGTGCTTGTTGCGACTCATTTCTGTGACTCCTTTTTGTATGTGCTCACTCCTTTTTTCTGTGGTCTTGTCCGCCTCTCGCGGCCCCGCATCTGCCTTTGTCGCCCTCTTTTGTCCGCCTTTCTCCGACTCTCGTGGACTGTTTTTGCGCCTGCGCCTCTCGCGGACCCTCATCCGCCTGTCTCGCCCTCTTTTGTCCGCCTTTCTCCTCATCCGCCTCTCTCGCCCTCTTTTGTCCGCCTTTCTCGGCTCCTCAGCCGACTCTCGCGGACTCTTTTTGCGCCTGTGCAGTACGTCTTTTTGCAGCTACGGCCCATTGCCGGATGTGCCTGCGTCCATCATCCGGTTTAGCATTCTCGGTTAGTAATATAGATATATCGCGAGATTCCAGAATTTACCATCTCATTCCTTCTCTGGTCAGCCCTTTGTCATCTGAACTGCACTGATCTTCTCTCCTGCTCTCATCTCATCTCATGCAGTTTGCTGCAATGTCCTGAACTGAACTTTACCTTTTAGCATTTTTTCACTTAAGAAACATAGCAAAAGTTAGACCTCTTATATCATTGAAAGATGCTGAAAAATTAGTTCACACTTTTGTTTTCAGTTGACTAGATTACTGTAATGCACTCCTCTCAGGAAAACTCAAAAAAGACATAAATTTTTTGCAACTAGTGCAGAATGCAGCTGCTAGAATCCTAACTAGGAAAAGAAAATAAGAGCACATCTCTCCAGTTTT
Organism: Erpetoichthys calabaricus; assembly: GCF_900747795.2. Taxonomy (NCBI): domain Eukaryota; kingdom Metazoa; phylum Chordata; class Cladistia; order Polypteriformes; family Polypteridae; genus Erpetoichthys; species Erpetoichthys calabaricus. Next base: position 5,531,947 of record NC_041398.2, read on the forward strand.
GATGTCACTACACTGGTTACCTGTGTCATTCAGGATTGACTTTATAATTCTGCTTATGGTTTATAAAGTCTTAAATAATCTCGCCCCATCTTATATATCGGAATGTCTGACACCTTATATTCCAAATCGTAACCTCAGATCCTCAAATGAGTGTCTCCTTAGAATTCCAAGAACAAAACTTAAAAGAAGTGGTGAGGCGGCCTTCTGCTGTTATTCACCTAAGATCTGGAATAGCCTGCCAGTAGGAATTCGCCAGGCTAATACAGTGGAGCACTTTAAAAAACTGCTGAAAACACCTTACTGTAACATGGCCTTCTCATAACTTCACTGCAATTTAATCCTGATACTCTGTAAATCCAATTCATTATAATAACTATTCATAGTGACTCTAAAATCCGTACTATTTCATTTATGTTAGGTAGAATTCCCAGAGGGGACTGGGCGGTCTCGTGGCCTGGAACCCCTACAGATTTTATTTTTTTCTCCAGCCGTCTGGGGTGTTTTTTTGTTTTTTCTGTCCACCCTGGCCATCGGACCTTACTCTTATTCTATGTTAACTAATGTTGTCTTATTTTAATTTCTAAGTTTGTCTTTTATTTTTATTTTCTTCATTATGTAAAGCACTTTGAGCTACTTTTTTTGTATGAGAATGTGCTATATAAATAAATAAATGTTGTTGTTGTTATATGCTATCCATATTACTAACCGAGAATGTTAAACCGGATGGACGCAGGGACATCCGGCCATGGGCCGTAGCCGCAAAAGACGTACTGCGCAGGCGCCCCAAGAAATGAGGCGCCGCGACCACAGAAAAAAGGAGTCAGCACAGAAAAACGGAGTCAAACGCCGGCGACGCACACAGCGCCGCATGAAACCCATTGCACACGAAACTAGCACACAAAAAAAATAAGCCGCTCGCGCCCCACAAATCCCACACCCACCTCCATGCACCCCCCCCCCCCCCCCAAGCAACGGATGGGACACACACAAAGAGGAGGATTCAATAAGCCCCTGGCACACAAAAAAAAAGAAGCCGCACCCCCCCCCCCCCCCCCCCCCTACAAGCAACGGACGGGACACATACAAAGAGGAGGATTCAATAAGTCCCTGGCACACAAAAAAAAAAGAAGAAGCCGCTCGCGCCCCACCAATCCCACCACCCCCTCCAAGCAACACCCCCCCCCCCCTCCTCAGACGCCGGCAAAGCACACAGCGCCGCACGAATCCCATTGCACACGAAACGGGACGCACACAAAGAGGAGGATTCAACAAGCTCCTAGCACACCAAAAAAAAGAAGCCGTGACCGCCACACAAAGCCCATTAGACACGAAACGGGACAGACTACGGACATGGCACACGACACATTCACAAAGACGACGATTCAGACCCACAAACACACTAACATCAATAAGAAGTGACACCCACAGCCCCATTTCTGAAGGAACCGTCCGTATTAAACATACGTCATCTCAACACCTTCACACTATGCAGCATAGGTGGATCTCCTTACACTGAGCACTATTAACCATTCAACTGCAGAAAAGGCTCCATATTAACAGTGAGTGCGATCCTCCTTATTACTTATCCATATTTCTCACGCTGAAGAACAAACAAGTCATGAATACACGATCACAGGTACAAAACGATACGGCTCTGATAACGGGACCAAACACACGAACCCGCATGAAAAAACAAAATACACGGCGGCACATACAACGCGCTTCTGAACCTCCGGAATAAAAAATGTCTCGGCTCCAAAAACGCAAAGCTCAACTAACACATTAACAGAAACCAGCGCATATGGACAGACACAATGAACGTACATGCATACAGCACGCGTCTCAAAGCGCTGCATCGAAACAGGCACAGATTCAAAACGAAACACCTCCCGTCTCAGACATACGTAAATGGCAGCGAAGGGCCAAAATAAATAAACGCAGACGTCTACACCGCGCATCTGAAATGCCGAAAAATAAGCAGGCAAGGCTCCAAAAAGAGAAAGCTCAACTGACCTACATACAAAAACGAGCAAGGCTCAATACAAACAATGCACGCAGTAGACTACAGCGGGCTTCTCACACAGCACAGGCAAATCGATTACAGCTCCAAAACAACACGTCCCAAATACTGGACATACAACGACGCGCCTCTCAAATGGCACAAGCAAAACATACACGTCATGGACATCAACGACAGACACCTGCTAAACGCTTGCGTTAGCTGACAACGCGTTCAATAATGAGTCCACTATTCAGGAAAATTCATTGGGATTAATGAATGTCATTTGCAATCATTATCATTCACTTAACTTCCCTAAAGAAACAACTGACAATACAAGTAATGAATTTACACGTTGTTGTCAAAAGGGTCAAATTAGACTGCCTCCTTTACATTCATATCCTGAATATCTACAGAACCTTCTAACTGACGATGTACCTGAAAGTGAAAACTTTATGAACTGCATTAGATCCTACAAATCGCTATCCACTATGAACATGAACAGTGGCACTGCACATGACATCCGTCTTGCAAAACTGTTAATTATTGATGAATGTGCAATGGCATCCAGTCACTTACTCAACACCATTCATAAACTTCTACAAACATTGATGAATAATAATATTCCCTTTGGAGGAAAGGTACTTTTATTAGGAGGAGATTTTAGACAGTGCTTATCTATTGTTCCACATGCCATGCGCTCAGCTATTGTTCAGTGCACCTTAAAATACGCAGACAATTAACATTGCTTTCAAAAGATACACTTAGTACAAAATATGCGATGTCCAGATCCAGATCATAACAATTGGTTATTACATCTGGGAGATGGTACACTCACCAATACAGATAGACCTCACCCAGATATTAGTACAATTCCTCAAGCCTTTATCTGCGACAACTTAGTTACAGAGATATTTGGAACAGCAATCTCATTAGACCAAATGCCCCTTTCAACACAACACACTATATTATGTCCAAACAATATTAATGTAGATAACATAAATACCCAAGTCATTGCATTACTTCCTGGAGAGACACAAGTCTTTCTAAGCTCTGACAAAGTTGACTCTGATCACGACGATGACCATCTTCATTGACCTTACAAGTTCTGACCTGAAATTACCTTTTACACTTAAACGGCGTGTACAAAGAAATTTTCCAATAAACCTTTACACTGTGCCACACACTTTATTGTTTGCTTTCTATTTGCATCATCTACACCTTCACACTATTCTATATCTCATTCATACATCACGCTCTTTGTCATTTCCCAACACCAGGGGTTGGCGAGTGAAGCGAGCAGGGGGCGGAGCCCCCTAGTATACAAATGTTTTATCCCATACACATCATGGTCAGGAGCATTGCACTTCTCGATTCATATGGGATTAAGTCATTCATGTAACAATGGAAGAGACACCTGTGATACTTCTCGACAGAAACTTTCATTTTAAAACTAACACTTCAGACATCTCTCTGTGTAAAAACAAAGTATTATTGAAGTATGAGAGGCCAAACAGGCCATAAATCATATATTTCTGTGTGTAATCTATTGGTTTACGTGTGAACACTATTGGTTTATGAATATTTACTATCGGTTTGCGTGCATATTTTATTGGTTTGTGTGCATACAATACTGGTTTCATTCATATGAACTATATTGGTTTGTGTCAGTATATTATTGGTTTGTGCGTGAGCTATATCCGTTTGTACATGCATATCACTGATTTGCATATGAACTATATTAATTTGCGTGTGTATATCACTGGTTCCAGCACGTTTTGTTTTTCCTCATAATTTATTTCATAAAATAGTAACAAAATATTAACAAATACAAACAAGCAAAACTATTGGATTACAACCTGACAATAGAATCAGGATGTTGTGTCTCAGGTTGTTTGTTATTTCATTTCAAAATCAGTCTTTGATGCTCCTGTTTGATGCTGCATTGTGCAGCTGCCTTTTTTTCTTTTTCTTATTGTGCCCAAAAAGAGATCTACTGTAGAATCTGAAAATGTGAACAAACTTGTGTGCCTTAGCAACTGGTTAAGATGGTTAAATAATAATGACAGTGACCTTGAGCAACATTATAGACATGTCCAAAATACTGTTGGTTGTTTATCATAATTTTGACAATAAATTGAATTTCTGAAATCCTCTGAGAATTATTTCCAGTACATCATGATATTGACATTATTATATTTATAGTTGATCTGTTGATGTAGTTCATAGGATATAATAATAAACTTTAGATTACGTGTCCATAATTATGCTGTACATACCTGTGGTATAGTGGGTCAGTGGCTACAACAAAATATGGCCAGGTTTTAATATCATAAAGCAGTCTCAATCTTCGTGAGTGTGATTGCACAGCCGTGTGGAGTTAATGAGGTAATTGGGGTGAGTCGCATCTGCACGTGTGAGTGCAGTCGTTCTCAATTGCTTCATTAGCTTCCTGCGGCGTGTGATTAAGGCGCTGTGCCCATGGAGACGTGTGTATATATATGGGCTAGCACAAGGGTTGAGATAAAAGATGTAAAGGAACTAAACGAACAGAAGGGGGTTAAAGGACAGAAAGGGCAGTCAGAGAGAGACTGATGCAGAGTATCACCTGTAACACCTGTGTTTGGTGAGCTGGGGAGACAGAAGGTGGTGGGCTGCGATCGGGTGAAGAGAGACTGCATTTGATCCTCTATTTTAACAGATTCATTTATCATGGATTATATCTCCACGTTTCAATGATTTTATGGATTTTTTTTTAACACTGCACAATGAACACTTTTGGTTTGACTTTTCTTTTGGATTGTTTGTTTTTTTTTTTAATAAAAGCACCTGAACATTTCACACCATCCCTTGGCATTAATGAGATTTGTCCTCATTTGTCAGCTCATCTCAGTTATAACTATCAACGGTGTTGGTTCAGCAGACTGCCATGTAGGAAGAGGGAGCCTGTAGGGGACTGACATTATCACAATACCATTGAATTTACCTGTATAATTACAGAGTAACTGGGTGTTATTACCTTGTACTTACTGTGTAATCCAGTACATCACTATAATTAAGTACTAAATTGTAATTGTTATTCCTTAATTTTTCTAAGGAGGTATACATTTAAATTGCGGAATGACAATTAGAGTTTAGATAGATAGGTAATTATTTTGTGAAACATGCACCATAATGAGTGATTAATCACAAATAATTTAATCAACAAAGTTCAATGAAATTTAATAAAAATATTATTCTACTGACAGCCCTAATCTTAACATTTTCCATTTTTCTCCTTTCTTTGTATTTTCAGGTCTTGAAGCTCCAATCTTCACCCTACGGCCTCCTGAACCTCAGAGCAGACACGAGTTTTTACAATGTGAGTCTGTCAGTTCATTGAATTTATCATCATTTCACTTTTAATATCTCAGGCCAGCCTTATGATATGAAAGTGTAGCCAGCAGAAAGCATTATGTGAGTGTGGTGTGACTGATGATCTGAAAGTGACAGGTGTCCTGTGAATAGTGCATTATGGGATATTGAGATTCAGGACAGGGAAGCACCAAAGCAGTCTGTTAGACTTGAGTCTCTTAAGTGTCAAGAGAACTCATGGAAAATAAAAATGAAATCCTGCCAACTATGCCATATCCACCTCTAACAATAGTCTGACCTCCACTGTCCTTTGTCCTTTTTCTATTGTCTCATTGTTTTCTTTCCACTTCCTGCTGTTTTCACTTTTTGTATTCCAGTGTCTCCTTTCTGATGCTTTTCTACTTCAGTCATTCTCTAATAATATTGATAATAATAATCCATTTAAACAGTACATGGCAATCAATGATAGCAGCTCAGTGTGTTTAACATAAAAACACAATGTCCACCACCATAAACATAAATATAAACAGTATATAGATATACAGACACAGCCAAAAGCATTGGATTAAAAAAGAATCACAAATTCTTGAAATAAGCTGGATCTGACGAAATTATTCGACATCCTCCATTCTTTTCTCCATAGAGCAGAAACTTTGTTATTTATTCATGACTAAACACATTGTAGGAATTAAACCTAAAGAAGATGACCTGGAAAATTTTGTGGAAGCCATTAGATGTTAAAAGACGTCACTGAATCAGAATCAGTCCACTATGAGAATCATTGGGGCCTTCAGTCACTCAGCCCTCACAAAGATTTGCTGAATCATTGTGTGCATCGCACTGGACATGGATAAGAGAAGAGAAGGAAAAGGAGAAGGTCACAGCCAACCATGGTCAAGGTAAAGGCTACAAGGCCATCTCCACAGAGCTTCATGTTCCTGTGGCCTCAGTGATAAAAATCAAGAAGTTTAAGGTCCATTGGTCTGTAGTCAAACACACTGAATGCTGCTGAAGATGGAAAATGGACCCACAACTGAACAGAAGGATAGCTTCAGTGGTGGAGAAAGAACCAAGGCAAACATCTGGACAGATTCAGGCTGAACTCCAAGATCAAAGTACAACAGCTTCAAGTAGCACCATCAATCACTTACTGAATGAAAGTTGGCTCCGTGGTAGAAGACCCTAATTCTGAAGGACAGACTAAAAAATAAAATAAATAACTGACTGGAGTTTTCTAAAGCACATGTTGATAAGCCATGGTGCTGGAGAAAGTCCTTTGGACTGATGAAACTAAATGAGAGCTTTACAGTAAGTCACAGCAGCTCTGTGTTCACCGAAAACAAAACAAGTGTTCAAAGAAATAACACGAAACATGGAAGAGGCTCATTAATGGTAGGGGGCTGCTGTGCTGAATCTGTGCAGGGCACAATAAAATGAGAAGATCATCAAGACATTCTGGGGCAAATGTCACAAAGCTTTGTCTTGGACCATGGATCCTCCAGAACATATAAGTAAGACCACCCAAATATGGTAGAAATCACATTGGAATGTTCTGAAGTGGTCTGCTATGAGCCCTAAAGTGAATCCAAGTCAACATCCATGGGAAGAGCAGGAAGTTACAGTTTGGAGAAGAAGTCATCTAAGGTCAAGAAGAGTGGGCCGAGTGGGCAATGCGAGGAGTAGAAGTCTCATCCAGAAGTTGGCAGATTACATCACTGGTTTGGAGAACAGTCATGGAAACTCCCTGATTACAGTGATGGGTGACTTTAACAACACAAACCTCACCATCAACCTTCCCAGATACAAACAGCTTGTTAAATGGCCCACCAGGCACAGGAAGACTTTGGATGACTGCTACTGCGACATGAAGGACTCATACCGGGCTTTACCTCGCATGCCACTGGGCAATTCTGACCACGTTATGCTACAGTTCCTACCCACTTATAAACAAAGGCTATGACCAGTGTAACAGAGGCACTATATAAGCGTCGACCCGACACAGATGCACACAGAGGCATGTATAAAACAAACACAGGTTTTATTTTTCTTCACCCATGGGCGCACGTCTTCCCCGTGACCCACAGGCAATACACAGTCCATAAAGCACTTAAACACACCAACGATCCTTTCTCCTTTACCACCACTCCTCCTCAGGCTTAGTCCTCCTCCTCCCAACTCTGGCTCTCGAGTGGTGGTGGCTGGCCCCTTTTATAGCCCACCTGGAAGTGTTCCAGGTGTTTGACCACCTGGTCCCAATTGCACCTCCGGGTGGGGCTGAAGACTCATCCAACCCGGCTGTTGAATCCAGACAGCACCCCCTAGCTGCCACCCCGGGCCCCAACCAGGCTGTGGAGGACTTCATCTCCCATGGAGCCCTGAGGGAGGTTGGGGAATCACCGTTGGCCAGGGAGGCTGCCACTAAGCGTCCCGGGGGAGGTATTGAGCTGCCCTTGGTTGCTCCTCCGGAATATAAGCAGCAGGGGGCGTCCCGACCGGGTTCCGGCCGTTCGTCACACCAGCTAAACCAGTAAAAAAATCGATTTGTTCACGGACTGATGAGTCAGGTGAAGCATTACAAGGCTGTCTGGACTGGACAGATTGGGACGTTTTTAAACATTCATGAGCTGACTGACACTGTGACATCTTATATCAGCTTCTGTGAAGAGGTTTGCATTCCCAGCGAATCTATTGTGATTTATAACAATGGAAAGCCATGGGGCGGCACAGTAATGCAGTGGGTAGCGCTGCTGCCTCACAGTTAGGAGACCCGGGATCACTTCCTGGGTCCGCCCTGCGTGGAGTTTCCATGTTCTCCACGTGTCTGCGTGGGTTTCCTCTGGGTACTCCGGTTTCCTCCCACAGTTCAAAGACATGCAGGTTAGGTGCATTGGCGATTCTAAATTGTCCCTAGTGTGTGCTTGGTGTGTGTGTGTGTGTGTGTGCGTGCGTGTGTGTGTGTGTGTGTGTGTGTGCCCTGTGGTGGGCTGGCGCCCTGCCTGGGGTTTCTTTCCTGCCTTGCGCCCTGTGTTGGCTGGGATTGGCTCCAGCAGACGTGACCCTTTAGTTAGGATATAGCGGGTTGGATAATGGATGGATGGATGGAAAGCCGCGGCTCACCAAAGATCTAAGGAATCTCTGTCAATTGAAAGAAAAAGCCCCTAAAACCGGTGATAAGGACGCCTAGAGACTGGCCAGGAATCGGCTAAACAACGCAGTCAGATACGCTGAATGGAAACATAGAAATAAACTGGAGCTTCAGTGTTGAGCAGACAGTCGCCCCTCTGTGTGGAGAAGCCTTCAGTCTGTTACTAATCCTAAAAGTCATCTCTCAATGCTCACTGACTCCTCATCCCTCCATGACAAACTTCATAAGTTATGTGGCAGATTTGAACAACAAGCTGCTGAGACCTTTCATCCACTCGGCTCCTTTAGCTCTGAGGTGGTTTTATCAGCAGTCACTTCTACACAAGCCTCTCCCCTCTTCTCCCTTTTCTATGAAGGAATACGACGACATCAGGAAGTTGTTTACAACACAGAAGTGTAAGAAGTCAGCCTGCCCTGACTCTGTCTCACCTCACACAATCAAACATGTGCAGGCCGCTCGCGCCTCTCTTCACAGACATCTTTAACTCGTCCCTCGCTCAGTTCACTCGACCTGATTGCTTTAAATCTCCTGTTGCTGTTGCTGTTCCTTCTTCTTCTTCTTCTTTTGGCCAGTCCCGTTAGGGGTTGCCACAGTGGATTATCTTATCTTCCTGTCCTAATCATCTTGTTCTGTTACACCCATCACCTGCATGTCTTCCCTCACCACTTTCATAAACATCCTCTTAGGCCTTCCTCTTTTTCTCTTCCCTGATAGCTCTATCCTTAACATCGTTATCCCAATATACCCAGCATCTGTAATGTCCTCATTTCTAATCCTGTCCATCCTCGTCACACCCAATGCAAATCTCAGCATCTTTAACTTGCCACCTCCAGCTCTGACTCCTGCTTTCTGGTCGGTGCCACCATCTCCAACCCATATAACATAGCTGGTCTCACTACCGTCCTGTTGATCTTCCCTTTCACTCTTGCTGATAACCGTCTGTCACAAATCACTCCTGACACTCTTCTCCACTCATTCCACCCTGCCTGCACTCTTTTTCTCCTCTCTTCCACAATCCCTGTTACTCTGTACTGTTGACCCCAATTATTTAAACTCATCCACCTTTGCCAACTCTATTCCCTGCATCCTCACCATTCCACTGAACTCCCTCTCATTCACAAACATGCATTCTGTCTTGGTGGTCCTTCTGACCTTCATTCCTCTCCTCTCCAGAGCATATCTCCAACTCTCCAGGGTCTCCTCAACCTGCTCCCTACTATCGCTACAGATCACAGCAAACATCACAGCCCACAGGGACTCCTGTCTAATCTTGTCTGTCAACCTGTCCATCACCATTGTAAATAAGAAAGGGCTCAGAGCCGATCCCTGATGTAGTCCCACCTCCACCTTGAATGCAATCATTAGTCCTACTGCTGACCTCACCACTATCACACTTCCCTCGTACATATCCTGTACCACTTTTATGTACTTCTTTGTCACTCCCGACTTCCTCATACAATACCACAACTCCTCTCAAGGCACCCTGTCATATGCTTTCTCCACAAAGACACAATGCAACTCCTGCTAGCCTTCTCTGAACTTCTCCATCAACATCCTCAGAGTAAACATATCATCTGTGGTGCTCTTTCTTGGCATGAAACCATACTGCTCCTCACTAATCATCACCTCACTTTGTAACCGAGCTTCCACTACTCTTTCCCATAACTTCATGCTGTGGCTCATCAATTTTATTCCCCTGTAGTTACTACAGTCCTGCACATCCACCTTATTCTTAATATTGGCACCAGTACACTTCTTCTCCACTCCTCAGGCATCCTCTCACTTTCCAAGATTCCATTAAACAAACTGGTTAATAACTCCACTGCCATCTCTTCTAAACACCTCCATGCTCCACAGGTATGTCATATGGACCAACAGCGTTTCAATTCTTAATCCTCTTCATAGCAATCCTTACTTCCTCCTTGCTAATCTGTTGCACTTCCTGATTCACTATCTCCACGTCATCCAATCTCTTCTCTCTCTCTCGTTCTCTTCATTCATCAGCCTCTCAAAGTCTTTCCATCTGCTCAACACACTCTCCTCGCTTGTGAGTACGTTTCCATCTTCATCCTTTATCACCCTAACCTGCTGCTCATCTTTCCCAGCTCGGCCCCTCTGTCTAGCCATTCTGTCCTTTTCTCCCTCCTTAGTGTCCAACCTCTTATACAACTCATCATACGCCTTTTCTTTAGTTTTCGCCACCTCTCTCTTCACCTTGTGCCTTATCTCCTTGTAGTCTTGACTACTTTCTGCATTTCTCTGACTATCCCACTTCTTCTTTGTCATCCTCTTCCTCTGTATACAGTGATCCCTTGCTATATCACGCTTCGCCTTTCGCGGCTTCACTCTATCGCGGATTTTATATGTAAGCATATTTAAATATATATCGCGGATTTCTTGCTGGTTTGCGGATTTCTGCGGACAATGGGTCTTTTAATTTATGTTATGTGCTTCCTCAGTTGATTTGCCCAGTTGATTTCATACAAGGGACACTATTGGCAGATGGCTGAGAAGCTACCCAACTTACTTTTCTCTCTCTCTCTCTTGCGCTGACTTTCGCTGATCCTGACGTAGGGGGTGTGAGCAGGGGGGCTGTTCGCACACCTAGACAATATGGACGCTCGTCTAAAAATGCTGAAAGATTATCTTCACGTTGCTACCTTCTGTGCAGCTGCTTCGTGAAGCGACATGCTGCACGGTGCTTCGCATACTTAAAAGCTCGAAGGGCACGTATTGATTTTTGACTGTTTGTTTTTCTCTGTCTCTCTCTCTCTCTCTGCTCCTGACGGAGGGGGTGTGAGCTGCCGCCTTCAACAGCTTTGAACCTGCGGTGCTTCGTATACTTAAAAGCCAAACAGCCCTATTGATTTGTTTGCTTTTCTCAATCTGTCTCTGACATTATCTGGTCCTGATGCGCACTCCTTTGAAGAGGAAGATATGTTTGCATTCTTTTAATTGTGAGACAGAACTGTCATCTCTGTCTTGTCATGGAGCACAGTTCAAACTTTTGAAAAAGAGACAAATGTTTGTTGGCAGTGTTTGAATAACGTTCCTGTCTCTCTACAACCTCCTGTGTTTCTGCACAAATCTGTGACCCAAGCATGACAATATAAAAATAACCATATAAACATATGGTTTCTACTTCGCGGATTTTCTTATTTCGCGGGTGGCTCTGGAACGGAACCCCCATGATGGAGGAGGGATGACTGTACTCTCCTGTATTTCGTCATTCCACCACCAGGTTTCCTTTTCCTCCTTCCTCTGTCCAGATGTCATGCCAATCACCCTTCTTGCTGTCACCCTTACTACATCTGCTGTAGTTTCCCAGCTGTCTGGTAACTCTTGACTGCCACCCAGTGCCTTTATCACCTCATCCTTAAACCCAACTTTGCAGTCTTCCTTTTTCAACTTCCACCATTTGATCCTTGGCTCTGCCCTCATTCTCCTCCTCTTCTTGATCTCCAATGTCATCCTATAGACCACCATCCCATGAAGTCTAACTACACTTTTCCCTGCCACCAATTTGCAGTCTTCAATCTCCTTCTCCTTCTCTTTTGCATAGGATGTAATCTACCTGTGAGCATCTTCCTGCACTCCTGTACGTCACCCTATGTTCCTCCCTCTTCTTAAAATACGTATTCACCACAGCCATGTCCATCCTTTTACAAAATCCATTATCCTCTGATCTTCTTCATTCCTCTCCTTGACACCACACCTACCCATCACCTCCTCGTCTCCACTGTTCCCTTCACCAACATGTCCATTGAAATCCGCTCCAATCACCACTTTCTGTCCCTTGGGTACACTGTTCATCACTTCATCCAACTCACTCCAGAAATCTTCTTTCTTATTCATCGCACACCCAACTTGCAGTGCATACGCACTAACAACATTCATCATCACACCTCCAATTTCCAGCTTCATAATCATCACTCTGTCTGACACTCTTTTCACCTCCAAAGCACCTTTGACATGCTATTCCTTCAGAATAACTCCTACTCCATTTCTCCTCCCATCCACACCATGATAGAACAATTTGAATCCACTTCCAATCCATCTGGCCTTACTCCCCTTCCATTTATATAAATAAATATATCAACCTTCCTTCTCTCCATCATATCGACTAACTCTCACCCCTTACCAGTCATACTGCCAACATTCAAAGTTCCTACCCTCAGTTCCACTCTCTTTACTTTCCTCCTCTCCTCCTGCCTCCAGACACATCACCCCCCCCAACCTCTTCTTCTTCTGCCAACAGTAGCCCAATTTCCGCCAGCACCCTGTTGGCTAACAGTACTGGTGGAAGTCATTGTTAACCCGGGGCTCAATCGATCCGGTATGGAAATTTGAATTGTTGTCCGCATAGTGATTTGGCAAAATTTTACACCACATGCCCTTCCTGATGTAACCCTAACGATTTATCCAGGCTTGAGACTGGCATGGAGAAATACACAGGTTTGTGCATCCTCTGTGGCTGGGTGGTTGTTGTTCCTGTTCTAAGCTGCCTCAGTGATCACAGGCCTATTGCTCTTACCTCAGTGTTAATTCAAATATTTGAACGGTTTCTTCTTAGCCATCTGAAGTCTGTTACTGCTGCTAAACTCGACTCTCTTCAGGTTGCATATCGAGCACACAGATCTGTGGACGACGCCATCAACATGGGCCTTCACTTTGTGTGGAGCCCCAGAACCGTAAAGGAACTTCTGCCAGAATCCTGTTTGTAGACGTCAGCTCAGCTTTTAATGCCATTGGGCCTGCGCTGTTGTTAACTAAACTTCTACACACTCAACTGAATCCTTCCATCTCTGAATGGATTTACAGTTTTCTGATGAACCTGAAACAATACGTTTGTTTGGACTCCCACCACTCAGACAGTCTCTGTATCAGCACCTGTGCCCCTCAAGGCTGTGGACGCCCCCCCTACTTTAATCCTTGTACCCCAATGACTGCAGGTCCACTGATCCTTCAGTTCAATCATTAAGTTCACTGATGATACCACCATTATTGGTCTAATTACTAACAGCAATGAAACACTTTCTAGAAAAGAGGAGTTCGTCTTGTGTCTTGGTGGGCTTCAACACCCTGCTGCTCAATACCCCCGAGACAGTGGAAATGGCTATTGACTTTCACAAACAGCAGTCACAACCTCTGACACTATAAATAAATGATTCAGCAGTCAATTTGGTGGACTTCTTCAAAGTTCAGAGCACAACAATCACAAACACTCTCAGCTGGGACATGAACACCACCACATCACTAAGAAGGCACAGAGGCGATTGGACTTCTTACGCCAGATTAATAAATTAAATGTTTCACAGCCAATCCTTGTTCAGTTTCACAAAGCCGTAATTGAAAGTGTAATCACATTCTCCATTGGAGTCTGGTTTGGCTCACCAACGTCACACTCCAAAAATAAATGAGAGCATGTGGTGAGGTCTGCTGTGCTCTTTATCTGTGCAGACCTGTAGACATCTCAGGTCACTAACCGTGTCATAAGGACCACCACGGACTCATCTCAGCAGCTCATTACTTCTTCACACAAACTCCCAAACACTTCAGTCAATTCAAACTCAAACTAACAGACACCTCCAGAGTTTCTTAGCCAGAGCCACAGCCTCTCCCAGCAGTGACTTAGCCGTCTTCTGTGTGTATCCATCCATCCATCCATCCATCCATCCATCCATCCATCCATCCATCCATCCATCCATCCTCTTCCGCTTATCTGAGGTCGGGTAGCGGGGGCAGCAGCTTGAGCAGAGATGCCCAGACTTCCCTCTCCCCGGCGAGTTCTTCTAGCTCTTCCGGGAGAATCCCGAGGCATTCCCAGGCCAGGTGGGAGACATAGTCCATCCAGCATGTCCTGGGTCTTCCCCGGGGCCTCCTCCCAGTTGGACGTGCCCGGAACACCTCACCAGGGAGGCGTCCAGGAGGCATCCTGATGAGATGCCCGAGCCACCTCATCTGACTCCTCTCGATGCGGAGGAGCAGCGGCTCTACTTTGAGCCCCTCCCGGATGACTGAGCTTCTCACCCTATCTTTAAGGGAGAGCCCAGACACCCTGCGGAGGAAACTAATTTCAGCCGCTTGTATTCGCGATCTCGTTCTTTCGGTCACTACCCATAGCTCATGACCATATGTGAGGGTAGGAACATAGATCGACTGGTAAATTGAGAGCTTCGCCTTGCAGCTCAGCTCCTTTTTCACCACGACAGACCGATGCAGAGATCGCATCACTGCGGACGCCGCACCGATCCGCCTGTCGATCTCACGCTCCATTCTTCCCTCACTCGTGAACAAGACCCCGAGATACTTGAACTCCTCCACTTGGGGCAGGATCTCACTCCCAACCCTGAGAGGGCACTCCACCCTTTTCTGGCTGAGGACCATTGTCTCGGATTTGGAGGTGCTGATTCCCATCCCAGCCGCTTCACACTCAGCTGCGAACTGATCCAGAGAGAGCTAAAGATCACGGCCTGATGAAGCAAACAGGACAACATCATCTGCAAAAAGCAGTGACCCAATCCTGAGCCCACCAAACCGGACCCCCTCAACGCCCTGGCTGCGCCTAGAAATTCTGTCCATAAAAGTTATGAACAGAATCGGTGACAAAGGGCAGCCCTGGCGGAGTCCAACTCTCACTGGAAATGGGTTCGACTTACTGCCAGCAATGCGGACCAAGCTCTGACACTGATCGTACAGGGACAGAACAGCTCTTATCAGGGGGTCCGGTACCCCATACTCTCAGAGTACCCCCCACAGGATTCCCCGAGGGACACGGTCGAACGCCTTTTCCAAGTTCACAAAACACATGTAGAATGGTTGGGCAAACTCCCATGCACCCTCCAGGACCCTGCTAAAGGTGTAGAGCTGGTCCACTGTTCCATGACCAGGACGAAAACCACACTGTTCTTCCTGAATCTGAGGCTCGACTATCCGACGGACCCTCCTCTGCAGAACCCCCGAATAGACTTTTCCAGGGAGGTTGAGGAGTGTGATCCCTCTGTAGTTGGAACACACCCTCCGATCCCCCTTCTTAAAGAGGAGGACCACCACCCCAGTCTGCCAATCCAGAGGCACTGTCCCTGCTGTCCATGCGATGTTGTAGAGACGTGTCAACCAAGACAGCCCTACAACATCCAGAGCCTTGAGTAACTCTGGGCGTATCTCATCCACTCCCGGTGCCCTTCCACCAAGGAGTTTTTTGACCACCTCGGTGACATCAGTCCCAGAGGTGTGGGAGCCCACCTCCGAGTCCCCAAGCTCTGCTTCCTCATTGGAAGGCATGTTAGTGGGATTGAGGAGGTCTTCGAAGTACTCCCCCCACCGACCCTCAACGTCCCAAGTCGAGGTCAGCAGCGCACCATCCCCACCATATACAGTGTTGACACTGCACTGCTTCCCCCTCCTGAGACGCCGGACGGTGGACCAGAATCTCCTCGAAGCTGTCCGAAAGTCGTTTTCTATGGCCTCCCCAAACTCCTCCCATGCTGGAGTTTTTGCCTCAGCAACCACCGAAGCCGCATTCCGCTTGGCCTGCCAGTACCTATCAGCTGCCTCCAGAGTCCCACAGGACAAAAGGGACCGGTAGGACTCCTTCTTCAGCTTGACGGCATCCCTCACCGCCGGTGTCCACCAACGGGTTCGGGGATTGCCGCCACGACAGGCACCGACCACCTTACGGCCACAGCTCCGGTCAGCCGCCTCAACAATAGAGGCAGGGAACATGGCCTATTCGGACTCAATGTCCCCCACCTCCCTCGGGACATGGTCGAAGTTCTACCAGAGGTGGAAGTTGAAGCTGCTTCTGACAGGGGGCTCTGCCAGACGTTCCCAGCAGACCCTCACAACATGTTTGGGCCTACCAGGCCTGACCGGCATCCTCCCTCACCATCGAAGCCAACTCACCACCAGGTGGTGATTAGTTGACAGCTCCATCCCTCTCTTCACCCGAGTGTCCAAGACATGCGGCCGCAAGTCCGATGACACGACCACAAAGTCGATCATCGAACTGAGGCCTAGGGTGTCCTGGTGCCAAGTGCACATATGAACACCCCTATGCTTGAACATGATGTTCGTTATGGACAATCCGTGATGAGCACAGAAGTCCAATAACAAATCACCACTCGGGTTCAGATCGGGGGGGGGCCATTCCTCCCAATCACGCCCTTCCAGGTCTCACTGTCATTGCCCACGTGAGCATTGAAGTCTCCCAGCAGTACAAGGGAGTCCCCAGAAGTTATGCCCTCTAGCACCCCCTCCAGGGACTCCAAAAAGGGTGGGTACTCTGAACTACTGTTTGGTGCATACACACAAACAACAGTTAGGACCCGTCCCCCCACCCGAAGGTGGAGGGAGGCTACCCTCTCGTCCACCGGGGTAAACCCTAATGTACAGGCTCCAAGTCGGGGGGCAATAAGTATACCCACACCCGCTCGGCGCCTCTCACCGGGGGCAACTCCAGAGTGGTACAGAGTCCAGCCCCTCTCAAGGAGATTGGTTCCAGAGTCCAAGCTGTGCGTCGAGGTGAGCCCGACTATATCTAGCCTTCTGTGTGTATGCATGTGTTCTGTCAGAGACTGTGTGAAGGTGTGTGTGTGTGTGTGTACAATGTGAGGACATGTGTGTGTGACACGGGAATACACACTACACACTCACTCTCACCGGCACCTCACTATCGGCACATCTCCTTTATAATTGGATTATTCTACAACTTGGTGTGAAGTTTGTCTTTTTAACTTCAGCTCTTTCTGTTATTTGTCTGTGAGGTTGTGTTCCGTTATAAGGAGCTCCAAATCTACCAAGTCAGATTCCTGCACATGAAGTACTGGAGAATAAAAGGGATTTGGATTTATTGTGATTCCACAATTTTATTTTAAATCCTCACAGATTCTGTCCAATTAGATGAGCTCTTTACTGTTAGTGTTTTGTCAGCGCAGCTCCTGATTGGTTCTTGTTAATTGTCTGTGCTGTGCTCCGCCCCCAGTCCCGTTACACACTCCCAGATTTCCTCACTCGTTTTCTTTTCTCTCCTTTCAGACTTCTGTGCCCTCACACTGGACATCAACACGGCACACAGAGACCTCCGTCTGTCTGAAGGGAACAAGAAGGTGACATGTGAGGGGACAAAAGCCGAATATCCTGATCATCCTGACAGATTTGACTACAGGTGTCAAGTTCTATGCAAAGAGGTTCTGACTGGGACTCGCTGTTACTGGGAGGTGGAGTCCAGTGGAGACTTCATGATGATTGGAGTCACATATAAAGGACTGGGCAGAAAGGGAAAGGGCAGGGAGTGCATCCTTGGATACAACGACAAGTCGTGGAGTTTGCTGTGTTCTCATTCCCAGTACTTTGTGCGTCACAATAACAAGAGGACTGTAATCAGCGCCCCCTACAGCCCCAGAATAGGTGTGTATCTGGACTGGCCTGCTGGCTCTCTGTCCTTTTATAGCGTCTCACGCACAATGACCCTCCTGCACAGGTTCAACACCTCCTTCACTGAGCCCCTCTATCCAGGATTTGGGTTTTATCTTAGTCTTAATTCAAGTGTAACAATCAGCCATCTAACACCAAGTGACCACTGACCAGTACCATTTACTTGTCACTTGATGTCCCCCCACAGTGCAGATCCTCTTTTTGTTTGTAGTTTGCGGTGGGATTAAATTTACTGGATTGGTTGGGGGTTTACAGGATGGGGGGGGCGGGGGGGGGGGGTTAGCACCTCTGTGATTAGATAGATAGATACTTTATTAATCACTGAGAATGTTTGTTCACAGATGTAGGTAGATCCACAGAGAACCAACATCCTCTGAGCATGCCTCCTCAAGTGTGGGAAGATTTCCTCTTTGAGAGAGGAATAAAACTCTACCAGTGATACTGGTTTAAAATGCTCAGCCAGTAGATTATCAGACTGCAGATCAATGAGTTCAAACTGGACATCACTGGGTGCATTATCCACACTATAAGTAAAGGGAGAAGAAATCATGTGCATTTCACTCTCAACTGTTTTGAAGTCTTCAAATCTTCTTGAAAACTCACCATGCAGTGCCCATAACATGGTTGAATACTTGTGGAGGTGATCAGCTGATAGTGTGACTTCTTTCAGTGTTGGCATGTGAGTGAGAATGTTGCCCTCTAATTGACTTGAAAGAAACTTCAACTTTCTCATGAAAGCTGTCACCAAGCTGTACATTTCGTGTGCAAAGAGGCCCTTGCCTTGCAGCTTGGTGTTTAGTTCATTCATTAGTGCAGTCACATCAACAGCAAAGGCCAGATCTGCAATCCAGTGTGTACCTGAGAGCGTTGGAATGTCCTTGTCCTTCTTTTCACAAAACTCCTGAATCTCTGCTCTCAGGTCCCATACTTTTTTAAGCACCTTGCCAAGGCTGAGCCATCTCACAGCTGTCTGGTAACCTATGTCACTATATCAACAACATGGCTAATTTTTAGCAAAGACTTGCACAACATCTCCTGAAGAATGATACAATGCAAAAATATCAATTTCTGTTCTGGGTTAATTTCAGTCACTTTATCTTGCATCCGCCTCAAAAGTCCAAAATTTTTCCCCGTCAGATTTGGACAGCCATCAGTTCTAACACCTATCAGTTTGTCCCATTTCAGTTCCAGCGTGTCCATGGATGCATTTACCTCCGTGAACAAATCACTCCCAGTTGTAGTCCCTTTCATTGGCCGCATAGCTGCCAGCTCCTCCGTCATCTCAAAGTCTTCCGTTAATCCACGTACAAAGATAAGTAACCGGGCCGTATCACGGTCGTCACTGCTCTCGTTCAAAGCCAAGGAAAACAAGACAAAATTGTCCGTTTTCTTTTGCAGTTGAAGCTCCAAATTCCCAGCGATGTTCTTGACCCGCCTCGTTACGGTGCGCCTCGAGAGAGACACATTTGCAAACGCGACTTTTTTCTCAGGGCATATTAGCGCTGAAGACTCCACCAAACAGTCTTTGATAAACTCCCCATCAGAGAATGGCTTACTGTATCTTGCAATTTTGTGGGATATTACAAAGCTGGTCATGACTGCTGCATCCCTGCATGAGTGGAGCTTTTTAAAAAATCCTTGTTGCTTTTGCAGTTTAGCTAGCAAATCTTCTGATGCTTGTGCCCGCTCTGCATCACTGAAATTCTTGTATTTTTTCTCCGTGTTTACTCTCGTAATGGCGATTCAAATTGTATTCCTTAAACACCGCTATAAGTTCTCCACACACTAAGCACACAGCTTTACCTTTGATTTCAGCAAATAAATGTTTAGAAGTCCAAGTCTTGTTAAAAACTCTACATTCTGCGTCAATTTTTCTTTTTTTAATGTTAGCTGACATATTTAAGGGCTAAGAGCTAATTTCTTGGAAGCTGTTCAACACATTCTCTGGCGTACATAAGCACACTGATAATTAAGAAAAACAATAGTGGCCTTCAAAATAAAAGCCGTGTAATTGTATTTTGTGCACCTAACACAAAGTAACAGATGTCGCTACACTTTTACTACGAACTCACATGGGCCGGTCAAAGGTAGTCAACGGGCTGGATGTGGCCCGCGGGCCAAAAAATGCACAGGTCTGAGCTAAAATAAGGTAGAGAGTAGACCATCTATGCAAGTCTTGCTTAATTTATTTTTTTCCATGCAGATAGCAAACTTTTATTGATAAAGAGCTTTATGTTTACTTGTGATGTTTACCCCTAGGAATTTAAACTGATCTGCGGTGATAAAAGGAAAGGTGTTCAATCGAATATTGTGTGATTCACTGGAAAGAGCACACTTTTGTTCAAATTAATTCTGAGACCAGAAATCTTTTGAAATTCTGTTAGTGCTTTTAGGACTGCAGGCACAGTATTTTGTGGGTATGATATATACAGAACCATATCTTCTGCATATAGAGACATTTTCTGTTCAAGTCCTTCTCTGATCATCCCTTTTATCTCATAAGCATTTCAATAGTGAATTGCCGGCGGTTTAATGGCGATTACAAAAAGTAGTGGTGACAGGAGCCATCCTTGTCTGGTACCATGTTCTAGTCTAAAGTAGTCTGAATTAATGTTTGTTAATATAAACGGAAGCTTCGGGATTGGTATACAGCAGTTTAAAGGCATGAACAGATTTTCGGGCCAAACCCAATTTTCTCCAATACGGTGAAAAGGTAGTTCCATTCAATCATATCAAATACTTTTCCTGCATCCAGTGATAATAATATCTCCAGGGTGTTTGACTTTGTTGATGAATACATAACATTAAACAGGCATCGAAGATTGTAAGCTAAGTGTAGGCCTTTAATAAATCAAGTGATATTACCGAAGGCAACACTTTCTCCATCCTTCTAGCTAAGACTTTTGAGAGTATCTTAACATCATTATTCAGAAGTGAGATTGGTCTGAATGATGCAGATGGTAATAAGTCCTTATTTTGTTTAGAAAAGACAATAATTAATGCTTGGTGAAAAGTTTGAGGTAGAATTTAAATTTTTTTTTTCTAGCTTCTATAAATGTTGCTAATAGGAGGGGAGCTAGCTGAGTGGAAAATTTCTTATAAAATTTGGCAGGGTAGTCACCAGGGCCTGCTGCTTTCCCACTCTGAAGTGAGCTTATAGCATCTAGTAATTCTTATAGCACCAGAGGTTTATCCAGTTCCTCTGCACTAAGAGTATTTATTTGTGGTATCTGTAATGCATCCAGAAACACATTAGATTGTGTCTTGTCTTCTTTAATCTCAGTAGAGTATAAGGATTTATAGTAGTTTCTAAATGTGTGCATTATATTTTTATGGCCAATGACTTTGTCTCCATCTGTGTTGGGAATTGCTGGGATTGCATTGCGAGCTTCCTGCTTGTGGATTTGTTGAGCTAAGATCTTATTAGCTGGGATTGCATTGCGAGCTTCCTGCTTGTGGATTTGTTGAGCTTAAGATCTTATTAGCTTTCTCTCCATGTTAATAAAAATGATGTCTTGATTTAAAAATGAGTTGTTCAGTTTATTTAGTTGTTAAGAGGTTGAGTTCTGAATGCAGAGCCTGCCTTTTCATATGAAGTGCCTCACTTGGACACCTGGCATGTTTTTCATTTATTCTGGTAATTTCACTGATTAGCTCGGATACCTTCATGGTTTCCAATTTACTTCTGTGGGAAAGATATGAAATAATCTGTCCTCTTAAGAAAGCCTTCAGACTCTCCCAGAGTATTCCTGCAGAAACCTCCATGGATGTATTTGTCTCTAAAAAAGAATCGATTTGTTTGGATATAAATTCTCTTCATCTATTTCTATAGAGAGTGTTTGCACTGGAGTCCATGGAAAGACCCCATGAATACATTTTCATAGATGAAGCAGGGTTCAGTCTGGTGAAAAACAGATGGATGGGCAGGAGCACAATTGATCAACGTGCCATTGTGGAAGTCCCTGGCCGGTACGGTGGCAATCTCACCTTTTGTGCAGCCATAAGTAACTGGGGGGTTCTCCATTGTCATGCAAACCTGGGGCCATAAAACACCGAACATCTCCTTACATGTCTGGGTGGTCTACAGGATATTATGGCTGGGCGTAAGCAGCTGGATCAGCAAGCATTGCATCCTGTATATGTCATAGTTTGGGACAATGTGAGCTTTTACAATGCTGTCCTGATACATGAGTTTTTCACCAACATCTTAGTCACCTTATAGCCCCCTCCCTGAATCCAATACAGGAGTTCTTCTCTGCATAGTGGTGGAAGGTCTATGACCGACAGCCTTACAACAGGGAAACTTTATTGGAGGCAATGGAACATGCTTGTGATGATAAAATTGTGGTGTCTTGTCAAGGCTGGATTCGGCACACCACAGGGTTTTTCCCCCATTGCCTGGCAAGGGAATATATTGCCTGTGACGTGGATGAAGTCCTCTGGCCGGGTCCCACACAAAGACATGATGTTGGAGAATGAATCTCAATGACAGTGAGTGTGCAGTAATGTGTTATTCATTTAGAATTTTTTCTATTTTTTGTTATGAAAGTGCTGAATGTAGATATAACTTTGCCTACGATTATTTTATGCTGAATGTATTTACAATAAACATTCTGTTACCTACATGCCCTGGATGCTGTTTCCTATATTATTTTGTGTAGTGTCTAACAAATGTTCTGTGGTGAATATGTTTCTAAACAGTAACGGCACACTGCACAATAACGTGCAGTGAATACACTTGACTTGAGTATTCCTAGTTTTCATTCTTTTTCTTTGTAAGTTTAGCATTCATTTGCTCAGAGGTTGATGTGCTTGCTGATTCCTGAGCAGCTCCTCTTTTCTCCACCCTAGTGGCCCGCTTCTTCTCTACTTTTTTCAGCATCTTTTCGCATTAAAACTGATTAAGTCAGTGTTTGTGTTGCAATTACTTAGTACGTTTTTCTTAATTTTTCACTTATGCTGACACTCAAGTCTTCAATCTGCCTCAAGAATGATTTAAGATATGAAGAGGCAGGGGAAGTGATGGCGAAGGTGAGAGGGATGAGAACTCTGCCCGTACACATGCGCCACAAGCTAGCCCTACTGGCCACTGCCGAGAATTGATTTTACAATAAAATATAAATTAAAAGAGGAATAACCTTGGAAATCAATCATCACCCCGAAGTGGATAGTAGACGTCACGTAGTATTTGCGACGGTTTGCAAGCTGCAGGTGATTTAAAATCCTGAACAGACAAACGGACAACCACGGTAGAGTATTATATAAGAAGATTGCTGTGTGTATGATCTGAACACATTGTTTGGTTTTGGACACAGGATTACTGGTTTTGAGGTGATAGTTTGGTTCTGATAGCAAAGTCTGGGGTTTTTTGAATGTAGTTTGAATTTTCAGATTTGTGTTTATGGCTTTGAAAAAATGGGTGGAGGTTTCAAGAAATGTTTAGCAATTGGGAAAACCAGCTCTTTTAGTACTCGGTCAGGCCACGAGATGGCAGCAGCGCACCTCCGCCGCGTAACCACAGGTGAGGCAGACGCAAGAGAGACTCTCGAGGGGTGTTAGGTGGCAGCCCCCGAGTAGCCATGAGTCGAGGTAATTCTTGGTAGCGAAAACCAATCAGATCGCTTTCTGCTACCAAGATTCTACCAAGAATTGAAAGCCCGGGCCAATCGCGGCCCATGTCTGCTACGAAGAATTGACCATTCACAACCCGGTTCGGCTACCAAGAATTGGCCAATGACGGCTCGGTCGGCTACCAAAAATTGGCAAATCACAGCTCGTGTTAGCTACCGGAACTCAGAAAGGGCGAGCCAGCCTCTTGTCAATTAATGTATTCTGCAAAACCTTATTCGACTCAGCACACAGACGCTTTGCGATTTGCGTTTCATTTTGAACTTTCTAAAAATGTTACTCACGAGTGTCGGTTTGTGCAGATATATTTACATTCACGTACACATTTTTGAATGATTTTTAAAATATTCTTGGTGCAGTTTATTACATTTATTAAATATGTGTGCAAAACGTGTAGAGAAAGATATAATAAAGCGTAAATACAGGTGCTGGTCATAAAATTAGAATATCATGACAAAGTTGATTTATTTCAGTAATTCCATTCAAAAAGTGAAACTTGTATATTAGATTCATTCATTACACACAGACTGATGTATTTCAAATGTTTATTTCTTTTAATGTTGATGATTATAACTGACAACTAATGAAAGTCCCAAATTTAGTATCTCGGAAAATTAGAATATCGATTAAGACCAATGCAAAAAAAGGATTTTTAGAAATGTTGGCCAACTGAAAGGTATGAACATGAAAAGTATGAGCAGGTACAGCACTCAATATTTAGTTGGGGCTCCTTTGGCCTGGATTACTGCAGCAATGCGGCGTGGCATGGAGTAGATCAGTCTGTGGCACTGCTCAGGTGTTATGAGAGCCCATGTTGCTCTGATAGTGGCCTTCAGCTCTTCTGAATTGTTGGGTCTGGCGTATTGCATCTTCCTCTTCACAATACCCCATATATTTTCTATGGGGTTAAGGTCAGGCGAGTTTGCTGGCCAATCAAGAACAGGGATACCATGGTCCTTAAACCAGGTACTGGTAGCTTTGGCACTGTGTGCAGGTGCCAGGTCCTGTTGGAAAATGAAATCTGCATCTCCATAAAGTTCGTCAGCAGCAGGAAGCATGAAGTGCTCTAAAACTTCCTGGTAGACGGCTGCGTTGACCTTGGACCTCAGAAAACACAATGGACCAACACCAGCAGATGACATGGCACCCCAAACCATCACTGACTGTGGAAACTTTACACTGGACCTCACACAATGTGGATTCTGTGCCTCTCCTCTCTTCCTCCAGACTCTGGGACCTTGATTTCCAAAGAAAATGCAAAATTTCCTTTCATCAGAGAACATAACTTTGGACCACTCAACAGCAGTCCAGTCCTTTTTGTCTTTAGCCCAGGCGAGACGCTTCTGGCGCTGTCTCTTGTTCAAGAGTGGCTTGACACAAGGAATGCGACAGCTGAAACCCATGTCTTGCATACGTCTGTGTGTGGTGGTTCTTGAAGCACTGACTCCAGCTGCACTCCACTCTTTGTGAATCTCCCCCACATTTTTGAATGGGTTTTGTTTCACAATCCTCTCCAGGGTGCGGTTATCCCTATTGCTTGTCCACTTTTTTCTACCACATCTTGTCCTTCCCTTCGCCTCTCTATTAATGTGCTTGGACACAGAGCTCTGTGAACAGCCAGCCTCTTTAACAATGACCTTTTGTGTCTTGTCCTCCTTGTGCGAGGTGTCAATGGTCGTCTTTTGGACAACAGTCAAGTCAGCAGTCTTCCCCATGATTGTGTAGCCTACAGAACTCGACTGAGAGACCATTTAAAGGCTTTTGAGTTAATTAGCTGATTAGAGTGTGGCACCAGGTGTCTTCAATATTGAACCTTTTCACAATATTCTAATTTTCCAAGATACTGAATTTGTGACTTTCATTAGTTGTCAGTTATAATCATCAACATTAAAAGAAATAAACATTTGAAATACATCAGTCTGTGTGTAATGAATAAATCTAATATACAAGTTTCACTTTTTGAATAGAATTACTGAAATAAATCAACTTGTCATGATATTCTAATTTTATGACCAGCACCTGTATAATAAACATTGAATTATATAATCGTAGTTTGATTTTACAGATTGAGATTTAAAAATAATAATATAAAGTGCTGTATAACTTTAAAAATACAAATCCTAGAAAGTGAAAACTTTTTTTTCTTGATTTCATCTTTTCCAATTTAAAAACATTTTTTTTAATTGATTGTTTGGGTGAGTTAATTTTTATCTGAAAAGATAGATGAACTATGTATGCATATTTCCTACAGAAGACCCTAGGAAAGTCTTTCTGGTATATAAAGACCAATAATTCTTAATGAATTACTGCAGTAAAAATTCTATATAAAAACAAGTGACTGGTTTATTTTTTATTTTTTTATACTTAACACTAATTTCACAAATTGTTCATATCAATGCCAATACAGAATAATAATATATAGATATACTCTGTATTAACATTGATGTTATAAAATATGCTTATAAAATAGACCCACACCTTTAATACTCAGACGATTCGAATCATGCTGTTAGACATATATAACTAAATATAACTAAGTACTGTGTGTGCTGTTTACTAGAACACAGTAGTAGTTGTACGCTAAGTATATAAACATTTCCATTTGCAGTATTTCCAAATATTAATTTTTACTTACTTCAAATTAATTCAATGTCAGCATCAACTAGAATACAAGGCTGTGCACTTTTATGTATTAATTCTTATTGTACTTTCATTTTTATTGTACCCCTCTTGATTATCTGTGCCGCCCTCTGAGACCATGGTAAAGGTGCTATATAAGTAAGTGAAATGCACTATTATTTATTATAATTATGATTCAATAGAATGGGCAGGCAGTTATGTGATTTTAACTATGCGTGTTGTCCATGTGTTCCTTGACAAATCAATCATTCATTAAACAGTTTTTGTTTATTAAAAATAAATAAATAAACAAGTACATCTGCAATGTAGGATTCAAAGCACCGTTCGTTGAAGAGAAAGGGTTTTTATTATTATTATTTTAGAGATATATTCTTCCGTTCAGCAATGTGCCATGAGCGGGATTCGAACCCTGATCACTGCGATAATTTCTGGTAGATCGTCTCTCAAGAATCGCAGCTACACCGCAATCCTTAACGTTCCCTGCTCCTTACCTGTCGTGTTACCCAAATCATCAACACGGAGTTTCATTCAAAGATTTACCGTCCTTCCTGTCATAAGACACATAAAATAAGACACATTTCCTCTACATACGTGTTCAATAATAATAATAATAATAATAATAATAATAATAATAAACTGGCACGTGCCTTGTCTCCCATACGTGAGCTCGTCTGCCGCCCCTCACTTACACTGACACGCGTTACACTGGGCGGCAAAAGCAATGGAGAATACCGACAATGTACACCTTCAGAAGTGGAATAAATCGACTGTACACTGAAGCATTCCATTGTCAAATGTAAAATACAAAGGAGAACATTCCTGATACGCAGACACAGGGAGAACATGCAAACTCCACACAGGGAGGACCTGGGAAGCGAACCCGAGTCTCCTAACTGCGAGGTAGCAGCGCTACCACTGCGCCACCGTATGGGTAATATGTTTATAATAATTATAATTAAAATACACTGTCAAAATATATTAATGAACAAACTGAGACACGTTGGCCTTTTATCACAAAGCGTGTGCGCTGTCATTTAGGACACAATGCATTGTTAACGTCACGCACTCTCTACTGACGCAAATTTAAAGAGGTTATGATAGTAATGGTGGACTTTATTATACACATATTAACTGGGTAACTGTTTCCTTAAGAGGCATTAGCTCTCTGGAAATGTGTTCTTTTGAATTGCGGTGTTTTAATTAACCTGAATTTAAATAATTATAAATAAAAAGGTATTATCCCCACCCCTCATGCAATATGACGGTTACAAGATTACACGAGAAGCATAAAGGATAATCTAGCTCTTTATTAACGGGTTCATGCGGTATTACAAATGGGAAGCTTATGACAGACATATCAAGCATGTGGGTATCTTGATCTACTCAGTCTTGTCATCTTTCGTTTGCCACGCTGAAAAGATTTTAACCGGACAGAAGACATAATCTTCTGCCCAGCCTCAGACGGAAGACATACTCTTCAACCCGGCAGCTTCAAAGTGTTGGTCGTAGGTCCATCCTTATATTGAGTTGCTCCATGTGCAGGCTCTTGGCTCCGGATCCAAACAAGGACAGGAAAGGACTCAAACCCCACCTTCAAAAACACAGGAATAGCACAATGCCTACATACAGTTTTCATTCTCCCAACAAGGAAAGTGTGCTGACAGAGAACAAAAATATACTAGTCTGTCTTTAGGCTCTCTAGTGCTGTGCTTGGCTCTGCAATTCTAAATGAAGATGCGTTGCCCCTGTGTACCATACTTGGTCGAACTGTATGAATGAGTCCATAACAGTGGGCACAGAGAACAGTGACATTAAACTTAAATAACAAAACATAGTATAACAGTAACCCCATGCAGCAGAGAAGGAGTTCATCAGTGTAATTCCTGACTGTTTATTAACACAGAATGTTTAAACACCAAAGAGAGAAGAAGCAGCCTGTCCAGAGTCTTTATTGTGTAATAAACAGGACAGAATTCAGGGGTAGCGGTTGTCCATTGTGGAAACAAAAAAAAGATGTAATTGAACAAAATGTATGTGTGTATAGAAAATAGGACAGAGTGATGAAACTTGTTTGTGTTTGGCGTGCGTGACAAAAAGCATGTATACTTTCTAGAAGTTTCTTTTGATGATGTGTGTGACAAGAAAATATACCTTTAGGGTAATGACTTTACAAAAACTGGAAAAGTACAATGAGTCAGGATGCTATTTTTTACTTACATGGTCAACGATCAGGAGATTAGAAGGGTATAAAAGAACAAGGACATCTGCGCTCGAGGCAGATGAAGCGCGGTGTCCTAGGACTGTGTTTCTCTGACATTTTACCTTGCCTGGTATGTATTAATAAAAGGTTTTGACTAATTTTAATTTTCTTCTCTGTCTTCAGTCACAAAAAGTGTCCACAGTTTTGGCGCCCGGACGTGGGGCAAGAGACGGCCGGTCGACTCCTCTGGCGAGACCATTTCAGTGATCCGTCTTACCAGCGGACTGCCGTCAATTTGAGGCCTCCGGCAGCAGAGCATGCAGCTCCGGCAAAAGTTAGGACTGCCCTGTCCTGAAGCGGTTCTTGCGTGAGGAGCCCCTGGTCTCCTCTTTGCTACATCCACGGTGACTGAACGGATTTCCAGACAGAGCTCGCACACTTCCAGGCTGGGGTAAGCACCGGGGGATTTCCGAACATTTTTTTATTTTCTAAATAACGGGAGGGCGAGTTTCCTGTTGACCGTCTAGTCATACTCATATCTCAACGGGTTGCTTAGGGTGATGGAGACTTGAACCGAATCGGACACGAAGTCACCTGAGCTGGAACCCGGGGATGTGAGCGGACAGGCTAACGGGACGAGTAACGGGGTGGTATGGAAATATAAACCGAAAAGAGCACAGATTGCAGGATTGCTGTTAGGACGGAATAAATAAATCTACATACGGAATAAGCAACAAAACTGTGTTCTCCTGGGAACTGGGACAAGACCGATAGTTAGGTGTCTCCCCTTGGGACTAAGAAGGGAACAGTTTAGGTTTAGTGAGTGGCACACTTAATGCCTTGCTGATTCATACGTACAAGGGATTAGACGAATCAGTATATAGTTGGAAAATTAAATACAGAACCCGGGAGGGCAAGGGAACATAATGGGAAATTATAACAGTAAGCCTGTTAATCGCCGCACAGGGGGATCAAAATCATTAATGCTGGAAGAATTATTTTCGGAGGATCAACAGACGCTCCGTAGAAATGGGTCTCCTAGAAAATTTATAGAAAAGAAGACAGGTTTAGATTTCAAGAAGGCATGTAAGAAATGGAATAGACAGAGTGGTGGGCGTTGGCCGATAGAGGGGACAGGAGATGTAAGTGAAATACAGGAAGTCAGGAAGATCCTATGTAGGAATAAGCAGGGTTGTTGTAATAGTGGACCGTATCGAATGGATATGTTCGATAGATGGGAATTAGTAATAAAAGACAGAAATTTAGAAGCAGTACAGAAACAGAATGATTTGTTGCGGGCAAATGAGGGAAAGGCTAAAAAGGAGAAAGAGGAATTGCTAATTACATTACAAAAAGTTCAGACAGACACTGAACCACAGGCAGATGGGAGGAAAAGGAAGAATAATCCGAATAAAGACCCCCTTTATCCTAATATTTTTTCCCCTCCTCAGAACCAACCTCAGGCACCTCCATTATCCCCTCCTCTATCCCCCATTCCGACTGCCCCCCCTGCACTACAACTAGCAGAAGTTTCTCCCGATGATTCCCCAGGCACAGATCACTATGACTCACCCTGTACTACACAAACCCCCGTCTCTAAATGCACTCGAAGTCACAAACCAGCTCCAACTTTTTTCCCATCTAATCCTTCACCTTCACTTACTTGCCCTTTAATAGAAGTTCCCAATCCCCATTATAACCCTGCCCATCCAGCTGGACCCCAAAATCCCACAACAGTTATGATAAATCGGAATTGGGACATTCAAGAATTAAAAGATGTCGTGAATGCACTTCCAGATCCAAAGGAAGTAGGAGGACTAAAATTTGTTGAACAACTTGATCAGTTAGATAGCATGTATAAGCCTAATGCTGCTGAATGGACCCAGGTACTTCGTCAAAAGCTTGGGACCACATGGGCCACTGTTAGCAGGGGTGTCCGCAATGACGTTCCATGGGTATGGAACCCAGCTTTAACTCGAGGACAGGGGATGGGTGGAGAAGGCGACTTTAACCCACAATGGGAGGCGTTGAGACAAAATATTGCAGAAAAATATAAAAAAGGAACGGACTGGTCCCTTATTTCTGCTGCAAAACAAAAGAGAGATGAGACGGTTGATGAATGGGCACATAGGATTCAAGACCTTATGGCTAATCACTCGGGCTTGGGGAATGCTGATGACCGCACCCGAGCTGCAGTTCCACCTTTTGTTTCCGGCTTGCGCCTTGATATACAAAACAAGGTCCGCACTTCCTGTATTGAATGGGAAAGTGCCACGTTTGATGAAGTCAAACGACATGCTGTACATGCCGAAAAACAAACTAAACAGAAGGAATCGGACTCTCATGCCAAATTATTGGCAGCACAGATGAACTATTATACCAGGAATGCTCCTGACCAAGGTCGAGGATATGGCTTTAGAGGAAGGGGACGAGGACGAGGAAGAGGACGAGGTGGTAATCCTTTTATTCCCTCTCCCTTTAATCCCAATATTAATTCCTACTCTTGCTACGCTTGTGGTGAAACTGGACATTTTCGTCGAGAGTGCCCTCACAGACAGCAACAGCCCCCACCTCCCCTTATTCCACCTGTTTTCTCTGACACCCCTGACCAACAATACTGCCCATAGGAAAACGCAGGGACCTCCAGTTACTCTTTTCAACTACCTTTGCTCACCCATAATTCAGAGACTGATCCTTTACTGACATTGTTCGTTGATGGCACTGAGACTGTTTTCTTAATCGACACTGGTGCCACTCGATCTACCCTCTCGCTGGCAAAGGTCCCTGCCTCGAACGAAACTGTTACTGTACTTACTGCTTCTGGACGACCTCACCTTCTTCAAGTATCAAAACCTCTTCAAGTCCAGTCACGTCCTGGCGGACATACCTTACTGCATCGTTTTCTTTTGAATCAGCTTTGTCCAGTTAACCTTTTAGGAAGAGATCTCATGACAAAACTTTCTCTTTCTATTTCTATGACTGAAAAAGGTTTTTTCTGTTCAACCCCCAAGTTATTGTGTCAAATTACCCCTTATCCCAAACCCTCTTTTGCAGCATGGACTTTAGATATTTCCCCACACACCATTCTCCTCAAAGCCCTACATTCTTTTTCCCCTTGTCTTTTTCCCAATTTACAGGCCCCTGACATTTTACACTGTACTGCCCAATACTTCCCTATAGAAGTAGACACCACCTGGCTAGAATCTTTCCTTACTTCTGGTACTTGCCCCGAAACCCTTCACATCTACTGTGTTTTTATTTCATCCACAAAGGCAGCTGCTTCTGTTCATCTTACATGCTCACAGCACATATATTATCTTGGCGGCACAGTGCCTCATATTTCCTTAGCTAAATCACACACTGTTAAATGGGAGAAAATAGGACCATGGGTGGAAAAATGCCTTGAAAGATCAGACTGGTTACAAGTTACTCCAGGTATTTTTGATACTTCTGACCATTTAATAACTAAAGTGGTGTTTCAAACTGATTTTTTAGTACATCGCGCTTTGTGCCGTCCTTCCTCCTTTGCTTGTTCATTGCAAACCACTTTCCCTTCTTGGCTCTCTATGCTCCCTGATTCACTATGGTCCCAGGGAAAGAATGATTATGGAAGGATAGCCCATTGTGAGCCTCTGGTGATCCACCCGAAATCCTCCTTCCGCCCGCACCGTGCCCAGTATCCTCTGTCTCCCGAAGCAGAGGCTGGCATCTCCGCCGTACATTCCGATCTCGTCAAACGCGGTGCCATTATTCCAATCGAATACTCTCCAGTCAATTCCCCCATTCTACCTGTAAAAAAGGCTGACGGTTCATGGCGTTTCGTACAAGATTTGCGACAAGTGAATTCTGCTATTTTCCCTAGGGCCCCTATCGTCCCTAATCCCTCCACTATCCTCTCTACTATCCCTCCTTCCGCTCGGTACTTCTCCGTTATTGACCTAGCAAATGCTTTCTTTTCTATCCCTGTTCACCCAGATTCTCAATTTTGGTTTGCTTTTACTTTCCAAAACCGCCGTTGGACATGGACCGTCATGCCTCAGGGATACACTGAAGCCCCTTGTGTTTATGGACAAGCTCTTGCCCAAAATTTGGAAGGCTTTTGGCCGGAAAGAGGTAGTACATTGATACAGTATGTAGATGACATAATGATATGTAGCGCTACGGAAGAAAATTGTACAATAGATACTCAGAAATTGTTGCTGTTTTTGGGGGACAATGGCCATAAAATTTCTAAAGCTAAGCTGCAGCTAATCAAAACAACTGTAAAATATCTAGGTCATGACATTACGTATGGAACAAGAGCTCTCTCTAGCGATCGCATTACAGCCATCCAAAATCTTCCTAGACCGGTCACAAAACAACAGGTTATGTCTGTTTTAGGTATTCTGGGCTACTGCAGACAGTGGGTTCTAAATTTTACTGAAAGAGCACAGCCGTTGCAACAATTGGCTAATACTCCTGGCATTCCCCTTTCTGGCCAGGTCCAATGGAATGAATTTGCAGAAAAGGCTCTCTGTGACCTCAAAGCTTCTCTTCTATCTGCGCCCGCGCTAGGTTTGCCTGATCATTCTCGTCCATTCACTTTGTTCGTGGACGAAAAGCAGGGATTTATGAATGCAGTACTGACGCAACAACATGGAGATAAACAAAGACCGGTGGCTTATTTTTCTAAAAAACTGGATCCAGTGGCCGCAGCGCTTCCTCCGTGTCTTCGTGCTGTGGCTGCAACAACAGAAGCTGTATTAGCAAGCACGGATGTAGTTCTCATGAGCCCCCTAACAGTTAAAGTGCCTCACGCTGTACATTCTATCCTAGTACAAGCCAAGACTTCACATCTCACTACTGCTAGGGCAATACACTATCAGAATGTACTTTGTACCTTGTCAAATGTTACAATTGAAAGATGCTCCACTTTAAATCCAGCCACTCTTCTCCCAACTAACAACGAAGGAGAACCACATAATTGCCATGACGAAATAGCAAAAGTTGTAAAACCTAGAGTAGATCTACAGGAAACACCTTTAGAAACTGGAGAAATGATTTTTGTGGATGGATGTTCCTTGCGATTGAAAAATGGAGCACCCTCAACTAGTTACGCAGTGGTCCAAGGGGACCGCCTGCTGGAAGCAAATCGAATTTCATCAAGCTTAAGTGCACAAGCAGCTGAACTCGTAGCACTCACTCGAGCATGTCAGCTGTCCGAAGGGAAGATCGTAACAATTTATACAGATTCCAGGTATGCTTTTGGAGTCTGCCATGATCATGGAGCATTATGGAAACTAAGGGGATTTAAGACCAGTACTGGCAAACCTATCCAACATCAGAAATTGATCGAATCCCTTTTAGAAGCTATAACCAAACCATCGAAGCTAGCAATTGTTAAATGTCAAGCCCACACAGGAAAACAGGATCCTGTTAGCAAAGGGAATGAATTAGCTGACCACTTTGCTAAAAAGGCTGCATATGATAACACACCAATTTCTTTATTCCAACAGAGAAATGACCAGGACCCTGATAATCAAATTATTTCTTTACAGAGTGCAGCCACGGATATCGAAAGGAGAAAATGGTCCAAAGAAGGGTCCCTCTCTGATGGAGTCTGGACTCATAAACACACTAACAAACCTTTTCTCCCAAAAGCCTCATTTCCAGGAATGGCAAAAATCGCCCATGGCCTTGATCACGCAGGAAAAGATGCCATGGTTCGAGATGTTGAAAAACATTGGGAAGCTGTAGGTTTCTTTACATATGCGGAGCAATTTTGCAGACGCTGTGCAATATGTCAAAAGTTTAATGTGGGAAAAGGTACCCAGGTAAGTCCCGCCGTTACCCCTAATCCAATGGGTCCGTTTGAACACCTCCAAATGGATTTCATTGAACTAACCCCGTCTAAAGGGTACCGATATTGTCTTGTGATTGTCGATGTGTTCTCCCGATGGGTAGAGGCTTTCCCTTCTAAACACAACGATGCCAAAACAGTAGCTAAAGCACTAATTAAAGAGATTATTCCAAGATGGGGTATCCCTCAAAAGTTACAAACAGATAATGGCACTCATTTTGTGAACTCAGTTATAAATGAATTAACCACCTGGCTCCAAATTAATGTGCACCATTATTGTAAATACCATCCTCAAAGCGGAGGCATCGTAGAACGATGTAATGGCACTTTAAAAGCTAAACTCGCAAAAATTTGTGAACAAACTAATTTATCATGGCCAGATGCACTACCCTTAGCTTTAATGGGACTAAGGGGACGGACACACCGACAACTGGGATTATCGCCGTTTGAGATTCTGACCGGACGACCCATGCCTGTTGGCATGGTTGTAGGAAATGTGAATTTGCATACTGTGGACAATGATCTTCTCTCTAGTCTTGCAGGTTTGCGAACCTCGTTGAAGGAAATCCACCAGCAGGTTAATCAAGCCTGGAGGACCAGTCCCCTTTCCAAGGATTTACCAATTCCTTTGGGCACCTGGATCCTGGTTCGAGATACTCGGAGGAAACACTGGCATCAGCCTAGGTGGAGAGGACCATTCCAAATTCTTCTATCCACACCACACGCCGTGAAAGTTGAAGGACTGCCTGCCTGGATTCACGCCTCACATTGCAAGAGATGGCACCCTTGATTGCTGTGCTACTATGCTTTTCTTTTCCCTTGTCTACAGCCCTGGTCACCTTGACTTTCCCATTGGGAATTACCACATCAGTGCAGTTTGATTTCTGCTCTATTATCAACTGTGGAACTGGTCGACAAGCCCAGTGGACCGGATCTGACAAATACGTGTGTATGAGGGGAAGTGACTGCGACAACTGGCAATGGGTTTTTGCTAACACTGGAACTGAGGACTGGGGTTATCAACCTTTTGAGGCTCAAAAATACGGTTTAAAAAATCGGTTTTCTATCATAAAAGGACATGCCTCTCATGAATGTGCTGACAACCATTGTAACCCCTTGATCATTACTTTGAAGAACCCCTCTTTGCATGACTCAGGTATTTATGTATTAGGGGCATATGTATCTGGAACAGACCCTTTGGGAAGATTTCTAATTAAGATTGACGATCCTGTTACTAACACCCCTCATTCTCTGGCATACACACCCATCTCCCCAACTTTTGGTTCAGATTTTTCTCCTGTTAAGATTATGAATATTTCCACCCTTTCATCCACTTTTTCAATAGAAACTGGTTATGGAGATCAGAATAGATGGTTGCAGTGGGTTCTCTATTCAGCTAAGCAAGTTAATCGTTCTCATTGTTATGCGTGCGCTGCAGCCCGTCCCCATTTAGCTACAGTCCCTTTCCCATTATCTAACATTTCTGACCCCGTGGGGTTGCCCTGCCTTCTGTATTTATTCACTACTTCTAAGAAACCCCTCTCTAGTTCAAAGTGTTCTAATCTATCTATTCTTTTTCCCCCCACCCGTCACATGGATACCCCTATGTTTCAAACTCACGAAGGAAATTATACATGTTTCAAATCTTATGGAACGACATGGGTAGGAGAATTACCATTTTCTTTCTGTTCTCAAACTTTTCAGGTTAACTTTTCTCTGAACACCGTTCTGTCTTCCTTTCTTCTCTCCCAAACCACTCCTAGATCAGATATTTGGTGGATGTGTAGTAGGTCCAAATTATTTGCCACCCTTCCCCCTAACTGGTCTGGTACCTGTGCTCCAATCCAATTAGTTATGCCTTTTAGACTTCTATCCTTACCTCCCTCTCACTCCCCATATTATTCCACACCTCCTTTTTATTTCCGACATACCCGCTCCCTTTTCCATACGCCTACTGATATCTCCTTACATGGCCCTGGAGTATACATAGATGCTATTGGAGTCCCTAGGGGTGTCCCAGACAGATTTAAAGCTAGGGATCAAGTCGCAGCTGGTTTTGAATCTATCATACCCCAAATTACTATTAATAAGAATGTAGACTGGATTAATTATCTTTATTATAACCAGCAACGTTTCCTTAACTTCACCAAAGACGCTATTGAAGGCATACATGAACAGCTTGATCGTACTTCTCTGATGACTTGGCAGAATCGTCTAGCCCTGGACATGTTACTTGCAGAAAAGGGAGGTGTCTGTGCTATGTTTGGTGATGCTTGTTGTACATATATTCCAAATAATACCGCGCCAGATGGATCAATAACTCGTGCATTGGCAGGCCTCACTGCTCTCTCTAAAGAACTTTCCACTAATTCTGGCATTACAAATCCTTGGGATCAGTGGTTTACATCCTCCTTCGGATCCTGGGGACAATGGATAAGATCTGTTTTTATTTCTTTGGTTGTGACATTTTGTCTCCTCCTCCTGGTTGGTTGTTGTATTATCCCTTTGTTTCGCAATATAATATCTAAGTACTTTACTGCCTCTATAGAAAGGGCATATATGCTACATGAGGAGCGCATGTCTCGTATAGCTTCTTCCATTTTCTCTCCCCCTTCCCCTTCATCAACCATTTCAAGATAGAATTATATAGACCCACATCATTTTTGTTCAAAAAGGGAGGAGTGTGGAAACAAAAAAAAGATGTAATTGAACAAAATGTATGTGTGTATAGAAAATAGGACAGAGTGATGAAACTTGTTTGTGTTTGGCGTGCGTGACAAAAAGCATGTATACTTTCTAGAAGTTTCTTTTGATGATGTGTGTGACAAGAAAATATACCTTTAGGGTAATGACTTTACAAAAACTGGAAAAGTACAATGAGTCAGGATGCTATTTTTTACTTACATGGTCAACGATCAGGAGATTAGAAGGGTATAAAAGAACAAGGACATCTGCGCTCGAGGCAGATGAAGCGCGGTGTCCTAGGACTGTGTTTCTCTGACATTTTACCTTGCCTGGTATGTATTAATAAAAGGTTTTGACTAATTTTAATTTTCTTCTCTGTCTTCAGTCACAAAAAGTGTCCACACCATCTATTAGGATCAAGAGATCAGAAGGTGTGGACTGAAAGGTGTAAAGAAAACCAAAAAACGGGTCAATTCTAGTGAAGCAAATATGTCAAAGTCTAAAAGAGACCAACTGGTAGACAGTTGAGGAGCAGAGGGGCAGATTTAAAAGCAGGGCATATAAGACAGGGAAAGTCAGCAAACATGGCAGCATTTCAGAATTTTAAAAGAGCTGGACTCTGAATGTACAATGTCAGGTATGGATCTGCAATAAAGTGCACCAGGTCAGCATGAAGACATTTTGCTTTTCAACACCTTTCATTATGATGTCTATTACCTCTGAGTGCTTCTGGAAATGAACAGTTAAGGGTTCACAAGCAACTACAAAAAGCATTGGTGATAATGGACAACCCTGTCTGGTTTCACATTCTAAAGTGAAAGAGTCACAATGGATCTTATTTATACAAACCAAGACTTCTGAACTGCTGTAAGGTAATTTAATCCATGCATAAACATTGAGACCAAATCCAAATTTGCACAATTCAGTACACAAATGTCCTCATTCAACTTGGTCAAAAGCTCCATCCTCGTACGAACACAACAGAACGTTTAGAAACTCAGACACTTTACGGTAAATATATTAAATTAAACAACTGCTGAAAATTCTCAGGAATTGACCCAAATGAACAAAAAATTAAAAAATAGATGACATAAAGAGACCAGGAGTGAAAATCAGATTCTCCACCATGAATTAGTTAAGTGATTCAAATAAATTTAATAAACAGAAGAACAGCTCATATATACGACTACCGTTTAAAATGTTGCTTGCCAAATATTTGCTTTCTTGGAGTAAAGAGCAGAGAGCAGAGTCCAATGGCCTGGCCTGTCAAATTAGAATCCTTTTACTTCATAAATGAAGAAACATCAGCCAATCAAGTGGCCTTGGAGCAGTTTATGTGAGGAGCTACACAGGACTTCTAAAAATGTGCCTGAATCTTCTGAGGTGCTGATATTCAAGTGAAACAGAAGTAAGACAAAGCAGCACATGAAGCTGAGCAGAGGAGAGCAGCCAAGGGCATCTCAGGACTTCAGGACAAGGCCAACTGTGACAGATTCAGAGAGTTAAACCTGTTTAGTGTGAGCAGAGGAGACAGCATGAGGACCTCATCCAGGTATTTAAAATCCTCAAAAGCATTCGATAAAGTGGATCCAGCAACATTCTTTAGACTTAAGGGTGAATCACATACTCGAGGACATCACTGGACATTAAGTGGAAGTGCATTTAATATTGAAGTCAGGAAGCTCTTCTTTACACAAAGAGATGTAGAACTGTGAAGCAATCTACTGAGACATGGAGTTTACTGAGAATCTTGACAGGCTTTAAAAAGAATCTTTAGGAGATTTTGGGACAGCATAGTTAATAGCAAAACAAACGGGCTTGTTGATCTCCACTTCTTTGCCAAATTTCTTATGTTCTTGTGTTCTACTAATAATTTTAAGACTCCCTGGGGGCCATATTTACAATTCATAACTGAATTTACCAGCTTTTAATTAACCCTCACTATATGATGATCAGGTAGAGTGAATGGTGGATTTTTCTTTTCACATATATTTGGAAATAGACACATTTAGTAAATATGTTCAACAATTGCTGGACTTGGTGGGGTTCTTTCCAAACTGTTAAAGGTCAGAGTCCATCTCACAATCATACAGTGTGATTATCACTCAAGGAATGGATTAAATGTAATTATGTCTGATCACTAATTAGACACAGAATTACTGAATTACTTAATTAAGTGAGAACATCTATACTATAAAGCCACTTAAAACTTTATGCGTATTGTAAGAATTTTAGATCTAATCCCAGACATCAATATTAACTGACATGTGAGTGTAACGTGTCTCTTAGAGAGGCCTGAGGTACTCGAGACACAAGTGATCAGAACACAATGAACCTCCGCTCAGTTTAATGAGAGCACTCAGCTCACTCGACTGTCCATGGATCACACTGGGTATCTCATCTTGGACTGTTTCATGTCTTCCACCCAGTCTCACCAGGATAGGCTCCAGTTCCCTGCTGTCCTGTACAAGGAAATTGAGACTCCCGAAAGGAAAGAATAGATTACTCTGCTAAACTACATTTATATATCACTTAAATCCTTTTTTACTGAGTTTCCATTAAATATTAACCTCCACTCACCTGTTTTCCTTCTCTTTCCGTCTTCAGCTTGACCTTTTCATAACTCTTGTGTTCAGTCATTCCACACATCACGCAGATACACGTCTTGTCGGTTCTGCAAAACATCTCCAGACTTTTCTGATGTTTCTCACAGAGTTTCTCCTTCAGATTTATGTCAGGATCAACCAGCTTGTGTCCCTTCCAGGCCGCTACTTCATAGTGAGGCTGCAGGTGAGTCTGACAGTAGGAGGCCAGGCAGGTTAGACAGGACTTCACTGCTCTGAACTTCTTCCCAGTACAGATGTCACACTCCATGTCTCCAGGGATGGCATAATTCTTAGATGGAGGAGGACTGATTGTTGTCTTTTTTAATTTCATGATGACTTCATTCAGCAGAGTGTTTCTTCGCAGAGCAGGCCTTGTGGTGAAGTTCTCTCTACACTGCGGACAGAAGAACTTTTGGCTGTGATCCCAATAGTTGGTGAGGCACTTCAGACAGAAACTGTGACCACAGGGAATTGCAACAGGGTCAGTCAGGGTGTCCAGACAAATCGAGCCGGTGAACTCATCCTGTGATACAAACAGCTGGGCTTCAGCCATCGTCAGTCTGAGGAGAGGCAGGCAGAGAGAATCAGACAGACAAACAAGGAAGTGACTTGTGAAGAAACCAAAGTGAAAGTTTGTCTGAGCTCAGTGAGGAGGAGGAGGAGGAGGAGGAGGAGGAGATAGAAAGAGGAAGCTGAGAGCTAACAGAGAGAACATCTGAGGAGACACTGAGGGTGAACAGTTAATGTGAGACAGGAGCTCAGAGAGTGAAGACCACAAAGTGACAGAAGAGATGACCTGTCACTGGGGGTCTGCTAAAGTGTAATTCACATCAGTATTTCTTATTTATTTATTGCATACTACAGTTTACATTAGACAGACTCAGAGCTCAATGCACATTTACAAATGAAATAAAATAAAAAGAAGATAAAACACATCAATCAACATAAACAGATTTGTAATGTGACAGTCAGGCAGCCCTCAGCAGACCAAGACAGCAAGCTGTTAAACTGAGGATTCATTCTACTCATGCTGGTACTCTTTATTAATCAAAATGTCCATCCCATAGTAAGTTCTCTTCTCTAACTTATCAAAGTTATACAAATGTTAGGAGAGGAAGCAATTGATTGATGTTAATCTGTTAAACAACTCATAACCAGTTGTGCCTTTTGTCAATGTCAGCAATTCATTTTATTTTTAAGTAAAGCCCCTACTTTATTTTCCTTATTTTTCTCTGTAGATGAAGTTCTCAGCTGTTAGACTTCCATCAAGGTAAGTGAAGCCCCTCATTTTAAGAAACAGAACAATCCATCCATCCATCAATCAATGCTTAAATATGCTTATGCTGAGCTTGGCCATGGGGAAACTGGAGCCTATCTCAGTAACCATTAGGGGCTAAGATGGAACAACCCCTGGACAGGGTGCCAGTCTATCACAAGATGAACACACACACACACGGATGCTATCCAGGCCAATTACAGTATGTCAATATTTAAGAAGGGTCATACTTCTGTAATCCTTGTGTTTATAATAAACTGTATGTGTGTGTGTGTGTGTGTGAGAGAGTGAGCCCTGCCTAGGACTGGCTTGCTTTACAGAGTTGGTTGGTGTCTTTCACGTCGGGGTGCCAGGGAGGGCTCCTCATGACCCTGCACTCCTCTAATGGTTTATTTCTCATCCTATCCACTGCCTTGTAAATCAGTCCTTATTATACAGCGCCATCCTTTCACTGACCAAACATAAGCCACTTTGCTAAGCACACACATGAATGTGTTAATGTGCTGACCAGCTCCATCATGGTGTGGTATGTGGACTGTAGTCCTGTGGATCACAAGATACTTCAGAGGACTGCTAAGACAGCTGAGGACAGACTTCATCGGTGTGTCTCTGCAATCCATACAAGACACCTACAGCACACACAACCCCGCACATGGGCTCCTTGAGCTCCTGTCATCTAGCAGATGGGTACTGCAGTGTTAAAGTCAGATAATCCAGACTGTATGACAGTTTCTTCCCCCCATGCTGTCTGACTTTTTAATGCTTAAGCCGCCTCTTCCCACTTCTCACAGTTGAACTGTGAACGTTGTACTATTTACACATTTGAGAAATGCTTAAGTCAAATGCACATATTGCAGTTTATTAGTGGTAAACACTTAATACGTTACAGATGTTCATTTGTTATCTTCTTATATTTCACTTTTGTAATACAATAATATTACTGCTGCTGTTAAGCTGTAAATCAGTTAGAACTGATCTGCTGGATGTTGTCCTACTGTTGTTGTGTCACTTTACTTCACGCTGTCTTGTCTGTTTGCACTGCATGTTGTATTTGCACTAAGTGGTGTACACTGTCTTGTTGCACTACATTTTTTATATTTGTATAGTGGTCCTAAAGACACCCAATGTTGTCTCTACCTGTTCTATTTATTTGAATTGGACAATAATAAAGAAACTTGAACTTGAAATTACTATGTGAAATGATGCAGATATTGATAATTATACATTTTAATATTAAAGGGAGATGCAGTACTGTGGACATCAGGATGGGACAGGAGTGTCATTGAAATGAGGACAAGCACAACAGCAGAGTTGGGGCCTCATGTATAAACGTTGCGTATGCACAAAAATGTTGTGTATGCCCGTTTCCACGCTCAAATCACAATGTATAAAACCTAAATTTGGCATAAAGCCACGCACATTTTCACGGTAGCTCATACCCTGGTATACGCAAGTTCTCTGCTCGGTTTTTCACCCAGCGTCAAAGCAGTGCTTTTGTTTCAGTGTGATTTCCCTTTCTTTAGATCCACATCACTGATGTGGCTTTATAAATACACTGAAATTAACTGCATATTGTTTATTAGTTTAATACATCTGATTGTAATTAACCTGTAACAATACAATGGTCCACAGAATGGCCAAACTATTCCAAATACCGTAATTGCTTTAGTGTTGTTACTCTCACTGCACCTTCTTCTTCTTCTATCAGCTGTTCCTGTTTAGGGTTGCCACAGCGGATCATCTTTTTCCATATTACTCTCACTGCACCACTCGGAGTATTTATACCACTGTATCTGAGTGTGAATCACAGCTCTACAGCAGCTAATCGGAAAGAGAATTATTGGTATACAGCATCAAGCGCACGCTGCCTCAGCCATGTGCTATTTGAGCTGCTCTTCAGAGCCTTTCCTGTATGGACTACGGAATCCATTCCCGGGAATTTGGGAATCCTGCACTTCATTCCTGGGAATCCCGGGCTCCTGGGCATCTCACATGTGAACGGTTTTAGAACGACCGACACTTATTTTTAATAAAACTACTGCAATATGTTGACACAAATAAAAGACTAACCTTATCCACAAGCAGTTCATGCTGTCATAGAAGTACATGTATTTTTAGTTGTGGTAATAAGAACATAGAAAGCACAACGTCCTCACAGATGGTGCAGTGATAGTGATGTTGCTTTGCAGTAAGGAGACTGTGGAAGATTGTGGGATTGCTTCCCAGTTCCTCCTGTAGAAAGAAAATTTTTATATTAGCATAAAAATAGCAAATTAACATAAACAGCCATAAAAAGTAATTAAAAGCTTCTAAAACATTAGATTAAGCATAAATTAGAATGTAAGAAGATAAGATAGGTCAAGTAAATAGTTAACTAAAAAATCAGTCATTTTTCATTAGCAGAATTGCTAGTGTGGGAAAAGAACAGATAAAGAAAAGATTGAGAACACCTGTATCCAGAGATAGGAAGCTAAAAGAGGCCAGCTGAAATATTGAATCAGCAAAGATGGCAAAAAGGCATTGCTGTCAAGGTCAGGTGAAGTAATGCAAGGAAAATGACAAAATATGTTCTATATATATATATATATATATATATATATATATATGTGTATATATATATATGTGTGTGTGTGTATATATATATATATATATATATCTATAATAATAAAAGGCAAAGCCCTCACTGACTGACTCACTCACTGACTGACTGACTCATCACTAATTCTCCAACTTCCCGTGTAGGTGGAAAGCTGAAATTTGGCAGGCTCATTCCTTACAGCTTACTTACAAAAGTTAGGCAGGTTTCATTTCGAAATTCAAAGCGTAATGGTCATAACTGGAACATATTTTTTGTCCATACACTGTAATGGAGGAGGCGGAGTCACGTATCGCGTCATCACGCCTCCTACGTAATCACGTGAACTAAAAACAAGGAAGAGATTTACAGCACGAGTCACACGCGGGAACGAAGGTAAATGACGTTAATTTTTGAGTGTCTTTTAATACTGTGTAAGCATACATATTAACACATGTGCAATTAAACGTGTGCATTTACGGGGTGATTTCTCAGGCTTAAAAGTTCGCCTTTTACTAAGAAGGTAAATGCAAAACTATTTTCAATCAGTTTATTGAAACGCTCCCGTTAAGGATTGCAATAACATATTCGCGAGATAAAAGAACGAAGTAGGGGGAAATGGAGGAAGAGCCGGAAACAGCGAAGAGCAAAAAATTAATTAAACAATTGAGAACGGAGCGAGTGAAGCATACAAGCATGTTCATAAGGGAAACAAAGCACGTAAAACGTAAGTTTAAATTAAGTTTATAGAAACGCTCCCGCTGCGGATTGCAATAACATATTCGCGAGATAAAAGTTTATTGAGAAGACACGAGGTATAAACGAACCACACGCCGTGGCGCAACGTTAGGGGCAACAGTTTCAACCATTCTATGATCTGCTTCTCGCAACTGAAAGACGGCACATGGCGGATGTTAGCCGACTTGCTGACCGCAACGTTAGGGGCTTCAACTATGGCGCTGACGCCACATCTCAGTGCCAACACTTTGCAGACTGTACTTAAAAGACACGCCCTCCTCACTGGACAGTTAAAAAGACCAATCAAACTAACGATGACATCAAGTATTACCCAATCAAAAGTAGGAAAGGAGGCATCTTCATAAAATGCGTGTGGGATGATTTGCATGACACGCTGCTTTAAAAAAAATACGGGATAAATCCCGTCCAGTATTGATTCAAAACGGGACGCGCAATTTCATTCTCAAACGCGGCACGATTCCGTATTTTAAAGGACGGGTGGCAACCCTACAGTGCCAGGTAACCACCCATACAATCAGATTGTGATTCAGACTAGGAATGCAATGAATGTAATTACCCCGATCTACATACAAGGCGAAAGTCTTGCAACATTCAAAGATGATGGTTTGGGATAATTAGTACTTATTAAGTACACCATGGCACATAAAAGAGCTTATGAAGCCTT
This sequence comes from Erpetoichthys calabaricus, assembly GCF_900747795.2. Lineage (NCBI taxonomy): Eukaryota > Metazoa > Chordata > Cladistia > Polypteriformes > Polypteridae > Erpetoichthys > Erpetoichthys calabaricus. The sequence goes on from NC_041398.2 coordinate 5,576,752, forward strand.
GAACCGAAAAAAGCAAGATCTCAGAGATCGTAAAAAAAAAAAAGGAGGTAATGTCGTTTTACTCGCTGTACATTTTAGTCAAACATTACCAGTTATTCCATGAGGGAGACCAGCAGATGAACTCAACGCGTGTTTAAAATCCATGCTTCTCCCACGCTCGGTTATATGTCGCGTGTTCTCGGGTGGGTACAACAAAAAATGTATACATTTAAGCATGCAATGGGCAAACAAAAAATGAGGTATACCCGAAGGCACTGCAGTAGTACTCAATGTAACTTTACTTCTTAAATGTTAATGTTTTACTGTTTAATAATTTATATGCTTCTTATATATTGTTCAAATTCTTTTATCAAAATACCAGTGACAGCGCAATGCACGGTAACATGGAGTGAATACACCATACGCATCTGCCCACGGCCGCCCTGGTGTGCGCAGATAGGAGTTGATTCTAAAATAAAATAAACATAAAAAGAGTAATACAATCATCACCCATAAAGCGGATAGCAGACGTGACGTATTATATGTGTACCAGATTTCAAGTCAATAGGTGAAACGGTTTGCAAGCTACAGGTAATTTAAAATCCTGGACAGACCAACGAAAAGCCACGGTAGCAAATTATAGAAGAAGATTTTACTGTTTAATAATTTATATTTATATGAAATGTGCTTCTTATATATTACTTCATATTCTCATATGATAATGATGTTAATGTTGTTTATATTGATTTCTATGTTATTGTAAGTGCATCTATGTGTGTATATGTATGTATGTATGTATGTGTGTATATATATATATATATATATATATATATATATATATATATAAAATATATATATAAAAAATATATGTGTATATGTATATTAAATATATCTGTATATGTGTGTATATGTGTGTGTATATGTGTATATGTATATATATATGACAGCAACACTCATAACAATGACAACACAATTACATTGACAATCATGTTACATTATTTTTAAAATGTTTCCTTTACTTTTTCATAACCTCTTTAACACACTACTTCTCCGCTGCGAAGCGCGGGTATTTTGCTAGTCTATACTAATAAAAGGCAAAGCCCTCACTGACTCACTGACTGACTGACTGACTCACTCATCACTAATTCTCCAACTTCCCATCTAGGTAGAAGGCTGAAATTTGGCAGGCTCATTCCTTACAGCTTACTTACAAAAGTTAGGCAGGTTTCATTTCGAAATTCTACGCGTAATGGTCATAACTGGAACCTGTTTTTTGTCCATATACTCTAATGGAGGAGGCGGAGTCACGTATCGCGTCATCACGTATTACGCCTCCTATGTAATCACGTGAACTGAAAACGAGGAAGAGATTTACAGCACGAGTCAAACGTGGGAACGAAGGTAAATGACGTTAATTGTTGAGTGTCTTTTAATACTGTGTAAGCATACATATTAACACATGTGCAATTAAACGTGTGCATTTACGGGGTGATTTCTCAGGCTTAAAAGCTCGCCTTTTATTAAAAAGGTAAATGCAAACTCTTTTCATTCTGAAGGGCACAAACCACGTTACATTTCAGCCGTTAAACGCGCAAAAATGTCGGTACACCAGATAAATAAGCGCAACATATGATCAGTTGTATTGTATGCTTACAATACATATAGAAATGTGTTAATCGTTAACTAATATTATGGGATGGTGTTTTTTGACTCACGCCTTGATTTAAATGATTGCATGTCTTGGTGGGTTTGCATAGCTTATTGTCAATATCTTTACACCTCTTTTTAACCCCTTAACCGCCCTCTGCCGGATATATCCGGCATCGTTGTTTTATTGCTAACGCCATACTGCCGGAATTATCCGGCACATTTGCCTGTGGTTAGGTGAATGCCTGGCGCGTAGTATAACTGACGGTTTGGCGTGGGTATTATTACTACGTTGTATTTCGACAACTCTGCGCTTGTATTGGCCGATCACGTGATGTGATTCGAAAGTGAAAGCTGTGAATATGGCGAAACGTAAACTGACTTCAAGTGAGGTTTTGCAGGCGATTTTGGACAATAATTCTGATCATGATTGTAGCAGTTCTGAAGAAGATTTTAGCGACAATGATGAGCAGCAACGTGCGCTGCATGATACTGTGAATGAAGACGCATCGGATGACGGCGATGAGTGGGTGTATCCACAGCATCTCAACTGGACTGCTGCCCGTGGTGAACTACCTTTTCTGCATCCGTCTGAGGCAACGTGTGGCTTTATTGTTGATGTAAACAATTACACTGCTGAGCAGTTTTATGAGCTGTTTGTGTCACCTGATTTGATCAGACATTTTGCTCATCAGACAAATCTGTATGCAGCACAGTTTATTGAGAAAAATCCCAATTTACCTCCACATTCCCGTGTTCGTGCTTGGGTAGACACTGATGAAAACGAAATGAAAAAATTCATTGGGATTTTGATGTTGATGGGAATAATCAGAAAACCAGATATTGAGTTGTACTGGTCTACAGATCCTATGTATGCAACACCTATTTTTGCAGGTATCATGACACGTAACCGATTCTCTTTGCTGCTGAAATTCTTTCATTTGAATGACAACAGAAATGAGCCAGATAAGAAAGATCCAAACCGCGACCACTTGTTCAAGCTACGTCCTTTGATTGACCATTTATTTGAAGCATTTCAGTTGCTCTACATGCCAGGACCGTCAGTTACAGTTGATGAAAGTTTATTGTTGTGGAAGCCTGAGAAAAGGTACATTTTGTGTTTTATTATGTGTTTGCCCATTTCTAGAACTTGCACAACATTTAGTGGTCAATACTGCTTGAATAAATGTAAAAAATGTAAAAAAAATGTAAAAAAGTAAAAAAACGAAAATTGTTCAGATTTCGCCTGGCGTGGGGAATATTTAGGGAGTTGGCAGTTAAAGGGTTAAGACTTAATTTAAAAAGGTTTTCTTTTCTTCTTAATTAAAATTTAAAAGCAATACTTCACCGCTGCGAAGCCCCTCTAGCGCTGACATCCGAGATTCGATTACCGTAAGCGAGTACAGTGAGTGTGTACGCCTGATGAGCCAAGAATAAGGGGGAAAGACGTGTCGCGTACTCTTTGCATTATTTGACAGTAAACTATTTTCATCCATTCTATGATCTGCTTCTCACAACTGAAGGCACCGTGGCTGATGTTACCTGACTTGCTGGCCAACCATAAGCGTTACCTGGTAGGTAACCACCCACTCACTTCACTCCCTTACGGGAATCGAACCTCAGACTTCAGCGCTACAGGCGAAGCCCCTAAAATTGCGCCATGGCGTGTGGTTCGTTTATTTGACAGCATGTAGATCGGAGTAATTACATTCACGGCATTCATAGTCTGATTCACAATCTGATTGTATGGGTGGTTACCTACCAGGTAATGCTTATGGTTAGCCAGCAAGTCAGCTCGAAGTGATCACTTGAGTGAAGGCAGCTTCACAAAAAAACAGATCCTTAACAAACTGTTATAGGTATATTTTCCCTCAATTTTAAAAAGGTTTTCTTTTCTTCTTAATAAAAATTTAAAAGCAGTACTTCGCCAGTGCGAAGCGCGGGGATTTGAGCGACTGATGCATACAGACATATTCATAAGTGCAGATACTTCGGAAAGAAAGCACCTAATAAACCTAAAGTTTAAATTAAGTTCATAGACCTACAAAAGGTTGCCATTGATTTGAGGCAAGATTGCTTTTCTCATGTACAACTATACGTTGCATTCTTAACAGTAAGCTTGCACGGCTTGGTCATATTACAACCTGAGTGCTGAACTGACAACGTCGTATACAAACAGAACTATAACAATCGTAATAAACAAACAAAAAAAAAAAGCGAAGAATCCTTGGATTTAATAAAAAGGCTCCTTCCTTGGCGAAGCAAGGAAAAAGGAAGACCTTATAAGGCGTTTGTTTATAAAACAGCGGAAAAGCTGTGTTAAGGCTGCTTCACAAAAAAACAGATCCTTAACAAATTGTTATTGGGATATTTTCCCTCAATTTAAAAAGCTTTTCTTCTTAATAAAAATTTAAAAGCAGTACTTCGCGGAGATTTTTATATATATATATTCACGGCATTCGTAGTCTGTGTCACATTCTGATTGTATGGGTGGTTACCTACCAGGTAACGCTTGTGGTTGGCCAGCAATCTGCTAACATCCGCCACGGTGCCCTCAGTTTGTGAGGAGCAGATCATAGAATGGTTGAAATAGTTTACTGTCAAATAAATGCAAAGAGTACACGACACGTGTTTCGCCCTCATTCTGGGCTCATCAGGTGTACACACTCCACTGCACTCCCTCTCGGGAATCGAACCTCGGACGTCAGCGGCGATGCCTCTAACGTTGCGCCATGGCGTGTGGTTCGTTTATTTGACAGCATGTAGATCGGGGTAATTACATTCACGGCATTCGTAGTCTGTGTCCCGAGAGGGAGTGCAGTGGAGTGAGTACACCTGATGAGCCCAGAATGAGGGCGAAACACGTGTCGTGTACTCTTTGCATTTATTTGACAGTAAACTATTTCAACCATTCTATAATCTGCTCCTCACAAACTGAGGGCACCGTGGTGGATGTTAGGAGATTGTTGGCCAACCACAAGCGTTACCTGGTAGGTAACCACCCATACAATCAGGTTGTGACACAGACTACGAATGCCGTGAATGTAATTACCCCGATCTACATGCTGTCAAATAAACGAACCAAACGCCGTGGCGCAATGTTAGGGGCATCGCCTCTGACGCTGACGTCCGAGATTCGATTCCCGAGAGGGAGTGCAGTGGAGTGTGTACACCTGATGAGCCCAGAATGAGGGCGAAACACGTGTCGTGTACTCTTTGCATTTATTTGACAGTAAACTATTTCAACCATATATGTATCTATATATATATATATATATATATATATAGATATATATAGATATACATATATAGATATAGATATATATAGATATATATATATATATATATATATATATATATATATATATATATATATATATATATATATATGTATGTATGTCTATATATATATAAATATGTAAGCTTATAAGTACTGCCTTACTTCTCTTTAAGAAAGGAAGATGTAATGATACTTGATTTAAACGATTGCATGTCTTGGTGGGTGTGCGTAGCTTATTGTCAATATCTTTACACCTCTTTTTAAGACTTATTGACTGAAACGGGCTTTCACGAAAAAAGTTAGGGCTTTGCTACAGGATACACCCTCCACAAGTTAAGCAAGTAAAAATAAAAGTGTATATTTCTGTTTTATTTAAACCTTTTAAGTTCGTATGCATAGCCCCATTTGGCTGTTTTAGTTTTTTTTTTCTTTCTTCAGTAATATTTAATCTCCTTAAAGAAAAAGAACATATGCATTTTACTTTTTTTGTATCTCTTTAGTAATATTTTAGTGTAAAAGGATAACCAGTATTTAAACCTTTTATGTTACTTTATAAATTTATTTTACACAATGTTGAAAAATTAATAAGAAAGCTACATATTTTGGCAGCTGCTGCTTTAATTTTCAATATAATGAAAATAAGCTCTCCAAGAGAAAACGTCAATGAAGAAGAAACAGTTTGCACTATCTAAAAAGGAGAAACCCTCATTTATAAAGGTTTGCTGCAGATGACTTAACTGAAAATAAATGAATAGTTCCTATGTGTATAGTACATATTTATCTATTTTACTTATGCCTTTATTCCAGCAACTTGCAACATCTGAGGTACAATTTGTTACATTACTTTTGTTTTTTGCAGCACAGGCAGGTGAAGTGACTTCCTCAGGGTCACACAGTGGTGTCAGTACCAGGATTTGAACTGACAAGCTCCGGGTTTGCTGAAATATTACTGAAGAAAGAAAAAAAACGAAAACGGGCAAATACGGCTATGCATACAAATGTCCATCCATCCATTATCCAACCCGCTATATCCTAAATACAGGAGCCCATAAGTAGATATGTATATATACAGTATATATATATATATATATATATATATATATATATATATATATATATATATATATATATGTGAATGTATGTATGTATCTATGTATGTATGTCTATATTTATATGTATATATATATATATATATATATATATATGTAGATATGTAAATTTGTATATGTATATATATATATATATATATATATATATATATATATATATATATATATATATATATATTTATATATATGTATATGTGGATGTGTATATGTATATATATGTATATGTAGATATGTGTATATGTAGATATGTATATATATGGTTACATAACCTCTTTAGCACACTACTTCTCCGCTGCGAAGCACGGGTATTTTGCTAGTATGTATATATATGTATATGTAGATATGTGTATATGTAGATATGCATACATATGTATATATGTATATGTACACTGTAAAAAGAGAAAACGTGCTCTTTTTGGCTTAAGGTGATTTTATTGTTTGTAATGAACTAAATTAATAAGTTTGTTCACCTAACGTAATTGTTTTGCATTACTTCAAATTGAAAAACCTTGCTGTTGCTTAATGTAATTTGTTCCATTTAATCTAACGCAAAAAAATCGCTTTGTAAATTTTCTGACGCCTGCGCAGTACACGATAGAATGCCTGCTGCAATAGTCTCATATCGTGAGAGTTCAAGAACGATTGTGCAGTTTGCTGCGGTTGGCGTCATTCGAGTTCTGATTTCAAGACGAGCGTAGAAAGAGTTTGTGGAACATTGCACAATTATTTGGAGTGATATAAAGTTCAAAATCAGGTAATTTTTTTTTGTTTGTTTGTTTTTCCCTACAACTGTGAGTATTTGATATTCACTGTCAAAGGAGAGCCGTGATATAAGTTAAGGTGTAACTACAGAAGATTATGTCTGCGACGCCATTAATGTGAAATATTCTTGTAATGTTTGCAAAATACCTCGCTTGTAAATGATAACGTATTGTGACGTTTTGTTTGTTAATTATTGTAATGGCCTCATTTTTTTGGACTGACATGAACAAAATATAAACTACTTTTAGTTTGTTGCATACCCTCGTTTCTGAGAGTACAATGTTCAAGTTAAGAAACACATTCTAATGGGTTTTTATGAAGCTTTAACGTAATTAATCATCATCGTTATTGAAGTTAAGTGCCATAACGTGCAAAATGCAGTTTATTATTTAGACTGAATCGATAATGCCCTATCATTTAAGGTGTATAGGACTAGCTGTATACAGTGTTAACCAGTGCTGTTGTGTCGGCTTTTTTTCCACACTCCTGATTACAAGCAATTTTTTTTTTAAGTGTGGTGGGGTTACTAAGGAATCGTATTAGGGCCACGGTGAAGAAAAAAAAAAAGAAAAACTATATGTCAAGAATAAAGCCAACATGTCGACTTTATTCTCGACATATATTTTTTTTCTTCAATGTGTCCGTATTTGTTTTTCTTCACCGTGGCCCTAATACGCTTTCGTAGAGGGTTGGGGTATCCCCGTTTGAATATCTACCACGCTGATATGCATATTCTGTATCGACGAGTTGTTTGGGGTTAATGAGGTTGCCCTCTTAATTTTTCAGAGGCTGAAATTGAAAAATGACCGTATGTAGTAATTGCAAACCCAGGTTTTAAGTATTATCCAGATATAGTACCAATATTATTAAATACAATAATATCATAAGTCTTTAGACAAAGCATGGGCATATATTATTGCCTTGACCATTCTAGGTTGATTACATTAAAATGTAATCAAAAAATTATTTTTGTTTTGAGAAAATTATCTGTGTCATATAAATTAATTATACAAAAAGCATTAAAAGAGATGGCATGTGTCCAGTAATAAAAAATAAAATTAGAAGTTCATCAGGTCATGATGAATACAGATAGGCAGAACTTTATTTGTCCCTGGGGGAAATTTGGCTTTTTACTGAAGCTCTTTAAATAAATAAATATATAAACCGGTAGATAAGTAAAAAGGTGGGAACATAAATAAATACAGATACACAGACACTTTGGACTGAACACACACCAGAATGACTTTAAAGCAAAAAAATTAAAAAGAAAAGTCCTGACTTGGTTGTTGCAGTCACAGACGTATTGGTGTTGGTATTAGAGTATAGTAACAATAACATTACAAACTCATTTATGTTGAGTAGACTATAGTTGTAAATGTTCAGTAATAGCTGACGTGACTCAGTTGTCTACTTTAGAAAGTGAAAGGAGGAATTCTTTAATACAGTTAACAAGCTTATTCTGCTTTTTTGATTTTATGGTAGTTATCTGTCAAAGTGTAGATGACTGATTAAGTATACTTTCTTTTTTCTCTTGACTACAGGGTCTCCAGATTTGAATTTGCCTGTTTGGTGCCATTGTTTGCAGTTTTCAGTGGCAAGTTTGAAATTCCTTACTAAATTTAAAAAGCGTTTAAAACATACTTTCTGTGTAAAACTTTGATATGCTGTTCTAAACCTACCAGTTTGTGTCTAGACCCACTTTGGCTCCAAGAGTTGTGCCATATTTGGGTTTTGCTGATCTCAAGGGCAAAAGAACACCTCAACTAAAATAATATAAAAGTCTCTAACCTGCTTAATTTATTTCAAGGTCATGAGAAGGCAGAACATGTCAGCAACAAGTCAGTACATAGCTGCTCATTTGGCTTGTTCATGCACACTCACACAGTAGATAGTTTACTATCCCTGCATTTGTTTGGTAATATTAGCAAAAAACCCAATCTGGTATCGGGGAGAGAACATGCAAATTCCACATGGACAGTGACCATGCTGAGATTAGAACCCAGCACTTTCAATCCGTGAATCTGCATAACATAAAAACTGAACAAAATTAAACAAATTCATTACTATTTTAAATAATGATATGAAATGTGAGAGGTGGACAGAGTTCAAGCAGTGAGGTATATTTTTTTCCTGTATCTCTCTTTCTCTTTCTCAGCAAACCAATAAATATGGAAGTGTGGAAATGTAAGGACTGTGGCATTGCTGTGGATAGAAGATCGGCACTTTTAAGACATTACAAACTGAAACACAGACACTATGGAAGAGGCCATTTATACCCCTGTACATATCTGAATTGTCCATGTAGTTTTAAAACATGCAATGCGTTGCACAGCCATTTATCTAGATGTCACGTAACTCGGGAAGCATCCCAAGAAGGGAATTTTGCAACCTACACGTGCCACATATGCAATTATAATCATCTCTGCACAGAGAGAGACTACTTTCAGCACATATGTCAACACCTGAAAAATCACGAGATTGTTAGTTGTATGTTTAAGGACTGCACTTACGTAACAAATATTTATGACAACTTCAAGAGCCATAAATATAGGAAGCATAGCCCAGTGTCAGTAAATGATTTTAGACCTGGAATCATTGACAGAAACACCTTGTCTGTTGACAACTCTTTTGAGGCACCGACTATGGTTGATGATAATGTAACGTGTAGCGATCATTCAAATAGAAGTTGTGAGCAAATGGCTTCAAATAACTCTTTGGCAGATATCGAGCTAATAATAGCTTCAGTACTTTTAAAGTTAGAGAATATCTTTCTTGTACCCAATTGTGCTGTTACTGAACTTCTTGATGAGCTTTGTTTTATAATTGGCAGTGTGTCCGTACCAGTTACACAGAACCTTATATTCAATGTTTTAAAGCAACACAACTGCCATTTGGATCAATCTGTTATACAGGAGTTAGCCACTTTACTGTGCAAATCAAATCCCTTTCGGGAGGCAGTAGGAGATGGTGGCTTGCTTTCAACTTCTTGGAAACGCAAGAAATATTATAAAAGACACTTCAGCGTAGTTGAGCCAATAGAATATGAATTGGAACCAAATCATACATTTCAGTACATTTCTATACTGAAGTCCTTGCAGGAAATACTAGCTGCCCAGCCTATACTTGATAGGGTTCTTGGTTTACATGAAGGCCAGCCACAAACTGGTACTGGAAACCCTCAATATAAATCATTCTTTGATGGAAGCTGCTATAAAAAAAAAATCTTTTTTTGCATGAGGACACAGTTATCTCACTAATTCTTTATGTGGATGATTTTGAAATTTGCAATCCTCTTGGAACTTCAAGGAAAAAACACAAAATAACTGGGGTATATTGGGTTTTAGGCAATCTTCCCCCAGGCTGTCACTCCTCCTTGTCATCAGTTTATTTGGCAGCCTTGATAAAAAGTGAGGATGTAAAACATTATGGCTATGGAAAAGTGTTGGAACCCTTGGTAAATGACCTTGTGAATTTAGAACAACATGGTATCTTCATTTCAAAGTTAGGGAAGACTGTTAAAGGCATATTGCACTTTGTTATTGCTGATAATTTGGCTGCCCATGGAATTGCTGGTTTTGTGGAAAATTTCTCAGGGAAATATGTTTGCAGATTTTGTTTAGGGGAAAGAACTCAATTTCAGACAAAAGAAGTGAGAACTGGTGCATTTTGCCCGAGAAGTGATGAGATGCACAAAGGACACCTAAGAGCAATCAAGGAAAATGCTTTGCCTAGCTACTATGGAGTAAAAAAAGAATGTATACTCTCAGAAAAGCTTTTTTCTTTCAGTGTGGTCACTGGTTTCCCACCAGATATTATCCATGACATTTTCGAAGGAATTGTGCCAGTAGAACTCGCACTCTGCCTTGCCACATTTATCTCAAAGAAATATTTCACACTTGATATTCTAAACCAATCAATACAAAACTTTCCCTTCATGGGGACAGACAGAACAAATCGTCCTCATACTGTGCCACTTACATATGCAGCCAGAAGAACTGTTGGAGGTAATGCCCATGGGAACTGGTGTTTGTTGAGATTTTTACCTCTGTTGGTTGGAGACAGGGTTCCTTCTGATGAACCAGTTTGGGAAATAATAACAGATTTAAAGGACATTGTAGACCTTGTTGTTACCCCCATTCATACAAAAGAGTCCATTGCCTATCTTGATTCAAAAATCTCAGAGCACAGGGTCAGATTTAGTGAGGTATTTCCTGACTTGTGTCTTTTACCAAAGCACCATTTCTTGGAGCATTATCCCTATCTTATTCGTCAATTTGGTCCTCTTGTGGCATTATGGACTGTGTGTTTTGAATCAAAACATAGCTTCTTCAAGAGAGTTATCAGACACACGCGCTGCTATAAAAACGTACTTCTGTCATTATCAGAGCGGCATCAGTTCCAAATGGCTTATCACTTGCACATGAATCATTTTCCCAAGCCACATCTAGAGGTTTCAAGTGTTTCACCAATTCCCATTAATGTTTTGAAAGAGGATATTTCACAAGTTCTGATAAGGAAGTATCCAAATATTGAGATTGCATACTTGACCAAAAATGCAACATATGATGGAATTAACTATAAGACTGGAATGATTCTTGCACATGGTTCCCTAGGAGGACTTCCAGAGTTTTGTGAAACTGTTCACTTGCTTGTTATTAAAGAGCAGTTATCATTTATTGTCAGAAAACTAAGTGCATGGTACATGGAGCACTACAGAGCCTTCAATGTGATGGCTTCAGCCACCGAAGACTTGGAACTTGTTGAGATCCAAGAACTCACAGATGTATACCCATTGTATGATTATATAGTGCAAGGCATGCGGCTAGTCACTGTAAAAAGATACATTCATGTGTAGGTAGAATACATTTTTAATGTTAAAAATATGAGGAAATCCAACCATCCATCCATTTTCCAACCCGCTGAATCCGAACACAGGGTCACGGGGGTCCGCTGGAGCCAATCCCACCCAACACAGGGCACAAGGCAGGAAACAATCCTGGGCAGGGTGCCAACCCACCGCAGGACACACACAAACACACCCATACACCAAGCACACACACTAGGGCCAATTTAGAATCGCCAATCCACCTAACCTGCATGTCTTTGGACTGTGGGAGGAAACCGGAGCGCCCGGAGGAAACCCACGCAGACACGGGGAGAACATGCAAACTCCACGCAGGGAGGACCCAGGAATCGAACCCAGGTCCCCAGATCTCCCAACTCGAGGCAGCAGCGCTACCCACTGCGCCACCGTGCCGCCGGAAATGTACATGGTAAATGTTAAATAGTTAAAAGTTCAGAACATTAAAGTACAGTAACCTTAATGAGATATTTAGCTAAAAGGAAACCATTTCCTGAATACAGTCATTTTGAGTTTAGAGTAATGTGTTATATAAATACCCCATAATACATTTTTTGGTTTACACCATAGACGTGCTGAATGAGCATAAACAATTTGTCTTGACTGCTGTAAACACAGGTTCGTCAGTTTAATTTTTTGTATAATGGAATCTTACGTATTTTTATGTAGAGTTTAAGCTTAATATTTTTAAATCAGTTTTAATATTATTGTTTTAATACATTTTATTTATTTGAAAATGTAATTTTTTTTGTCAGCTTTTATATATAGTAAGCCTTAATATTCTTTACATATGCCTTTGTAATCTTGCTTAGTAACTTCTGAAGGGTAAATTACCACCATAGGTCAGTCAGTGAACATCTTGTAGGATAAGAGAATGTTAATGTTATATATCAATAGCATGTAAAATGCATACAACATTGTTAATAGCCAATATAACATTTTTACTATTAATTATTAAAGAAATGTAGTTTACATGTGTAGCTATTTAAAGTAGGGTAATAATATTTATATATGTGTGTGTATATATATGTTAGTTAGTAAGTAAGTTAGTATGTGATTATTTAACTTTGTTTGTGTTGTGATTTTATTTTTGTTCATTTATAATTGTGCAAAATAAATGTTTTGCTCTTTCCTTGTGTCTTCAGATACTGTTACCATGTCTGGAAAGAGATGTGCACGTCTTCGAGTGATATTTGGTATAGATGATGCCAGGAAAATGATCCTGCCAAATGGAATATCTGACTCAGTAGATGCTCTCATCAAAGAAGTACAGTTTGCTTTTCAATTGATAGAAGACATTAGATTACAGTACAAGGACAATGACTTCAATGAATTTCTTAATTTAACTTTAACCTCAGAACTTGAAGATTTGAGCACCATAAAAGTGGTCTACGTTGAGAAATCAGAGCAAACTGTTGAGCGTTCTCAATCGCCTTTGCCAGTACTTGATGACTGCAGCTCTGTAATGTCAGGTGACACAGATGACACAGTAATCTCTTCACTTTCAACCAGAACACAGGCATGGCCAAAAGTTTTCCAAATTCCACAATTTTCATCCGAAACTGAACTTCAACTTGAAAAGGGTAATGCAGAATATAGGAAAAAGAAAATGATACTGACAGTAAGCTCAAAGACGAAAAGTGACATACTGCAGAAGCTTGCAGAAGAGATATTTCGATTTAAAGCATACCCACAAGACGCCAACTTCTGTGAGGTGTCCGAGGCCCTGATAAAGAAGCACCCCTGCCTACAAGAGCCTGGGTCGTATAATGGATGCTCTGGGTGGAAACAAAGGCTAAAATATAAAATGGGAAATTATCGGACACAAATGAAGCTTTATGGTTGTCCAGAGCTTGCTGTAAATTCTGTAAAAAACAAGGCAAGGGAAGGTGACAGTGTCTACCCAGCAAAAAACGTGAAAAAGGCAAAGAGGGCCGAGGCAAACTACTTACCTGATTTACCTCAGGGTGAGACACCAGAAAGCCTTGAAGCGGATAGAGAAATGCTTATGAGAGAGGCAAAGAAAAGAAACAATGAAAGAGTCATTCGAGAACTCATGGCAAAGACATTTGCCTATAGAAGGCACGAAGTAGTGAAGGAGCAGCCAAGGGTGGAGGATTTTATGAAGCGATGGCCTGCACTTTTCAAAGTGAATGAGGTATGTAACTTTTTTCCCTGAAAGTGTTTTATCTTGAAAATATTTGAATTTTTGAAGTTAGTTAATTTCTTTAACTTTAATCTTTTTCCTCTAAGATTAATGCTGAGTTCCTGCGGATTACTACAATCCCTCTCCAGTCCAAATTTCTTGCACAGCTGGACAAATATACCAACAAACTGACAAGCATCATAAGACATAAAGGAGGAGCTGCCCACTATAAGACTGCCAGTTTCATTCAAGCCGTAGATCAGGTACGTTACATTTGCTAATTGCATTGAGGCAGCGATGTTGAATTCTTAGGCAATTTTTTTTTTTTTTTGCCCACATGAATTTAGTGTTTTTCTGTTTTGTTTTTTGTTTATAATAAATGTCTGGGTCAGTGAATATTAATAAATGTGTACTTTTGTATCCAGAAAAATGATGTAAACATCAGAAGAGAGTTTGTGCTGAGGTCACTTATTATTTACCTTGGTGAGGATGACAAGGATCTTATCAAAGAATATCTGGTAAGGCTTAGTGTGCAATTTAACATTATATATTTATGCTATTTGTTTATTAATAGAGATTTGTGTTTTTTCCTTTACTATTAAATTTCACAGTATGTTCAGTCATGATTCTGACGTAATAGTCTGTATAGTCACTTGTGCAAGATATACTGCTTTATAGTTTGCCATTTTGATCGTATTTGTTATATGACACTGATAAGACATTATTATTCAATACTTTAATGGTTCATGGGGTTTATTTATCTATGTCAAAGTTCACTATATCATAATGGATGAGTATTTGTGCATCTTTATCTTTTAGTTGTAGGATACATTAGGAGATGATGCTGAAAGAGAAATGAAGACACTCAAAATGGCCATATTTGTCATCCGTAAAGAGGGTGAAGGACCCTTTCACACACCTAAAGAAGTCGCCATTGTTATTGAAGGTGTAGAGGTGCTAAATAGACTACAGTCTGTTGCAGCAGCTTGTCCAATATTGTTTGGTCTAATGTATGCAATAAATCTTAGATACCCTAAAGAGTTAAAACTCACTTTTGAAGTTTTCCAAAAAGTGTTTATGGAACTGGAGGGAAATAAGAAATTAACCAGAGTGCAGAACCTAAGCAGCAAGCTTCTCAGCTGAGATTAATTTGGCGATAAATGTATTTATGTCCAAGTTTTAAGACTACACCACAAAGCAGTTTATTTGTAGAATATCATTTGTTACTTTTTGAATTTGTCTTTAAACTCCTGTGATATTTTGCATTGATCTCCGTAACCAAGGTTGTAGTTGTGTTTTAGTTCTTCTAATTAGTGTTTTGAAAGAGGGCATTCATTGCACTAAGTCTAATAAAGCATTTGAAAGTTTATTATTCAAAAAAAAATTACAGAATTAACTAAACTGAATTTGCATTGCATTACTTGAATCTTTGGTAAATTGTTCAATTGGTTGTATGTAATGTATGTAAGTATGTGTGTGTGTGTGTGTGTGTGTGTGGATATATGTTCAAAATGTGAAATTGTGTATTTAATTACTTAAGTACTTATTTTTATATAATAATACATTTATGTAAAGTATATATACACACACACACATTTTATGTATACTATATAATGTTATATAATATAAGACTTATACTTATATATATATATATAAGTATAAAATATAAGGTGTATTTAATATATGTATATAATTTCATATACATATTTTATATGTAATTTATAAAAACATTTTTGTGAAAAGCTTGCATATATGTAGAATACTATGTAATATATAAAATATAATGTATTTAATATATGTATATATAATTTTTCATATAGATGTTTTAAATATTAGTAAAAACATATATTTTTTGTGTGTGTGTAATGTTTGCTCTCTAAATTTTTAATACAGAACATGTTATGAAAATGACCAAAAAATTATGATGATTTTTGTGTTGCAAATATTCAGCAATAAATCTAAAACTGTTTTGCTATTATGTCTTCTGTATTTCATTTATGTTTGTGAAACAACACAACTAATTAGAAGGAAACTAATTCAATTGCTGGTTAGGTCTTGAGGCATTCTAATGAAATGTGCTCAATTAAAAAAACATGTTGAATGAAACTTAAATTATAAGTTAACTTAAAAAAACATTTAATTAACATAAAGTTAAAATTTTCAGTTTTTTTATTCAAAGGAAATATCACTTTTTGAGTGGGAAAAATTACATTTCCTCAAATTAAATTCTTTCTTTGGTTAAACATTGATAAGTTGACCTGACACAAAAAAAATGGGTTAATATTATACAAAAATATTCGTTGAGAAAAATTGATTCAATTGATTGTTACCACTTGACATAATTTTTTTAAGTTACACCAACAAATAATTTTTTACAGTGTGTATATATATGTTTACATAACCTCTTTAACACACTACTTTTCCGCTGCAAAGCGCGGGTATTTTGCTAGTATATATATATATATATATATATATATACACACACACACATATATATATATATATATATACAGTAATCCCTCCTCCATCGCGGTGGTTGTGTTCCAGAGCCACCCGCGAAATAAGAAAATCCGCGAAGTAGAAACCATATGTTTATATGTTATTTTTAGATTGTCATGCTTGGGTCACAGATTTGCGCAGAAACACAGGAGGTTGTAGAGAGACAGGAACGTTATTCAAACACTGCAAACAAACATTTGTCTCTTTTTCAAAAGTTTAAACTGTGCTCCATGACAAGACAGAGATGACAGTTCTGTCTCACAATTAAAACAATGCAAACATATCTTCCTCTTCAAAGGAAACAGAGGAAAGCAAACAAATCAATAGGGCTGTTTGTTTTTAAGTATGCAAAGCACCGCGGCACAAAGCTGTTGAAGGCGGCAGCTCACACCCCCTCCGTCAGGAGCAGAGAGAGAGAGAGAGAAAAACAAAGTCAAAAATCAATACGTGCCCTTTGAGCTTTTAAGTATGCGAAGCACCGTGCAGCATACTTAAAAGCTGCACACAGAAGGTAGCAACGTGAAGATAATCTTTCAGCATTTTTAGACGAGCGTCCGTATCGTCTAGGTGTGCGAACAGCCCCCCTGCTCACCCCCTACGTCAGGATCACAGATAGTCAGCGCAAGAGAGAGAGAAAGAAAAGTAAGTTGGGTAGCTTCTCAGCCATCTGCCAATAGCGTCCCTTGTATGAAATCAACTGGGCAAACCAACTGAGGAAGCATGTACCAGAAATTAAAGGACCCATTGTCCGCAGAAATCCGCGAAGCAGCAAAAAATCCACGATATATATTTAAATATGCTTACATATAAAATCCGCGATAGAGTGAAGCCGCGAAAGGCGAAGCACGATATAGCGAGGGATCACTGTATATATATATATATATATATATATATACTGTATAGCTGTAACCGGCTATAACCGACGTTGCTGTGGCTCAGTCTGGTTAAATGGAAAAGAAAGCAAAGAGAAAGCACACGTTTCTAATATGTTTAATTTCACAATGCTTGTGGGTATACAATATTTTTTGTTGTTCCATTGTCTGTGCAGAATGTTAGACTGAATAATATTGTTAAGTTCGCAGACGTCTTTGTTTTTGGCCTAAAGAATAGCTCGTTCACTCAGCCAATCGTGATTCTTATAATTGGTTTGAATATTGGGAAATACTTTTTCAACCAATTCTTCTTTTGACGTCACTAAATTGCAGAAGTTATGAGGCAATGAAATTCGTCCTGAGTTCAGATCAACCGGCACCTTTCCGTTCCCAGTTTCCAGATTTCTCCAACCCCGTTATTGACAGTTTGCATTATTTGATCGTAAATGCCTTTTTGCTGAAGCGTTAGCTTAGGAATATTTGATTGCACATACGACAAAAGATCACCCGTGTTGTAATTTTGTTCACGACGCAATTCTACATCGAACGAAGCAGCAGCAGATCTATTCGGTGATGGAATTCCCAATTGATTGAGAACTTTGTTCGGGATTTCTAAGCACAAATCTTCAATCATTATCAACGCTTAGTTGTAGATGTCTGCTGTGAAATCCATGTTTATATTTGAATTTTACTTGCGTATTCGACTGAAAATATCTTCAGCCATGTGGGATTTATTTTTCTCCCATAACTGTGTTGGAGATGAAGGAGAGCAGGCGGTCAATATGATTGCAAACAATGCACGAATTTGATTTGGATGTGACGTGTTGCAGGCGTCATTAATGTACAGTGGTGTGAAAAACTATTTGCCCCCTTCCTGATTTCTTATTCTTTTGCATGTTTGTCACACAAAATGTTTCTGATCATCAAACACATTTAACCATTAGTCAAATATAACACAAGTAAACACAAAATGCAGTTTTTAAATGATGGTGTTTATTATTTAGGGAGAAAAAAAATCCAAACCTACATGGCCCTGTGTGAAAAAGTAATTGCCCCCTTGTTAAAAAATAACCCAACTGTGGTGTATCACACCTGAGTTCAATTTCCATAGCCACCCCCAGGCCTGATTACTGCCACACCTGTTTCAATCAAGAAATCACTTAAATAGGAGCTGCCTGACACAGAGAAGTAGACCAAAAGCACCTCAAAAGCTAGACATCATGCCAAGATCCAAAGAAATTCAGGAACAAATGAGAACAGAAGTAATTGAGATCTATCAGTCTGATAAAGGTTATAAAGCCATTTCTAAAGCTTTGGGACTCCAGCGAACCACAGTGAGAGCCATTATCCACAAATGGCAAAAACATGGAACAGTGGTGAACCTTCCCAGGAGTGGCCGGCCGACCAAAATTACCCCAAGAGCGCAGAGACGACTCATCTGAGAGGTCACAAAAGACCCCAGGACAACGTCTAAAGAACTGCAGGCCTCACTTGCCTCAGTTAAGGTCAGTGTTCATGACTCCACCATAAGAAAGAGACTGTGCAAAAACGGCCTGCATGGCAGATTTCCAAGACGCAAACCACTGTTAAGTGAAAAGAACATTAGGGCTCGTCTCAATTTTGCTAAGAAACATCTCAATGATTGCCAAGACTTTTGGGAAAATACCTTGTGGACTGATGAGACAAAAGTTGAACTTTTTGGAAGGCAAATGTCCCGTTACATCTGGCGTAAAAGGAACACAGCATTTCAGAAAAAGAACATCATACCAACAGTAAAATATGGTGGTGGTAGTGTGATGGTCTGGGGTTGTTTTGCTGCTTCAGGACCTGGAAGGCTTGCTGTGATAGATGGAACCATGAATTCTACTGTCTACCAAAAAATCCTGAAGGAGAATGTCCGGCCATCTGTTCGTCAACTCAAGCTGAAGCGATCTTGGGTGCTGCAACAGGACAATGACCCAAAACACACCAGCAAATCCACCTCTGAATGGCTGAAGAAAAACAAAATGAAGACTTTGGAGTGGCCTAGTCAAAGTCCTGACCTGAATCCAATTGAGATGCTATGGCATGACCTTAAAAAGGCGGTTCATGCTAGAAAACCCTCAAATAAAGCTGAATTACAACAATTTTGCAAAGATGAGTGGGCCAAAATTCCTCCAGAGCGCTGTAAAAGACTCATTTCAAGTTATCGCAAACGCTTGATTGCAGTTATTGCTGCTAAGGGTGGCCCAACCAGTTATTAGGTTCAGGGGGCAATTACTTTTTCACACAGGGCCATGTAGGTTTGGATTTTTTTTTCTCCCTAAATAATAAAAACCACCATTTACAAACTGCATTTTGTGTTTACTTGTGTTATATTTGACTAATGGTTAAATGTGTTTGATGATCAGAAACATTTTGTGTGACAAACATGCAAAAGAATAAGAAATCAGGAAGGGGGCAAATAGTTTTTCACACCACTGTATACATCCCAGTGTCGGTCGTTCTCCAATAAATCCAGAGCTTGACATGCACTGCGGAAAGTGGCATGTGTAACGCCGTTGGCAATCCTCAATTGCTGGAAAGACGTTGGACCGGCACATTTACCAACAGCATGTGAACAAAGAAGCATTCATCTTGATTGGGATGCATGGTGTACAGTCTGCCTATCGTAGTTTCTTTGAATATGCCAGGTTGTCCGTTGACTCGCTCTCCTCGTTTGTGTTGTTCAATGATTTTCTACTCACATTCCATGTGTAATACGTAGGCACTTCTGAATACAGCAGCGTTTTCGCAAATGCGTCATTTTGACATAACGTAAAGAAAGCACTTAACGTTGTAGCCGGTGGATTCAGGGCTATTTGTTGCACATTTGCAGCTGTGAAATAAACGCGTTGTCCATTTTCTAGATGTACTACTATGTGAACAACATCTGTTCTTCGTTCATGTATGGGAAATGAAAGAATTCGCCATACAGCTTCATTGCTGCTTATGTATCTTCCAGCCTAATACTGTGCGATTTCATCGATATGTATGACCGCATTCCTATCACTTTTTTATGGTTGCACGCA
Source organism: Erpetoichthys calabaricus (assembly GCF_900747795.2). Taxonomy (NCBI): domain Eukaryota; kingdom Metazoa; phylum Chordata; class Cladistia; order Polypteriformes; family Polypteridae; genus Erpetoichthys; species Erpetoichthys calabaricus. Next base: position 5,596,957 of record NC_041398.2, read on the forward strand.
AAAAACTGCTATGTCGCTGCCTTTATTCACGTACTTACAAATGTATTTGATCGAAACATTGAAATAGAATCGTAAAAAAATTTAGTATAGTGTGTGTTGCTTTTACATCCAACAGATGGCGCTATGTTTTCAATGACATCTTTATAATATGTATATAAAAACACTCGCATATTCGAATGCAACGTTGTATCAAAATTTCAAAGCAATCGGTGAAGAACTTTTGGAGATTTAAGGTTTTGAACAAACGAACATTTACATTTTTATTTATATAGATGTATATATTTATGTATATATATGGTTTTAGCAGCCAAGTGCCTTTTTTCCCACCTAGAAGACGTCTCTTGAGATCCGTTTAATCGCCTCGTTGATTGCATGTCCTCCCAGGTAGTTTCAATCCCCATTTCCTACACCGAGTCATCTCCCCTTTTATGAGTGACTGTGTTAGTCGCCGTACTTCGTACAGGTCTTTGAACGCACTGAATACTTGTAACTGGTGTCGCCAGTCGGCTACTTTCGACATGGAATGGAAGCAATTCTCGAGTAACAAAAATTATTTGTAAGTGATTTCGCATTGAAGAAATAGTAAAAACTTGATCACTTGGGTCAATACCTAAAGAAATTCACACGGCAAATGCAATTGCGAATACACCAGAATCTGTATGATTTAATTGTTGCTGTGCGTCTTCATAAACTATGGGAGGTTTGTAAGGAAACAAAGCCTGCTGATCTGCTCCCATTTCATCTTACAGTACTCTACGACGGGAACTGATCTGATGTTCATACTATCCTGGTTTATGGCTTATGGCTCCGGGGCGATCACGCCTGTAATTACCAAGCGTTACTGTTTATAGCTGTGTATTGGAACATCCAAATCCTGCTTCCTCCTCCTGCTGCTTGCTATCGCCGCTCACCTACACTACCATACCCGCCTGTCCTACCGGCTCCGTTGTGCTGTGCTGCTTCTACACTGCTATCAGATAAGTATCACTCACTATTTTAGCGCTTTGAGTACTGAGGAAAGCGCTATATTAATGTAATGAATTATTATTATTTATTATTAAACACTAAAGTACAAAAACGAAGTAGAAAGTAACACCAAACCGCAACACCGCCGGGAATACCGGCACACTGAGTCTACTAAACACTAAGAAACTCTAAAGGAAAAAATACTATTAAGTAAGTACCGCGTCTACTAAACAGTAAATCAGTATAGGTGAGGGGACACTGGCGCACGCATGTTGTTGCCGCTGCTCCCTGTAAACAACACATCCTCACAGGTGGCGCAGTGGTAGTGCTGCTGCTTTGCAGTAAGAAGACTGTGGGTTCGCTTCCCTGTGTGGATAGCGCTTTGAGTATTGAGAAAAGCGCTATATAAATGTAATGAATTATTATTAAAGGAGAAAGGACTAACCGCGTCAGCTGTGGAGCTCAGCTCGGAGCGAAATGAGGTGAATGGGAGGGGAGATGATCACGTGACTCCAACACCTGCCTTAACTCTCCGTCCCTCCACAAACACACAAACACAGCCACCAATATAGATCTAAGTAATTGTGAAGATATAGGTTTGTTGTTTATAAATAGGATGTTTGTTTTTTCATTTTTTTCTTTCTTTCCTTCTGGCTTTCTTGCTTTTTTTGCTGCTGTGCCGAATTCTGGGTAATATATTAGAGTGTTCAAGGGGTTTGTATAGGTATAGTGTTTATAGGAATTGTTTAAAGGGGGTTTATTGTTGTTTTAGATATAATACGATTTGTGATTGATGAAAAGATTGATTGGGTGATTATTTCACAAGCATAAATTCACCAAAGTTCATTTCATCTGGGGACTCCAAATTGAGGCTTAGGTTCTGTCGGTTGCTGTTCCTAATAGAATTATTTTTTTTCCTAAGAGTAGGAGATATTTTGTGTGTGTAGGGCTCCTCATCCAACAAAAAGGGGAGCTCGCTACAAAGTGACCACTAAATTTAACACATTATGCTGTGGATTTAAATAAAGCTGTGAAGAGACAATTAAGGAATGTCACCACAACTAGTCCAATTCAGAACATCAGTGCCAAACTGCAGTACAAGGTAATGTGGAGGGGGTACTTGTTTAGGCTCTGGGGTGACAATCCAATGGACATTAAGGTCATTTTGTCTGAATTTGTAAGGAATAACACAATAAACACTGGATGGTGAAATGGCATGAAGGTCACAATGAAATGTCCTCTCCTTATCCCCCTTTTCCCTGCCCTTACATTTTATTAGTAGAGAAGCTGTGCCAACTCTTCCAATTTAATTTCTTATGTGTCTTATATGAAGTGTCATCTTAACTTATCTCACTTTCATCTGCTCCATCACTGTCCAATACTCCTTCAGTTTCTTCTTTCTCTTCTCAAGTCTCCTCCTGATTTCACTCAGTGTCACACCCAGTTCTTTCTGTTTATGAACACAAGAGGACATGTGTGGTCTTATCAGAATTTAATTTCACTTTTTAATTTCTTGTTGTCTTTCTGTACCCTGCAATTAAGGTTATGGTTAGGGTTAAACACATACAGTACAATTGTTTTACATTTCATGGCACAGCTTACTTTTTCTGTCACACTTGTCTTTACATTGACACTGAGACTTGACACAACAAATATGAATAACTAGAAACACTAAAAGCAAAGTTTAATTTACATTTTAAATTGAAACTAGACTATGTGCTTAAAGAGTATTACAGATAAAGAAAACTGCTCAAAGACAAACGGGTGTCTGAGTTAGTTCTTCATATTTAGAAGACATCACATCTGCGATCAGGATATTAGACGTTCCTACATTAAAAAAAGAACTATTAGTAAGATGACATGCCTTTAGCATCTTGAAATCCCAGAAGGACTTTTAAACATAATGGCTGTAATTATAGGATCTACAAGGCCATTACAGAGTTCACTCTTGCGAGAACATTGTGAAATTCTTTATTATTTCTTTGACTCAAATGAGATGATTGAGGCCACTAAGATTTAGTGATTCTGAGCAGTTCAGTAAGAAATGAAACTTAAAGACTCATGAAGAGTCTGATGAGCTCAGATAAAATTGGTGTTAAATCATTTATTGATTCATTAATTTTCAACCACTTCTCCAAGACCAGGCTGTGGGGTAACAGTCTTAGCAGTAAGGCCCATACGTCCCTTTCCTCAGCCACACTTGCCAACTCATACTGTGGGATCCTAAAGCATTCCCTGAGCCATCTGGGAAACATAATCCTCCCAGTGAGCCCTGGGTCTTCCACAGTGTCTTCTCTCAACTCGTTATACTCATATAACCCTCCACAGAGACTCATCCAGGAGGCATCACCACAAGATGTCTGAACCACCTTAATTTTCTCCTCTCGATGCGTTGGGTCAACAGGTCTACTTCGAGCCTCTCCCAGATATCTGTGCTTCTCAGCCTGTCTCTAACAGAGAGCCCAGCCACACTACAGACAAAGCTCATTTCCTCTGCTTGTACCCACCATCTTGTCTTTTCAGTCATCACCCAAAGCTCATGACCATAGGTGAGGGAGGGACGTAGATCAACTAGTAAATGGAGGCTTGATCTTCTGGTTCATCTCTTTCTTCACCACAACAGATCAGTATAGCAACAGCATAACTGTGTTCACCTCCCCTGTATATCTGTTGATCTTTCCATTCTTTTTCCATCATTTGAAGTAGTAACTCACCTTGTACTTTTTCCTACTGAGGACAATGACCTCAGATTTAACGCTGCTGATCCTTATCCCTGCCGCTTCAGTCTTGGTGACAAACCGTCCCAATGAATGCTGACATTCACAACTGGAACACAAAACCAGTGACACAATTCTAATGCCACCAAACTAGATGCCCTCCCCTACCCTGCTGTGCATTGATTTCATCTATGAAAATCTCAAACAGCATTGGAAACAAAGCACAGCCATGGCAGAGTTCCACATTCACTGGGAATGGTGCTGATGTTTTACAGAGTATGTGGACACAGCTCTCACTGTGATTATACAGGAACTGAATAGCCCTTATTAAGGACCCTGTAATCCCAGAATTTCCCAGCACACTCCACTGAATCCCTACAGGAACACAGTCATTCACATTCTCAAAGTCCACAAAACACATGTAGACTGATTGGCGTACTCCCAGGCCCCCAAAGATTATTATGAAGGTTAAGAGCTGGTCCAGTGTTCAAACATTCTGAATGTAATTAACATTACTCCTTCTGTATCTGAGGTTCCATGACTGAGCAGAGTTTCATTTCTAAAAATAGGGACCACCTCCCTGGTCTGTCATTTCAGGGGCACAAATATCAATTACCATGTAACACTGAAAAGAAACATCATTCATAACAGCCCAACAATGTCCAAATCCTTCAGCATTTCTGGGCAGATCTCATCCACCCCAGGGAACTTGCCACTGTGGAGTTGCTTAACTACCTCAATGACCTCCCTCACGGACATGAGTATTGATTCCCCATCAGCTTCTGGATCTGTCTTCTCCTCAGACAGCATTTCTGTTGGTTTCAGGAGCTCCTCAAAGTGTTCCTTCCACTCCCAGACTACACCCTCAGTATGGGTCAAACCTTGGTTATAACAGCCTGGGTGAAACCCTGCCTTCCCCTTCTGAGACGCCTGACGGTTTGCTAGAATGATAGTCTCTTTCCATGGTCTATCTAAAAACCTCCAACACCTGGGTTTATGCTTCCCTGACCACCAAAGTAGTAGACCTTTGGCCTGTCGGCAACCCTCTGCTGCTTCAGGAGTCTCCCATGGAAGGCTGATGGCATCCCTTACCTCTGGTATCACCCATTGGTTCCTTGTGTTGCCACCTTGAGAGGCATCTATGGCCTTAAGGCAGCAGATGGCAGAAAATCAAATGAGAAAATAGTGAAAACATATAAAATGCATAATATCTGAAATCCAGAGAAATTGGAAATTGGCTGTATTGTGGTATAGATGAGGACCACAATCAGCCTTGATTACTAGCGATGAGTGAAGTAACAACTGTGAAAGGACTGAGAATTGAACAGGCAATTGAGAAGGTCAATAAAGACAAGCAGGATCTGCAAGACAAACCAGGGGGTTACAGCTCAAGGATACAAATCAATCATTGAGGTCTGCAGGACAACACAGTACAGGTGGGCTGGTGAACTCAGAGCAGAAGAATGTCATTTCTGAAAACAAAAATGTCACAAATACAACAAATACAAACACAGTAGGAAACTGTGCAGGGCGCATTCACCTGTTCATGGGTTCAGAAGGGAAGAAGAAGCAAGCTAAGATAAAGAAAAACTGAAATCCTGTCACATTAGTGAGAACTTTGAAGCAATGGTGTGGAGGTGGGTAACATAACTAAGACATTTAAGGTTATCTAGCATGTGCTGTGATAGAGAACTGGAGGAGCTCAGCCAGGTGACCTTCAGAGAGATGGTGGGCACACCTAAAGTGGCACAAGAGGACACCACAATCCAGAGAATAAGGGAGAGATGATGACAACCACACCACAGAGATGAGGTGAGGGGGGCACACTGTCTGGTGGTATAAGCCCCAAAGTGTAGGTGGTAGGCAGGGATAAGGAGTCCAATATGTCACCTTTAAACCAGATACAGTTCTCAAAGTTCTCCAGCTGACTCCTATTCTTTGTTTCAATAAATTCCATTATTGAAGACTCACCTGAGAATGTTTGCAAGTTATCTGACCTGATGTTATTTTTATAGTCCAAGGTGTATAGTGGTAACAGAAAGGGTGACAGGCATGTTCCTTGTGGTGTTACAGTGGTCTGCTGGACAGAGAGTCCACTTTCCAGGAAACCACAGGCTCATCCAGCTGAGTTTACCACTTAACAGGGTTGACTCGATGTTATTAATGTGTAATATTACTGTTGTGATCTTATATTAATATTGATTTAGGTGTGAAATCAGACACATTTTCAAATGTTTTACATGCCTACTGGACTTGTTGGGTTTGGCCACATTGTGAAAAGTCAGAGTCCATCTCACTATTATACATCAGGTAGAATTATCAGTCAGGGTGTTCTAAATGTTCTTATTACACCACCACTAAATCATCTCTGATCTCTAATTTGTGAATTAATAAAGTATCTATCTATCTATCTATCTATCTATCTATCTATCTATCTATCTATCTATCTATCTATCTATCTATCTATCTATCTATCTATCTATCTATCTATCTATCTATCTATCTATCTATCTATCTATCTATCTATCTAATGGAGTGCATAATTCATTAATTAATTTGAAAACAGCTATACTGTAATACAATATGAAGTTTAACAATATTATAAGTATCCTAAAGTTCATTCTGAACACCAATATTAACTGACATGTGACTGTAATGTGTTTTTGTATGAGTCCTGAGATCAAACAAAGTCCTGAGATCAAACAAAGAACCTCAGCTCAGTTTAATGAAGTCTCTCAGCCCACTCGACTGTCCATGGATAACACTGGGGTCCCATCTTGGGCTGTTTCATGTCTTGCACCAGTCTGACCAGGATGGGCCCCAGTTCCATACTATCTATATGTGCACAATCAAGTTTATAAAGCAGATGAATGGATTTCTCTATTATATTACACTGATAAATCCCTTAACTCTTTTACTTCATTTGTTTCCATTAGACATTAATCCCTCCTCACCTGTTTTTCTTCTCTTTTCGTCTCTAGTGCAACCATTTTATGACCTTCATGTCCATTCACCTCACACATCAAGCAGATGCACAGCTCTTCTGTAGTACAAAATATCTCCAGACGTCTCTGATGTTTCTCACAGAATTTCTCCTTAAGATTTCCATCAGGATCAGTCAGCTTGTGGCCCTTCCAGGTGTCGTCTTCAAAGTCCCCCCTTGTTCCTCTCTCTTCTTAAAATACATATTCATCACAGCCATGTCAATCCTTTTCACAAAATCCACTATCATCTGACCTTTTTCATTACTCTACTTGACACCATACCTACCCAACACCTCCTCATCTCCTCTGCTCCCTTCACCAACATGTCCATTAAAATCCACTCCAATCACCACTTTCTGTCCCTTGGGTACACTGTCCACCACTTTATCCAACTCACTCCAGAAATTTGCTTTCTCATATCATCACACACCCAACTTGTGGGGCATATGCACTAACAACATTCATCATCACACTTTCAATTTCCAGCTTCATAATCACTACTCTATCTGACACTCTTTTCACCTCCAAAACACTCTTGACATGCTGTTCCTTTAGAATAACTCCTACCCCATTTCTCCTTCCATCAACACCATGATAGAACAATTTGAATCCCCCTCTGATCCACCTGGCCTTACTCCCCTTCCATTTAGTCTCCTGAACACACAATATATCAACTTTCCTTCTCTCCATCATATCTGATAACTCTCTCCCCTTACCAGTCATACTGCCAACATTCAAAGTTCCTACCATCAGTGCCACTCTCTTTACCTTCCTCCTCTCCTCCTGCCTTCGGACATGTCTCCCCCCTCTTTTTCTCCTTCTTCTGCAGCCAACAGTAGCCCAATTTCCACCAACACTCTGTTGGCTAACAGTACTGGTCACGGTCGTTGTTAACCCGGGCCTCGACCGATCTGGTATAAAAATCTGTATTGTTGTCTGAAAATTAAGCTGGCAAAGTAATGCATGTGCACGTGCCTGCCACCACCCTGCCACCACCCAGAATCTATACTAATAAAAGGCAAAGCCCTCACTCACTGACTCACTCATCACTAATTCTCCAACTTCCCGTGTAGGTAGAAGGCTGAAATTTGGCAGGCTCATTCCTTACAGGTTACTTACAAAAGTTAAGCAGGTTTCTTCATGAAATTCTACGTGTAATGGTCATAACTGAATCCTACTTATGTACATATATACGTCCATAGCCTGCAGCTCGGTCGCCGTGTGCGGCGGGGTTGCGTCCTGCATCCCCCGGCCTCCCACGTAGTTGGCTACCTGCCTATTTCACATGTTTGGAGAACCACCAATGCCTCTTAAGCATCTTAGATTCACAGGTGATGATTTGAGTAGTGGACACTTTGATGTTTATGAATGTTTCAACTCTCAAAAGCTGGATGCAAAGTTATTGATGAAATCGGTTGTATGCTTACAATGCTTGACAGATGCCGAATGTCACTTCAACACAACAAGTCCTGTAAATACTAACGTAATTGAAACAAACCATGAAACTCAAACCGATTATGACAGCAGCAATCCAAGCTGTGAGAAAACAGTAAAAAGGAGGCATGTCAGACGTTGTGGTACATTTTCTGATGCAGTTAGACGGAAACAACTTCGTGACGCTGCCGCCAAATACTCGCAGAAAAATCGACAAGTTAATAGACATGCTGCTGCTAAATGTTCGCATGCAAATCCACAAGTTAATAGAGCTTCTGTTTCTAGGTACGATCCCAATAATAAAAAGCATCTCATAAGAAAACTACAGGTTTGGCTCAAAAAAGCCGATTGTGGATTTGCTTACAGCCACCGAAACTTTGTAACGTCACGAGACTTCAGGTCATGTGTCTGCAAAAGAACCTAATTGAGGCAACTATTTTTACTGGCAGTGGCTCAGGGGAGAGAGTTTTTATTCCTCGCATCCCCATTATACCCTCTGATCTCCCATTTCAATTCAAACGCCTCCAATTTCCAGTAAGGCTCTGCTTCGCAATGACAATTAATAAGTCTCAGGGACAGACCATACAAAAGGTTGGCATTGATTTGAGGCAAGATTGCTTTTCACATGGCCAACTATACGTTGCATGCTCAAGAGTAAGCTCAGCGCACAGCTTGGTCATATTACAACCGGAGGGGTGAACTGACAACATGGCATACAAAGAGATCCTTAACAAATAACTATTTGCATATTTTCCCTCAGTTTAAAAATGTTTACTTTTCTTCTTAATAACAATTTTAAGGCAGTACTTCGCCGCTGCGAAGCGTGAGTATTTTACTAGTCTATACTAATAAAAGGCAAAGCCCTCACTGACTCACTCATCACTAATTCTCCAACTTCCCGTGTAGGTAGATAGCTGAAATTTGGCAGGCTCATAAAAGTCGATAAAAGTTATGAACAGAATCGGTGACAAAGGGCAGCCCTGGTGGAGTCCAACTCTAGCTGGTGTGGAGACTGGCTCGGACACAGACAGGCAGACACGTTCATGTCACCCAACACACGTTTATTATACATAATATTTACAAGTCCAAGTGCACAAACCCAGTGCCAAAGCACCAATCACCCTTTCAAAGTCCTGGCCACAACACAATGCCTTTCTCTTCCTGGTCCGCCTCCACTCCTCTCCAATATGCTTTGTCTTCTTCCTCCCGACTCTCGCCTCGACTGGAGGGAGGCGGCCCCTTTTATGTGCCCCGGATGGGCTCCAGGTGCATCATTAGGGCCTCCGTAGCCACACCCCTGTGTGGCGGAAGCTCCCAAGGTGTTGCCGGAAGTCCACCGGGTGCTCTCAAGTTTCTTCCCCCCAGCACTTCCCAGTGTGGCGGAAGTACTGAGGGCCAACACTCCCAAGGCATTGGGGCGCCCCCTGGCGGTGACCACGGGCCCCTACAGGGCTGAGCTTCCAAGCTCCGTACCCGTGGTCCCCAAAGCCACCAGGGAGGATGCCCCCTCGTATCCTGGAGGAGGCACAAGCCCTCCTCCACTCCTCCTAGGCGTCCCGGCCGGGCATGGATGCCCGCCGGGCACCACACTGGAAACAGTTTACTGTCAGCAATGCAGACCAAGCTCTGACAACGATCGTACAAGGAGCAAACAGCCCTTATCAGGGGGTCCGGTACCCAATACTCTCGGAGTACCCCCCACAGGATTCCCCGAGGGACACGGTCGAACGCCCTTTCCAAGTCCGCAAAACACATTTAGACTGGTTGGGCAAACTCCCATGCACCCTTCAGGACCCTGCTAAGGGTGTAGAGCTGGTCCACTGTTCCGCGACCAGGACGAAAACCACACTGTTCCTCCTGAATCTGAGGTTTAACTATCTGACGGCCCCTCCTCTCCAGGACCCCCGAATAGACTTTTTCTGGGAGGCTGAGGAGTACAATCCTTGTATTTGGAACACACCTTCCGGTCCCCCTTCTTAAAGAGGAGGACCACCACCCCGGTCTGCCAATCCAGAGGCACTGTCCCCGATGTCCATGCGATGTTGCATGTCAACCAAGACAGTCCTACAACATCCAGAGCCTTGAGGAACTCCGGGTGTATCTCATCCCTGCCACCAAGGAGTTTTTTGACCACCTCGGTGACCTCAGTCCCAGAGATGGGGGAGCCCACCTCCATATCTCCAGGCTCTGCTTCCTCATTGGAAGACATGTTAGTGGGATTGAGGAGGTCTTTGAAGTATTCCCCCAAAAACCCACAACATCCCGAGTCGAGGTCAGCAGCGCACCATCTCCACCATATACAGTGTTGACACTGCACGGCTTCCCCCTCCTGAGACGCCAGATGGTGGACCAGAATCTCCTCAAAGCCATTTTCCATGGCCTCCCCAAAGTCCTCCCACGCCTGAGTTTTTGCCTCAGCAACCACCGAAGTTGCATTCTGCTTGGCCTGCCGGTACCTATCAGCTGCCTCCAGAGTCCCACAGGACAAAACAGTCCTGTAGGACTCCTTCTTCAGCTTGACGGCATCCCTCACCGCCGGTGTCGACCAAAGTGTTCGGGGATTGCCGCCACCTTAAGGCCACAGCTCCGGTCAGCCGCATCAACAATAGAGGCACGGAACATGGCCCATTCGGACACAATGTCCTGCACCTTCCACGGGATGTGGTCGAAGTTCTGCCGGAGGTGGGAATTGAAGCTACTTCTGACAGCTGACCCTCACAACACGTTTGGGCCTACCAGGCCTGACCGGCATCATCCCCCACCATCGAAGCCTACTCACCACCAAGTGGTGATCAGTTGACAGCTTCGCCCCTCTCTTCACCCGAGTATCCAAGACATGTGGCCGCAAGTCCGACGACACGACCACAAAGTCAATCATTGAACTGAGGTATGCCCTCTAACACCCCCTCCAGGGACTCCAAAAAGGGTGGGTACTCCGAACTGCTATTCGGCGCATACGCACAAACAACAGTTAGTACCTGTCCCCCTACCCGAAGGCGGAGGGAGGCTACCCTCTCGTCCACCAGGGTAAACCCCAATGAACAGGCTCCAAGTCGGGGGGCAATAAGTATGCCCACACCCGCTTGGCGCCTCTCACTGGGGGCATCTCCAGAGTGGTAGAGAGTCCAGCCCCTCTCAAGGAGATTGGTTCCAGAGTCCAAGCTGTGCGTCGAGGTGAGCCCGACTATATCTAGCTGGAACCTCTCAACCTTGCGCACTAGCTCAGGCTCCTTCCCCTTCAGAGAGGTGACATTCCACATCCCAAGAGCCAGCTTCTGTAGCCGAGGATCGGACCACCAAGGTCCCCACCTTCGGCCACTACCCAACTCACACTGCACCCGACTTCCTCAGCACCTCCCATAGGTGCTGAGCCCATGGGAAGGGGGACCCACGTTGCCTCTTCGGGCTTTGACCCACGTCCGTGTGAGGGAAAACGGCGTACAAAGTTTTCATTCATCATAGAAGGTTTGCTGAACCGCTCTTTGTCTCATCCCTCACCTAGGACCAGTTTGCCTTGGGTGGCCCTACCAGGGGCATAAAGCCCCGGACAACAGAGCTCCTAGGATAATTGGGACACGCAAACCCCTCCACCACGATAAGGTGGCGGTTCGAGGAGGGACGTCAGAGATGTGAATCTAATAAATAAAGGGAAACCACACAGGAACAGTAGCATCGCTTTGATGCTGGGTGCCGCCAGTTTGCAAAACCAAGTGGAAACTTGTGTACACACAGGGTAAGGGTGGTGTGAAGATGTGCTTGGCTTAATGCCAAGTTTAGTTTTTATACGTATGCAATGTTTTTGTGAGTACACACCATTTATACATCACGTATAATGCTGTGCATAGAACCAACACTAAAATATGGCATACAGACTTGAAAAGAAATGTGTGGATGCACAAAAAAATCCAGAAAATTGTGTGCACACTAAGGTCCACGCACTTCCTGTTTATAAATCCCAATGAACGTGAAATGTAACACAAGTGCATGTGCCTTCTGCCAGTTCTATTCAATAAGGGCGCACACAAAAAGGCGACCTTCAAAAGGGCGACCTCAATTGAGTGCCGAATAAATGCGCCCGTAAATATAGGCGAGCTTCAAAAGGGCGACCTCAATTGAGCGCCGAATAAATGCGCGCGCAAATAAAGGAGCGCCTCAAAAGGATGACCTCAATTGAGCGCCGAATAAATGCACGCGTAAATAAAGGAGCGCTTCAAAACGGTGACCTTAATTGAGCACGGCAAATAAAGCCGTTCGTAGATAATTTAGTTGAAATGGCTCTGGAATATGTGAAGAGCAACAAAGGTGCAGATCTACTCGAAGTCGAAGGCTATACAGTACATTCAGAAAGGAGAAAACTATCAACGGGAAACACATCTGGAAATGTACTGAATATAGGATTGCACATAATCTACAGCTTCAAGTGTAACTTGCTTTCACCTTTTTATACATTCAGTCATTGCCTTAATCTAATTTTCTGTAATTTTGAAAACAACGAAATATAGAGAGCTTTAGAAATAGTTCGTTTGAAGTAGTTCGTTAGAAGTTCATGCATTAATTAATTGGATGTTTTAATATTCTTGCTTTCACCTTTTTATACGTTCAATCATCGCCTTTATCTAATAAATTTTCTGTAATAATTTTGTTGCGTTTGCCTTTATTCGCTGCGCCCAATTGACGTCACCCTTTTGAAACACTCCTTTATTTATGCGCGCCTTTATTCGGCGCTCAATTGAGGTCGCCCTTTTGAAGATCGCTTTTATTTATGTGTGCTTTTATTCGCCGCGCCCAATTGAGGTCACCCTTTTGAAGGTCGCCTTTTTGTGTGCGCCCTTATTAACGGATACCCCTTCTGCCACATCCCAACTCCTCCCGGAATTTTGCATATTTGAATATGCAAATCAATATAAATAGCCCCTTTTGTTCTGTGTTATCTTAAAAGACAATTGCAAGAGCACTTAAACAAAGAAGAATTTCACTGAATGCGAAGTGGAGGTCCTACTCAGAGAGCCATAGCCCACTGTCTGAGTGTCATACGAAAGCATATCAGTGTACAAAAAAAAGAAAAAAATAGGGACAAAGTGAAGAAAAAAACGGTTGAAATGTCGATTTTAATCTCAAATTTCTACTTTAATCTCGTAGTTTATTTTGTCATTAAAGTAGAATGTCATAAACTGCATCTTAAAATTAATATTTAATTTACTAGAGTTTCTCAAATCTCATCGTAACTAAAGTAGAATGTTAAATTCTTCATATTCTATGTGTTCTATGTGATTGAATCAGTACATGATTCTTAAATGGCTTTCTATTTCGTAGACAGGAGCACGCAGGCAATTATTACATTCATGATATTACAGCTCTCTGAACATTTTAGAATACTAAAATGTATACTTGATTTTCATGATGAAATGCATCAAAGCATATATTAAACATGGGGCACAGTGGCACAGCAGTAGAGATGAGCTGACGCCCCGTCCAGGTATTGTTCCTGTCTCCCGCTAGATACTTGCTGGGATAGCGTGCAACCCTGGATGGAATTATTTATTGCAGCAGTACTGTATCTGTCAAATATACCAATCCCCAATTCCTCTCCTTTCTTTTCTTTCTCCACGTAACCAATCTCCACACAATAAGCTCTGTAATAAATCTCAAACCAGTTGTAAGCTTAGAAAACCAATTCTTTAAAACCAGTCCCAGCAAGCATAAAGCAACCAAGCAATAATGTTTAATTATTAACAGTACACACTATTTAAATGAAGTTAACAATTTATCTGTAAAATCTAATATACATACTTTAGTGCATTTCATTATGAAAATGATATCAAGTATACACGCTAGTATTCTAACAGCACACGGCTGCAGAATATAGCTCTTGGAAATCTAAATCAACTTAGAAGCCAGATGTCATCATCTATAAATACATGATCTCTTCTATTGAAGTTAATTGAGTTCCTTTATTACCATTGTCTGGTTCAATGAGATTCAATATGAAAATCCTCAATAAACTTATCAAGTGCCTTATGATATACAATTAATTTTAATATTTGTGATAAATCCTGCATCATTGATGCAAATCTGAAAAAGGGAGACCCCACAGAATCAGTAGCACTGCTTTGATGCTGGGTGACGCTAGTTGGCAAAACCGAGCAGAAAAGTGTGTACGCAAAGTGAGGGGCTACCGTGAAAATATGCCTGGCTTTACGCCAAGTTTAATTTCCATTCTTCTCAAAGTGTGTGTGAAAATGGGTGTACGCAATATTTTTATGTTTATGCACCATACATGATGCCCTCGGTCCTGAGCTCCTGGGAATTGAAGCAGGCTCCCCTGACCACCCCTCGAGCTCATGGGCATCTGCTTCAAAAAGGGAAATGTCCCTAGCCTTCAATAATCAACTCTTAGAGGCCTATATGGCTCAAACAAGTTAACACAAAGCATTTTACTTTAACTTTAGTGCCTAAGGTATTGAGGAGCCCTAATATATAAATGTAACTGCCATTTAAGTGCTCATATGTACTCACATACGACAATGTGAGAGCTTGGCTAGTGCTCTCAAAATTAAAAGCCCTGAATGCCTGTGGAAGGTTGCTGAGTCTTCTGTCAGTGGAAGCCCCAGCCCCTGTGCTAACAAAACAAAAGCTGCCTGTCTGCTAACTCAGTTCCTTCAGAGAAAACGACGTCCTTCAGTCACAGAAGGTCAATTCAAAGCAGGTAAAGAAGACAGGCAGGCCAGCAGCCCTTAAGCTGACATAAATGGTGACCTTTTAAGCTGCTTCAGGCTTAAGCTTTTCATAGTTAATGGCACATTGATCCTTAATTGAGAAGAGAATAACTTAATGAACGATGAGAAATGAACAGTGACTGGAGGGCTCACCTCGTAATTTTACAAAAGCAGCACAGGAGGAAAACCTGACTACAGAATCAAACTACTGACTGGAAAACAAAAATATAAGACTAATAAATAAAAAGACTATAATCGTAATAGTAAGTTACAAAAGAGTGAAAAGCTATAATAACAGTGAAAAGGAACAAAAATAACATGAGCGTGTAGCAGTAGGTGAGTTTATGAAAGGCCAGGCTTAAAAGTTCAAGAAGTGGAACAGGCCATGAGAATAATAAAATGTGTAAAAGGTAACTTTGAAATGTCTTGACTACAGAGCATAAATCAAAATCAAATTGGCAATATATTGTTTAAATAGGAGATCTGAAAAGTGAGGTCATCAAAAAGAAAACAAAAGAATAGCAGTTATATGGAGGAACACATAAATATAATGTGACTGTGAAATGAAACCTGGCTAAGGCCCAGGGGTGAGGATGGGGAGAACAGATAATGGATACCAAAGATTTAGAAATGACAGTGTGTGTTGGTGGTCTACAATTAAATTAAGGAAGGATTTAAATAACTGACTTAAAATCTGAACCTATAGTGAGGGTACATGGGTTTGAGTAATGAGCATCAAGGGTACAGGCCTGACTTTAGGAGTGGACTACAGACCACCAAATACAGATAAGAGTGTCAAACAGGCATAAACAGCTTTAAATGGCTGAGGCCCCATTTACTGTACAAATCTGAACTTATCGGCACATTCACACCGAGTGCACATTAAGATCTCATGATTTTAGTCTACTAAAGAGTCCAAGGATTAATAAAACAACAGAGGGTGTTTGAACTTTACGCTGCAAGGTCTCAAATCTGTGGATTGATCTGCTTGTTCATATAAGAGATGCCCCTTCACTCTCACGCTGAGGACTCACCACTTTAGCCTGGCATAGCTGGTAGGGCTGACTGTTAGCTGTGCTTATTACATCTCTGTTTGTTAGTCATTTGTATAAAAGTGTTAGGCTATATAATCATCATGAACTCTTACTAAACCTTCTCTATTCTCTATCCTTTCTCGTTTCAGTATTCTGCTGTCCAACTTCTCCACTGCCAAGCTGTTTAGTAGCCCATGACTAAGGCACCTGAGGTATCGGGAGCCTTGGAATTGAAGAGTTAAAGGACTGCTTAGCCTGCCCAGCACAGACGTGTACGATAGAAGGACCACCAGGAGGTGGGTGGCCAGTAGGCTGAGGTCTTTACATCATATAAATGGCCATCGACCATCCAGAGGTTTATTTTCTCCAGGGATGCTGATGATTGGAGTTTCTGATTTCCTCTCCTCTTTTGTTAGCTGGCCATGTCTCAATGATGATATTAATGGACGTGTCCTGTTTAATCCTTCAGTGTTACTCAGTTGAAGTTGTTTAGTTAATTGTGTTTTTAAACTAATCTTTACTTTTATGTTTGTACCTGTTATCATTTATAAAGTCTGTAACTGTATTTTAACTGTCAACCTGCCTCCAGTGATCTGAGCCTGCAGCAGTGCACACAATTCAGTACTCCACATCTACAAGTTTTTAGTAATTTGAAAAAAGCAAATTTGCAGATGATATGATAGTAATGGTGCAGTTTGCTTATCCAAATATTAACTGTGAAACCTTATAAAATATGACACACAGACAGAGTTCATCGGTGTAATTTCTGGCTGTTTATTAACACAGGGTGTTTAAACACCAAAGTGATAAGAAACCACCTGTCCAAAGTCTTTATTGTGTAATAATCAGAACAGAATTCAGGGGTAAAGGTCGACTATCTGCTAGGATCAGAGATAAGAAACCTCACATTGTGTGGACTGAAAGGTGTAAAGAAAAGTGAAAACTGGTCTAAAAGAGACAAACTGATAATAATAATAATAATAATAATAATAATAATAATAATAATAATAATAATAATAATAATAATAATAGAGAGTCGATGGGCAGGGGGGGCAGGTTTAAAAACAGGGCATATAAGGCAGGAAACGTCTGTAAACACAGAAGCATTATGGAATTATACAAAAGCTGGAATGTGGATGAACAATGTCAGGTTTGGATTTAAGATATAGCGCACCAGATCAGCATGAAGGCTTTTTTACAACACATTTCCTTATGATGTATTTTATCTCTGAGTACTTCTGTAAATGAACAGGTGAAGGTTCAATAGCAACTACAAAAGGCATTGGTGATAATGGACATCCCTGTCTGGTTCCATACATCCATTTTCCAACCCGCTGAATCTGAACACAGGGTCACGGGGGTCTGCTGGAGCCAATCCCAGGGCACAAGGCAGGAACCAATCCCAGGCAGGGTGCCAACCCACCGCAGGACACACACACCCGGGCCAATTTAGAATCGCCAATCCACCTAACCTGCATGTCTTTGGACTGTGGGAGGAAACCAGAGCGCCTGGAGGAAACCCACGCAGCGAACATGCAAACTCCACGCAGGGAGGACCCGGGAAGTGAACCCAGGTCCCCAGATCTCCCAACTGCGAGGCAGCAGCGCTACCCACTGCGCCACCGTGCCGCCCTCTGTCTGGTTCCACATTCTAAATTCAAATAGTCACCATGGATCTTATTTATACAAACCAAGACTTCTGAACTGCTGTACAGTAACGTAATCCAATGCACAAACATTGAGATGAAATTCATATTTGCACACTTCCGTACACAAATATTCTCATTCAACTCCATCAAATGCTTCTTCCTCATGCAAACACAACAGAACCTTTGGAACATCAGACACTTTTGGGTAAATATATTAAATTTAACAACTGCTGAAAATATTAAACCATATGTTAACCTAACCATTGGGGCATCTCAGGAATTAACATATTCAAAAAACCCAAATGAACCAACAGTCAAAAAATAGATGACATAAATATACCAGGAATGAAAATCAGATCCTCCACTGTGGTCCCTCTATTAGTGAAGTGATTCACATCAAATTAAAAAACAGAACAACAGCCCATAAATTCTACATAATGTTGCTTGCTTGGAGTAAAGCTCTGTTGATTCACACAACTAGGATGTATACTTGATATCATTTATTGAGAGCAGAGTCAGATGGTGAGAATTTACTGAAAACTGGCCTGCAAATTACAATCTTTTTACTTCATAAATGATGAAATGTCAGTCAATCAAGAGGCCTTGGAGCAGTTTATGTGAGGAGCTACACAGAACTTCTAAAATTGTGACTGAATCTTCTGAGGTTCTGATATTCAAGTGAAACAGAAGTAAGACAAAGCAGCACATGAAGCTGAGCAGATGAGAGCAGCCATGGGCACCCCGGGACTTCAGGACAAGGCCAAGTGTGACAGACTCAGAGAGTTAAACCTGTTTAGTGTGAGCAGAGGAGACAGCGTGGGGACCTCATCCAGGTATTTAAAATCCACAAAGGCATTGATAAAGCAGACCAGCAACATTCTTTAGACTTAAGAGTGAATCACACACTCGAGGACATCACTGGAAATTAAGGGGCAGTGCATTTAACACTGAAGTCAGGAAGCTCTTCTTTACACAAAGAGTGCAAACTACTGAGACATGGAGGTGAAGCATAAACATTGAGAACCTTGAAGAAGAATCTTGATGAGATGTTGTGGCAGCATGGATATTAACTAAACAAATGGGCCTGATGGACTGAATGGACTCCTTTTGGTTGTCAAATTTCTTATTTTCTTATGTTTTGCTATTAAATTTCAGACCTCCTATGCTGTAGTCCCTATTCACAACTGAATTTACCGGAGTTTATCTAAAGTCAGTATATGATGATCAAGTATTGTGGTTGGTGGATTTTAATCTTCACATAAATTTTGAAGTACATACATTTAGCAATTATTTTGCACAAGTAATGTCAGTTCGGGGGTGGGGGGTTGGGTTGGGTGGTAGATGTGACTGAGAGAATAAAAATGAATAAAAAAAAACACTAACTTTTACAAGTATCATACCAGGACCCGAACCCACAACCTCTTCATTATGAGACAGCAGTTGTTACCGCTGCACCACCCAAGCAGATATCTACTTTGCACCCTAAACCAATTTATTTTTCTTCAGTTATATTCTTGAATAAAAGTGCATTTGTTCTGTTATACTTGTACCATTTGTACCAAGTGTTTATTTGATATTTGGACTTCAGTCTTCACACATTATACACTTCATGTACACCTATTGTCAATTATTACTAAAACATTATTTTTACTAATTAAACAATTCCTGCCTCACATTTCCTGTCATCCTATGTTTACACAGATCGTTATAGACACGGAGCACACATGAAATGTATGTGTTCCAGATAATGATATATTATTTACCCTCTACAATTCCAGGCACCTCACACCCAAATAAACAGACTTGAGCTCTGAGAGAACCTGGTGTACAACTAAAACTTCATTGGTGTTTGGGGTTTTAGGGGTGGGATAGCAGGCTGCTTGCTGCTTATGCTGATCAACACATTTACAAAACAAAAGACACTGATGGAGAGGTGCAAAGAGATTTAAGGTGTCTCGGGATTACAAGTTTTGTCATAGTCTTCAAGGATTCTAGTGTTAATGTGCACTCTGGTTTGTAAGTCATGATAAATTCAAATAAGTAAGCTGGACCTCAGCCATTTAAGACTTTATATGTTAAAAGTAGGAAATTGAAAACTGCTCTAAATTTTACTGACAGCCAGTGTAAGGATTTAAGAACTGAGTTATGTGTTCGTATTTTCTTCTAATAATTCTTGCAGCAGCATTTTGGATTAACTGGAAGTTGTACAAAGTACTATTTGAACATTAAAAGAACAACACATTGCAGTAGTCAATCCTACTAGAAATAAATGCATGAAATAATTTCTTAGAATCCCGCTTATTTAGAAAATGCCTTAATTTCCAAATATTTCTGAGATGGAAGAAACCTGAATTAGACAACTTTGTAACATGCACTTTAACACTAGAATTACCAGAGCCTACGAAAAATCTCGTAGATCCGTCCCACCTTAAAACGCTTCGCACTTCTCCGTCAGCGTCTTTTGTCCTTCAAATGTGTTGATAAGCAACAAACAGCAAGCAGTCTGCTATCACATCCCTCCACCGGCACACAGTTTTCTCAGCTCAAGTCTGCTTACCTACTTGTCAGTTGCTTAGAGCTGTATAGAGTGAGAAGTCATGCAAAATGACACCTTTTATAAATACTATACCGTTATTTGGAACACTTGCATTTCAAGTGTGTTCCGTGTCTACAACGAATTATGCACAATAAACACATCGTTAAAACAGAAACGTTTTTCATGTTTTAGTAATAATTGACAAAATGTAGGCATGAAGTGTATAATGTGTGAAGCCTGAATTCCAAATATCTTTATACACTTTCACAAAAGATAAAAGTATAACAGAACAAATGCGCTTTTTTCTAAGGCTATAACCGAAGAAAAAGAAACAGTGCTGCCACCTGTCCTGCCTTCTTGGGTAGTATACTGGTTAGAGCTGCTGACTCCTACTCATAAGGTTCTGTGTTCGAGTCTTAACGTCTTCCAAAATAAACGTTTTGAGTAATGAGCTGTTCTTATTGTTAATATTATATAATAAAAGCATACATTTGATTTGCGACTGTAACAGCCGCTGTAAATGTATAGTACTTGTCAAAGTTAGCGTCTTTTTTTTAGTTTTACGAGTTTTACTTTATTTACTTACAAGTGAACTGTTGAGCTTCCTCTGTTTGATCGTCAAGGGCATGCTCACAAATTACACGTGTAATGCCACGAAAAATACCTGCTGACACTTTAGTACGCGAGCAATGGTACGAGAATGCAGTTAGACTTTTTTTGGGCACATACACCACGCTAGTGTTTAGATCTGGACGGTGTAACGTTGGCGAGCTCTGTAAGCCGTGCTGTTTCTTTGAAGGACAGGTGATTGGCAGGATGACGCCGGACTTTTGCCTTTACGCCTGGTGCAGCTGCGTTGTAATTTTATGTGAGTCGACATTTCTTGCGGGGAGGGCTTCTGTTTTCTCCGATCTGAGTTCATCTCTGTTATAGCGCGTCTTTATTTGAAAACAGCAGTGTCAGATCGGGGCGAGCTTGAACGCTAACTTTGACAAGCACTATAAATTTACAGCGGTTGTTACAGACGTAAATCAAATGTATGTTTTAATTATATAATATTAACAATAATAGCAGCTCTCTACTCAAAACGGCAAACTTGAGAAGCTACCAGCATCGAACCCAGAAGCTCTTGATTGGGAGTTAGCAGTTCATAGCATTGCACAACGCAAGCTGTCGCATCAACCGCTTACCGCAACCTGCTTTCTTTTTTTTTTTCAGTTTTATTCTTGAATAAAAGCGCACTTGTTCTGTTATACTTGTACTTTTTGTGAAAGTGTTTATTTGATATTTGGACTTCAGGCTTCACACCAGTCATTCTCAGTCATGCACACCACTCACATCCACGTCTACAGTTTTTCCAGTCTCGTTCGCGCACAAGTTCTGACACGGTTTTATATACAATCATCAGATTCAAATGTTAACAGTTGCCACACACAACTGCTGACTCCCAATCAAGAGCTTCTGGGTTCGATGCTAGCAGCTTCTCAAGTTTACCGTTTTGAGTAGAGAGCTGCTGTTATTGTTAATGTCCATCCATCCATTATCCAACCCGCTGAATCCGAACACAGGGTCACGGGTATTGTTAATATCTATATCTATAAAGGAGAGTTGGGATCCGTGTGGCTGTGTTTGTGGAGGGACGGAGAGTTAAGGCGGGTGTTGGAGTCACGTGATCATCTCCCCTCCCATTCACTTCATTTCTCTCTGAGCTGAGCTCCACAGCTGACGCGGTTAGTCCTTTCTCCTTTACTGATTTACTGTTTAGTAGACGCGGTACTTACTGAATAGTATTTTTTCCTTTAGTGTTTCTTAGTGTTTAGTAGATGCGGTGTGCCGGTGTTCCCGGCGGTGTTGCGGTTTAGTGTTACTTTCTACTTCGTTTTTGTACTTTAGTATTTAATAATAAATAATAATAATTCATTACATTTATATAGCGCTTTTCTCAGTACTCAAAGCACTAAAATAGTGAGTGATACTTAGCTGATAGCAGTGTATGTAAATGTTATTGAACAATATTTAATGGAAAGTTCATGTTGTAGATAATGGATTTTATAATGTGTTACATAACCTTATAAATATATAGTTTTAAATATCTAAATTTAAAACGTGATGTATATAGTAAATTTACATGTTCCAATTTATTTGTTATTAAGTGACTTTAATATGTACTGTATGTAAAGTAATGTCTCGCGAGAGCGCACTTAGGGGTTATCAGGAGAACATGAGAAGGAACATGCCCCATGAAGCGCAGGTGGGCGGATGTCTCTCGCGAGGCTCTGCCATGTTGCAAAAAGGGGTTTCATACTGAACCGTCTAAAGCTAAAACCAAAGTGATTTAAGGACCTCTTTTCATGACAAGCGGCCAACGAGGTATTTTATTTGTAAAATGTCCTTTGTTTCATGTTTGCACTAAATGTTTTGTATTTCGTCGTATGTGTATGAAAGTTACTGTGTATTCGCTGATGTATTTTGTACTGATTACTCACTATATAGTTCTCACGGCGTGGAGGCGCGGAGGCGTGACGGAGTGAGTAACAAGAGCCCAAGCAATAAACGCCCGTTTAAAAGAACCGACCTGTGTCTGTGTTGTTGTGAAGAGAGCTACAGTGAGAACTCGACTGCTCAATACGGGTAGGAGAAACGACGCGACGAGGATCCGATGCAGCAGATAAGCAGAGCCCATAACGCGTTGTCCGCATAGTGATTACAAACAACGGTGATTAGACTGTGTTAAAGCGCAAATTTTCAAGCCAAAACCAGTAGGAGCTCTACCACAATAGTAAAGTTGACTTGGTGTGAGAAGTGGTTTAGCTTGGAAACTGCAACTAAGGACTCAGATCTGTTAACCTTGCATTCTGTGCTTAATGTGGAGATAAATCCAATGTGTTTGCATTCATAGTCGTTGCGTGTTATAAAGCTTAAAGAGCAAATGGTAGTAAAGTTAATGATTTTTAGTAAATGTTGAAAAAAGGTACCTCATTACAAGTGAAAACTAAAGATTTCTAAGTAATTTTGAGTTTTATGAGAATTAATCTAGTTTAAGGAGCACCTCCAGTGAATATAAAAGGGTACAATACTGACGTGAAAACCTATTGTTATATAAATGATAAGTTATTTAATGCATTTCTAACCATATTCCTGCTGTGATCAAGGTTTTACTTATATTTGTGCCAAGCAAATATTATTTTTCTTATTTTGTTTTGAAACTGAAGTTAATGTGAAGTTTAGAGAAGTTTAAATTCTGACAGTTATCTTGATGTAAATTTGATGTCTACAATGTATTTGGAAGATTCCTACACACATATGTAAACTTTCATGGCTGTTCAAACTAAGTTTACTGTAGCTTTCACTTACACATAGCGTAGAAGAAGCCCTATTTGAGTTTAATATCTACATAGTTGTACTACCCTTATCTCAAGATGTCTGACATAAGCACTGAGACCTGCCGTAAAAATGTTAAACCATCTGCTGAAGCTACAGACACCGAATCTACAGAAGTAGAACAGCTACGAAGAAGTGAAAGAATGCGCACCCTAACAGAAAAGGGAAGAGCATTTCAAGGAGAAAGACTGAAGGGAATACAACGTCGATATAAAATTAACTATGAAAAGTCGAGGTGTCATGCAAGAATAGGCAAGGAATTATTAACTGATGATGCTTCTGAGGATGAATTGAACGAGCTTATTGAGAACATGAAACGGACCTGTTCTGATGTGAAGGTCATTTATGAAGAGTTGCGTCAAGTACAAACCCCTGAACCAGACCTGCGGCGCAGGGTTGATACGTGCATATCACTCTCATGTTTCATTATTCAAAGGGCAGAGAGACAGCTTAAAGGGCATAAAGCAGATAAAGACGAAGAACCTTGGCCCGATGTTGGATCAATCTTAGACTCAACAGGTTCTGTATCTAGGCCACTGTCTCGTCGATCAAGATGTAGTTCCAACCACTCTAGCATCCACTCAGTCAAAAGAATAGAGGCTGTGGCTGAAGCTGCTGCATCTCAGGAGGTCTTGGCTGTACTGGAAGAACAAGACAGGGAAGAAACAGAACTTCAAATGCTAGAGGCTGAAAATAAACAACGGCTAGCACAATTTGAATCGGAGAACTTAGCTAGACAACAAGCAATCCAAGCTAAACACAGAAAGCTTGCACGCCTAGAAGAAATAAAGAAGCTGAACGCTGCTAGAGCCCGAGTAAAGGTTTATAATGAAGTTGAAGAGAATGTTGATATGACTGACATGTTGTATGATGTGGAAGTAGTAGGAGAACTTCAAGTCCCTAACCCCACAATCCCTCCAGTCACAACCCAAGCTCTCAATGCATCAAGTCCCTCATTCATTCCTCAAGCCACAGTGTTCAGGCCCCAAGAGCAGAATAGCTTAGATCTGGTTAATGTGCTAGCAGAAGCTATAAGTGCTAATCGTCTTCCAACACCAGAGCCTGCAGTATTTACTGGAGATCCTTTGAAATTCAGAGACTGGCAACTATCCTTTGAAACATTAATAGAACGGAAAAACATTCCAAAGAATGAAAAACTTTATTACATAAGAAAGTACTTGGGTGGCACAGCAAAGAAAGCTGTAGAAGGATTTCTTCTATTAGGCACAGAAGAAGCCTATGACTCGGCTTGGAAACTGTTAGAGAAACGTTTCGGAGACCCATTCGTAATCGGGAAGTCCCTCAGAGACAAGCTGCATGCATGGCCAAAGATAAGCTCTAAAGATGCTTGTGAACTAAGAGAATTTGCAGACTTCCTCAAGAGCTGTGAGGCTGCAATGTCCCACATTAAGACACTGGAAGTCCTTAATGATTGCATTGAGAGTCAAAGGATTCTGCTGAAATTGCCAGATTGGTTGGTTTCCAGATGGAACCGTAAAGTGATGGAAGTCAGGCAAGTAAGGACTGCGTACCCACAATTCAAAGAGTTTGTTGACTTTTTATCAAAGGAAGCAGATCTAGCTTGTGATCCCATATCCTCAATACAAGCACTCAGGAGTGTGGAAGGTGAGAAACAAAGGCATCCATGAAATCAAATAATTCAAGCAAAGACTCTGACAACAAACACCACACAAAGCAGTATTCCATCATGTGTCTTCTGCAAAAGGGCAGGACATGTCCTAGACAAGTGCAGGAGGTTCACTGAAAAAACAGTTCAGGATCGCGTCAAGTTTGTGCACACAGAGAAGCTTTGCTTTGGATGTTTGAAGACTGGTCATCACTCAAGAAGGTGTGATGACAAAAGCACGTGAAAAATGTCAAAAGAGACATCCGACATGTTTGCATGACGACAAGTTCAAAGAACGTCAGAAGCCAATGCACCTAAATGGAAATGACATTTCAAAGGACGAGGCAGACACCACAGAAAAGACTGCAACAGCAACTACCAACAGTGTCATACAAGAGGGCCTATGTACACAAACGTCCTCTATCTTGCCAGTCTGGGTATCATCTACCAAGCATCCAGATCAAGAAGTCCTTGTCTATGCACTCTTAGACACACAGAGTGATACAACTTTCATTCTAGACGAAGTTGCCAAAGACCTCAACACAAACAAAGAAAATGTCAGTTTGCGGCTATCCACAATGTCTGCCAAGTCAACGGTCGTACCATGTCAGAAACTGACAGGTCTACAAGTGAGAGGATACAGCTTAAAGAAAAGAATTCTGCTACCACCTGTTTTCACACGAGAGTTCATTCCAGCAAACAGGTTACATATTCCAACTTCTCAAACGGCTCTAAAATGGCCTCATCTGGATCAATTATCAGAAAGGATTCCACCACAGTTAGACTGCGAAGTAGGCCTTCTCATTGGCTATAACTGTCAACGAGCCCTTCTTCCAAGGGAGATCCTGTCTGGTGATGAGGATTATCCATATGCACAGCGAACTGATCTCGGCTGGAGCATTGTTGGTTGCTCAAATCCAGCAAGTGATGACAGCGATGCAATAGGAACAAGTCACAGAATCATGGTGCGACAAGTGACACCAGCTGTGCATTCATCAGTCCAGCTAAAGGAAGAAGTACACTTTGTGTGCAGAACTCAAGTCAAAGAGGTAATCCCACTTGACATAATTAAGATCCTTGAATCGGATTTCGTAGATCACACTACAGATGATAATCCAGTTTCTCAAGAAGATCTCCTCTTCTTGTCCAAAGTGAAAGCAGGAATAAGGCACAAGGAAGACGGCCACTATGAACTCCCGCTACCTTTTAAGACAGACAAACCTAATCTTCCAAACAATAAACAGTGTGCAGTTCATAGGCTTAGCTCATTAGAGCGACGACTGAAGAGAAATGAACAATATTACAAGGACTATGTCAACTTCATGAATGACATCATAAACAGAGGAGATGCTGAGAAGGTGCCACAGCTTGAACTTGATAACCAACCAGCGTGGTATATTCCACACCACGGTGTCTACCATCCCCACAAACCCGGGAAGATCCGTGTGGTTTTCGACTGTTCGGCACGCTTCCAAGAAACCTCTCTAAATGACCATCTCTTGACTGGTCCAGACCTGACTAACACATTATTTGGAGTCTTGTGTCAATTTAGAAAGGGTCCAATTGGAATAATGTGTGACATTGAAAAAATGTTTCACCAGTTCCATGTTGCAAAGGAACACCAAGACTATCTCAGGTTTCTCTGGTGGGACAAAGGTGATTTGGACTCCAAACCCTCGGTATACAGAATGAGGGTACACCTGTTTGGGGCAGCTTCATCCCCCGGCTGCTCCAACTTTGGACTTAAGCACCTGGCATCACAGGGTCATGGGAAGTTCAGTGAAGAAGCCATCAAGTTTATCCTAGGCTGCTTCTATGTGGATGATGTCCTAACTAGTGTAAAGACACCTGCTGAAGCCATACATCTGGTGGCAGAGTCCAGAGCTCTGTGCAAAACAGGAAATCTGCGCCTGCACAAGTTTGTATCCAATGATAAAAGCGTGATTGCAGCAATACCAGTACAAGAACGTGCCCAAACCAAAGATTTAGACATGGCCCTAGCAGAACTCCGTATCGAGCGAGCACTTGGAGTCCAGTGGTGCGTCGAAACAGATGAATTCCAATTCAGGGTCGTAGTAAAAGAAAACCCACTGACAAGGAGAGGGGTTCTCTCAACTGTCGCCTCAGTCTATGATCCACTAGGGTTTGTGGCTCCAGTCATACTGATCGGCAAACAGATCCTTCAAACACTGTGCAGAGACAAGGTAGGCTGGGACGAACTTCTCCCCGAACACATCTTACCACAATGGGAGTCATGGCTCAAAGATCTGCCTCATTTGGCAGCTCTGAAGATTTCAAGGAGCTACCTTCCATCAAACTTTGGTGAAGTCGTACTGTATGAGCTTCACAACTTTTCCGATGCAAGTTTCAAAGGGTATGGCGCATGCTCATATCTTAGAGCGATGAGTGAAACAGGACAGATCAGTTGTTCACTTGTCTTGGGGAAAGCAAGAGTGGCCCCTACCAAACTAACAACTATCCCAAGACTTGAGTTATCATCAGCTGTGACTTCAGTTCGCATTGGTGATGTCATCAAACGTGAGCTTGATATTAAAACCCTGCAAGAGTATTACTGGACTGACTCAAAGGTGGTCCTTGGCTATGTGAACAATGATGTTAAAAGGTTTCACACATTCGTAGCCAACCGGATCCAGCAAATAAGATCTAGCACAAAACCTGAACAATGGCGACATGTCAGCTCTGAAGACAACCCAGCTGATTACGCCTCGAGGGGACTGAGTGCAATTCAACTGAAAGAGTCCAACTGGCTGAAAGGACCCAACTTTCTTTGGCAGCAGATTCTTCCACATGAAAAGAGAATGGTGGGAGAAGTAGAAGCAACTGATCCCGAGCTTCGCAGGGCACATGTTCAGGCAGTTAAGGCAAGAGAACTGAATTCAGTGGTGAACCGCTTTATTAAATTCTCTGACTGGTCTAGAATAGTTAGAGCTGTTGCCAGGCTTAAAAGATTTGTCAGAGAGTTCAAGGGATTTCAGTCAAGAACGAATGAGTCAACTAACCTTGAAGAACGAAGAGAAGCAGAAATCTTCATCATCAAGATGGTACAAGAAGAAGCATTTGCTGAAGAAATAAAGAAGATTAAAGGCCTGAAGGAAGACACCTTGAACAAGCACAACAGGCTACGCCAGTTGAATGCCTTTTTGGACAAAAACAGTGTCCTCAGAGTGGGAGGACGGCTATCTCAATCAGCCTTACATCATGATGTAAAACATCCTGTGATACTTCCGAAGAAATCTCATGTTTCAGCCCTTCTCATCAAACATCATCATGAGCGCATACACCACCAAGGAAGAGGCATGACCATGAATGAGTTGCGTGCAAATGGAATATGGATTTTAGGATGTGGAAATGTGGTCTCCTCACACATTTACAAGTGTGTAAAATGTAGGAGATACAGAAGAACAACAGAGGTTCAACACATGGCAAATCTGCCTGAAGAGAGAACTGAAACATCCCCCCCTTTCACTTACTGTGGCCTTGATTGTTTTGGACCTTTCATTGTGAGGGAAGGAAGAAAAGAAATAAAACGATACGGATTGTTATTCACTTGCTTATGTTCCAGAGCAGTGCACATTGAAACGCTTGACGACTTGACGACTGACGCATTCATAAATGCACTTCGAGCATTCATAGCTATCAGAGGACCTGTGCGCCAATTGAGATGCGATAGGGGAACAAATTTTATTGGTGCTAGAATGGAGCTTTCTAAGTTGCTTGGAGGAATGGATCAAGATCGTCAAAGGGCACTTGGTTGTGAATTTGTGTTGAATGTTCCATCAGCTAGCCACATGGGTGGAGTCTGGGAGCGCCAGATTCGAACAATTCGAAGCGTCCTGACTGCTATGCTCGACAAGTCAGCCAGCAGACTTGACACCACAACTTTGAGAACATTGCTCTACGAAACAATGGCAATAATCAACAGCAGACCACTAAGTGTTGAGCATCTTCATGATCCTACTGGCCCAGAACCCCTCACTCCCAACCATATTCTAACCATGAAATCATCAGTTATTCTTCCACCTCCTGGACAGTTCTGCAAAGAAGATCTCTATCTGCACAAAAGGTGGAGAAGAGTGCAGTTTCTGGCCAATGAATTTTGGCAACGATGGAAACGAGAATACCTGCTAAATCTTCAACAACGACAGAAATGGCAGAAGACATCACGAAACTCACAAGTAGATGACATTGTAATTTTACAAGATGACAGTGCACCAAGAAATGAGTGGAAGCTCGCCAGAATTGTGGAAGCTCAACTCGGCACAGATGGCAAAGTATGAAAGGTGAAACTTCTACTTAGTGACACTACATTTGATAAAGGAGAACCACTCACTAGATCAGTTTATCTTGAGAGACCTATTCATAAAGTAGTTACCTTACTTGAGGCCAACTAAGTCACACATAAAGGTACACAGACTCACACACTTCTCTTATAGCTTGCCTTTGAAGAAAATCTCTCAATTCAGGTCAATGAGTGATTTTGGTGGGAGTGTAAATGTTATTGAACAATATTTAATGGAAAGTTCATGTTGTAGATAATGGATTTTATAATGTGTTACATAACCTTATAAATATATAGTTTTAAATATCTAAATTTAAAACGTGATGTATATAGTAAATTTACATGTTCCAATTTATTTGTTAAGTGACTTTAATATGTACTGTATGTAAAGTAATGTCTCACGAGAGCGCACTTAGGGGTTATCAGGAGAACATGAGAAGGAACATGCCCCATGAAGCGCAGGTGGGCGGATGTCTCTCGCGAGGCTCTGCCATGTTGCAAAAAGGGGTTTCATACTGAACCGTCTAAAGCTAAAACCAAAGTGATTTAAGGACCTCTTTTCATGACAAGCGGCCAACGAGGTATTTTATTTGTAAAATGTCCTTTGTTTCATGTTTGCACTAAATGTTTTGTATTTCGTCGTATGTGTATGAAAGTTACTGTGTATTCGCTGATGTATTTTGTACTGATTACTCACTATATAGTTCTCACGGCGTGGAGGCGCGGAGGCGTGACGGAGTGAGTAACAAGAGCCCAAGCAATAAACGCCCGTTTAAAAGAACCGACCTGTGTCTGTGTTGTTGTGAAGAGAGCTACAGTGTAGAAGCAGCACAGCACAACGCAGCCGGTAGGACAGGCGGGTGTGGTAGTGTAGGTGAGTGGCGATAGCAAGCAGCAGGAGGAGGAAGCAGGATTTGGATGTTCCAATACACAGCTATAAACAGTAACACTTGGTAATTTCAGGTGTGATCGCCCCAGAGCCATAAGCCATAAGCAGGTTAGTATGAACATCAGATCAGTTCCCGGTCGTAGAGTACTGTAAGATGAAATGGGAGCAGATCAGCATGCTTTGTTTCCTTACAAACCTCCCATAGTTTATGAAGACACACAGCAACAATTAAATCATACAGATTCTAGTGTATTCGCAGTTGCATTTGCTGTGTGTATTTCTTTAGGTATTGACACAAGTGATCATGTTTTTACTATTTCTTCAATGCGAAATCACTTACAAATAATTTTTGTTACTCGACAATTGCTTCCATTCCCTGTCGAAAGTAGCCGACGGGTGACACCAGTTACAAGTATTCAGTGCGTTCAAAGACCTGTACGAAGTACGGCGAGTAACACAGTCACTCATAAAAGGGGAGATGACTCGGTGCAGGAAATGGGGATTGAAACTACCTTGGAGGACATGCAATCAACGAGGCGATTAAACGGATCTCAAGAGACGTCTTGTAGGTTGGAAAAAAAGCGCTTGGCTGCCAAAACCATATATATACATAAATATATACATCTATATAAATAAAAATGTAAATGTTCGTTTGTTCAAAACCTTAAATCTCCAAAAGTTCTTCACCGATTGCTTTGAAATTTTGACACAACGTTGCATTTGAATACGCGGGTGTTTTTATATAAATATTATATAGATGGCACACCTGTGACAGGTAAACACATGCTTTTTTTGAAAACACAGCGCCATCTGTTGGAGGTAAAAGCAACACACGCCGTACTAAATATTTTACGATTCTATTTCAATGTTTTGATCAAATACATTTGTAAGTATGTGAATAAAGGCAGTGACATGGCAGATTTTGGCGTGCAACCAGAAAGAAGTGATAGGAATGCGGTCATACATATCGATGAAATCGCACAGTATTAGGCTGGAAGATACGTAAGCAGCAATGAAGCTGTATGGCAAATTCTTTCATTTCCCATACATGAACGAAGTCCAGATGTTGTTCACTTAGCAGTACATCTAGAAAATGGACAACGCGTTTATTTCACAGCTGCAAATGTGCAACAAATAGCCCTGAATCCACCGGCTACAACGTTAACTGCTTTCTTTACGTTATGTCAAAATGACGCGTTTGTGAAAACACTGCTGTATTCGGAAGTGCCTACGTATTACACATGGAATGTGAGTAGAAAGTCACTTGAACAATGCAAACGAGGAGAGCGAGTCAAAGGACAACCTGCCATATTCAAAGAAACTACGATAGGCAGACTGTACACCGTGCATCCCAATCAAGATGAATGCTTCTTTGTTCACATGCTGTTGGTAAATGTGCCCGGTCCAACGTCTTTCCAGCAACTGAGAATTGTCAACGGCGTTACACATACCACTTTCCGAAGTACATGTCAAGCTCTGAATTTATTGGAGAACGACTGACACTGGGATGTGTACATTAATGACGCATGCAACACGTCACATCCAAATCAATTCGTGCATTGTTTGCAATCATATTGACCGCCTGCTCTCCTTCATCTCCAACAAAGTTATGGGAGAAATATAAATCGCACATGGCTGAAGATATTTTCCGTCGAATACGCAAGTAAAATTCAAATATAAACATGGATTTCACAGCAGACATCTACAACTAAGCATTGGTAATGATAGAAGATTTGTGCTTAGAAATCGCGAACAAAGTTCTCAATCAATTGGGAATGCCATCACCGAATCGATCTGCTGCTGCTTCGTTCGATGTAGAATTGCGTCGTGAACAAAATTACAACACGGGTGATCTTTTGTCGTATGTGCAATCAAATATTCCTAAGCTAACAATTCAGCAAAAAGGCATTTACGATCAAATAATGCAAACTGTCAATAATGGGGTTGGAGAAATCTGGAAATTGGGAACGGAAAGGTGCCGGTTGATCTGACCTCAGGACGAATTTCATTGCCTCATAACGTCTGCAATTTAGTGACGTCAAAAGAAGAATTGGTTAAAAAAGTATTTCCCAATATTCAAACCAATTATAAGAATCACGATTGGCTGAGTGAACGAGCTATTGTTGCGGCCAAAAACAAAGACATCTACGAACTTAACAATATTATTCAGTCTAACATTCTGCACAGACAGTGGAACAACAAAAAATATTTTATACCCACAAGCATTGTGAAATTAAACATATTAGAAACGGGCGCTTTCTCTTTTCTTTCTTTTCCATTTAACCAGACTGAGCCACAGCAACGTGTGGCCGGGTATAGCTATATATATATATATATATATATATATATATATATATATATACACTAGCAAAATACCCGCGCTTTTTGCAGCGGAGAAGTAGTGTGTTAAAGAGGTTATGTAAACATATATACATATGTATACATATCTACATATACACATTCATACATATATATATATAATATATATATACATACACACACACACACACACAGAGACAGACATACATACACACACATAGACACATATATATACATATACATATTTACATATATATACACATATATCTATATATCTATATCTTTATCTATCTATCTATATATATATATATATATATATATATATATATATATATATATATATATATATATATATATATATACAGTGATCCCTCGCTATATCGTGCTTCGCCTTTCGCGGCTTCACTCCATCGCGGATTTTATATGTAAGCATATTTAAATGTATATCGCGGATTTTTTGCTGGTTCGCGGATTTCTGCGGACAATGGGTCTTTTAATTTCTGGTACATGCTTCCTCAGTTGGTTTGCCCAGTTGATTTCATACAAGGGACGCTATTGGCAGATGGCTGAGAAGCTACCCAACTTAATTTTCTCTCTCTCTTGCGCTGACTTTCTCTGATCCTGACGTATGTGGATTGAGCAGGGGGCTGTTTGCACACCTAGACGATACGGACGCTCATCTAAAAATGCTGAAAGATTATCTTCACGTTGGTATCTTTTGTGCAGCTGCTTCCTGAAACGATATGCTGCACGGTGCTTCGCATACTTAAAAGCTCGAAGGGCACGTATTGATTTTTGACTGAAAAACAAACTCTGTCTCTCTCTTTCTCTCTCTCTCCCCCTGCTCCTGACGGAGGGGGTGTGAGCTGCCATCTTCAAAAGCTTTGTGCCGCGGTGCTTCGCATACTTAAAAGCAAACAGCCCTATTGATTTGTTTGCTAGAGATTGTTTTCTCTATCTATGTGACATTCTGTGCTCCTGATCCGCACTCCTTTGAAGAGGAAGATATGTTTGCATTCTTTTAATTGTGAGACTGAACTGTCATCTCTGTCTTGTCATGGAGCACAGTTTAAACTTTTGAAAAAGAGACAAATGTTTGTTTGCAGTGTTTGAATAACGTTCCTGTCTCTCTACAACCTCCTGTGTTTCTGCGCAAATCTGTGACCCAAGCATGACAATCTAAAAATAACCATATAAACATATGGTTTCTACTTAGCGGATTTTCTTATTTCGCCGGTGGCTCTGGAACGCAACCCCCGCGATGGAGGAGGGATTACTGTATGTATATATATATACTAGCAAAATACCCGCGCTTCAGAGCGGAGAAGTAGTGTGTTAAAGAGGTTATGTAAACATATATATACATAAACATATATACATATATACACATATCTACATATACATATATATAAATATACAAATCCACATATACATATATATATATATATATATACATACATATACAAATTTACATATCTACATAAATATATATATATATATATATATAGACATACATATATACATACATACATACATACATACATTCACATATATATATATATATATATATATATATATATATATATATATATACTGTATATATAAATATCTACTTATTGGCTCCTGTATTTAGGATATAGCGGGATGGATAATGGATGGATGGACATCTGTATGCATAGCCGTATTTGCCCGTTTTTGTTTTTTTTCTTTCTTCAGTAATATTTCAGCAAACCCGGAGCTTGTCAGTTCAAATCCTGGTACTGACACCACTGTGTGACCATGAGGAAGGCACTTCAGCTGCCTGTGCTGCAAAAAACAAAACTAATGTAACAAATTGTACCTCAGATCTTGCAAGTTGCTGGAATAAAGGCATAAGTCAAATAGATAAATATGTATTATACACATAGGAACTATTCATTTATTTTCAGTTAAGTCATCTGCAGCAAACCTTTATAAATGAGGGTTTCTCCTTTTTAGATAGTGCAAACTGTTTCTTCTTCATTGAGGTTTTCTCTTGGAGACCTTTTTTAATTTCATTGAAAATTAAAGCAGCAGCTGCCAAAATATGTAGCTTTCTTATTAATTTTTCAACACTGTGTAAAATATATTTATAAAGTAACATAAAAGGTTTAAATACTGGTTATCCTTTTACACTAAAATATTACTAAAGAGATACAAAAAAAGTAAAATGCATATGTTCTTTTTCTTTAAGGAGATTAAATATTACTGAAGAAAGAAAAAAAAAACTAAAACAGCCAAATGGGGCTATGCATACGAACTTAAAACATTTAAATAAAACAAATATATATTTTATTTTTACTTGCTTAACTTGTGGAGGGTGTATCCTGTAGCAAAGCCCTAACTTTTTTCGTGAAAGCCCGTTTCAGTCAATAAGTCTTAAAAACAGGTGTAAAGATATTGACAATAAGCTACGCACACCCACCAAGACATGGAATCGTTTAAATCAAGTATCATTACATCTTCCATTCTTAAAGAGAAGTAAGGCAGTACTTATAAGCTTACATATATATATATATATATATATATATATATATAGACATACATACATACGGGGTGGAGTGGTGGCTCTGAGGCTAAGGATCTGCGCTGGTATCCCGAAGGTTGCCGGTTCAAATCCCCATCATTGCCAAAAGAGATCCTGCTCTGCTGGGCCCTTGAACAAGGCCCTTAACCTGTAATTGCTCCAGGGGCGCTGTACAATGGTTGACCCTGGGCTCTGACCCCAAGGGGTATGCGAAAACTAACAAATTCCTAATACAAGAAATTGTATAAGGCGAAATAAAGAACAAATATATATATATATATATCTATATCCGAAGCCGTGCAAGCACACTCTTGAGAATGCAACGTATAGTTGTACAGGAGAAAAGCAATCTTGCCTCAAATGAATGGCAACCTTTTGTAGGTCTATGAACTTAATTTAAACTTTAGATTTACACGGTGCTTTCTTTCCGAAGTACCTGCACTCATGAATATGTCTGTATGTGTCACTCGGTCAAATCCACGTGCTTCGCACCGGCGAAGTACCGCTTTTAAATTTTTATTAAGAAGAAAACAAAACCTTTTTAAATTGAGGGACAATATACTAATAACAGTTTGTTAAGGATCTGTTTTTTTGTGAAGCTGCCTTCACTCGAGTGATCACTTCGAGCTGACTTGCTGGCTAACCATAAGCGTTACCTGGTAGGTAACCACCCATACAATCAGATTGTGAATCAGACTACGAATGCCGTGAATGTAATTACCCCGATCTACATGTTGTCAAATAAACGAACCACACGCCGTGGCGCAATTTTAGGGGCTTCGCCTGTAGCGCTGACGTCTGAGGTTCGATTCCCGTAAGGGAGTGAAGTGAGTGGCTGGTTACCTACCAGGTAACGCTTATGGTTGGCCAGCAAGTGAGCTAACATCAGCCATGGTGCCTTCAGTTGTGAGAAGCAGACCATAGAATGGTTGAAAATAGTTTACTGTCAAATAATGCAAAGAGTACGCGACACGTCTTTCCCCCTTATTCTTGGCTCATCAGGCGTACACACTCACTGCACTCGCTTACGGTAATCGAACCTCAGACGTCAGCGCTAGAGGGGCTTCGCAGCGGTGAAGTATTGCTTTTAAATTTTAATTAAGAAGAAAAGAAAACCTTTTTAAATTAAGTCTTAAAAAGAAGTGTAAAGATATTAACAATAAGCTACGCAAACCCACCAAGAAATGCAATCGTTTAAATCAAGGCGCGAGTCGAAAAACACCATCCCATAATATTAGTTAACGATTAACACATTTCTATATGTGATAATATGTTGCACTTATTTATCTGGTGTACCGACATTTTTGCGCGTTTAACGTCTGAAATCTAACGTGGTTTGTGCCATTCAGAATGAAAACAGTTTGTATTTACCTTTTTAATAAAAGGCGAGCTTTTAAGCCTGAGAAATCACCCCGTAATTGCACACGTTTAATTGCACATGTGCTAATATGTATGCTTACATAGTATTAAAAGACACTCAAAAATTAACGTCATTTACCTTCATTCCCGCGTTTGACTCGTGCTGTAAATCTCTTCCTTGTTTTTAGTTCACGTGATTACGTAGGAGGCGTGATGATGCAATACGTGACACCGCCTCCTCCATTAGAGTATATGGGCAAAAAACAGGTTCCAGTTATGACCATTACGCGTAGAATTTCGAAATGAAACCTGCCTAACTTTTGTAAGTAAGCTGTAAGGAATGAGCCTGCCAAATTTCAGCCTTCCACCTACACGGGAAGTTGGAGAATTAGTGATGAGTGAGTGAGTCAGTCAGTCAGTCAGTGAGGGCTTTGCCTTTTATTAATTAGTATAGATAATATACACTATATATTCACATACACACATATATATCTATCTAAATATCTCTAAATCTATATCTATATATATATCTATATCTATATATACTGTAACTATATATATCTCTATCTATCTCTATCTATCTATATATAATATATTTATATGTACACACACACACATATACAGTATACATACACATATACATCTATACTAATTAAAGGCAAAACCCTCACTGACTCACTCATCACTAACTTTCCAACTTCCTGTGTAGGTAGAAGGCTGAAATTTGGCAGGCTCATTTCTTACAGCTTACTTACAAAAGTTAAGCAGGTTGCATTTCGAAATTCTACATGTAACAGTCATAACGGTCGACAACGTCCGCCATGTTAAACTTTCTTATATGATCAAGCTGTGCGCTGAGCTTACTCTTGAGCATGCAACGTATAGTTGGCCATGTGAAAAGCAATCTTGCCTCAAATCAATTCCCAAACTTTTGTAGGGTCTGTCCCTGAGACTTATTAATTGTCATTGTGAAGCAGAGCCTTACTGGAAATTGGAGGCATTTGAATTGAAATGGGAGATCAGAGGGTGTAACAGGGATGCAAGGAATAAAAACTGTCTCCCCTGAGCCATCGGCAGTAAAAATAGTTGCCTCAATTAGGTTCTTTTGCAGGCGTATGATCTGAAGTCTCGTGCCACTACAAAGTTTCGGTGGCTGTAAGTTTCTCAGTAACATTATTGGCGCCCCAACCTTCAAAATTAGATTATGATCAGGAATGCCTGGGGGATTCAGAGTGTGGACCGAGCTTCAGGCTATGGACGTATATATGTATGTAAGTAGGATTCAGTTAGCGTAATTTCTTGAATATGGGCCCATTAAGTAACAAAGACAATTGGAAAGTTCAATATGGCAGCCGACAGTGGTGTCATACCACTGAAATAAGTACGTACATCGGTTTCGGTTAGCGCAGGGAAGCCGCCTAACAAATTTCGTGAAGATGGGGCCATAAATAAGAAAGTTTAATATGGCGGACGTTGTCGACCGTTATGACGGTTACGTTTAGAATTTCAAAATGAAACCTGCTTAACTTTTGTAAGTGAGCTGTAAGGAATGAGCCTGCAAAATTTCAGCCTTCTACCTACATGGGAAGTTGGAGAGTTAGTGATGAGTGAGTCAGTCAGTCAGTGAGTCAGTGAGGGCTTTGCCTTTTATTAGTACATATATATATATATATATATATAATGTCTGTGTATGTGTGTGTGTGTATATATATATATATATAATATATATGTATGTATCTGTATATATAATCTTCATTTGGATCTTGATCTTTGTTTGTCCACGAATTCATGTTCAACCGACACGGTATCCTTCAATAAGGGCGCGCACAAAAAGGCGAGCTTCAAAAGGGCAACCTCAATTGGGCACATCTAATAAAGGGAAACAACAAAATTGTTACAGAAAATTTATTACCCAAAGGCAATGACTGAACGTATAAAAAGGCGAAAGCAAGAATATCAAAACCTCCAATAAATTAATGCATGAACTTCTAAGCGAGACGAACATTTTCCAATCCTATATTCAGTGCATTTCCAGATGTGTTTCCCGTTGATAGTTTTCTCCTGTCTGAATGTGTAGCCTTCGACTACGAGTAGATCTGCACCTTTGTTGCTCTTCACATATTCCAGAGCCATTTGAAGTAAATTATCTACGAACGCGTTTATTCGCTGTGCTCAATTGAGGTTGCCGTTTTGAAGCTCGCCTTTATTTACGCGCGCCTTTATTCAGCGCGCCCAATTGAGGTCGCCCTTTTGAAGCTCGCCTTTTTGTGCGCGCCCTTATTAAATAGAATATATAAGTCAGACACACTTCTGTGATTTTCCATCAGTTGGAATTTGGAGTTCAAGAAAGAAGCATTGGTTCTTCCATACTCTTAGATTGCCACAAAGCAACCTGCGAGATTGGACAACGTGTGGTGGAACTACTGTCGACACCAGCATCTGTGTTCAAATCACTGGCAACACCAGTTCTAAAAGGAACTGCCCTTCTCAGTGCAACAAAAAATTCAAAGTCCACCTTGAGTGGCAAACAAAGACTACCTTGAGTAGCAATTGTACCTCGAGTACAAAAAATTTAAATGAAAAGAGACGAACTTGATGAGGAGAGAGAAGAAAGGTTGTGAAGAGATCGTGAGAGGAAACGACAGCGTCGTGAAAACGAGACGGACTGTGAACGGAGTCAGAGACTCTCAAAGCAAGGTGAAAGACGTCGACACCAGTTGGCAGAGGAGACTGAGAGTCACCGTGAACAAAGGCTGGCCAGGCAACGTGAAATAAGTCAGCGAAATATTGCCAGAGAAAGCGTAAACCGACGTATACAAAGGATGGAACGACAAAATCGTAGACGTAGACAAGAGTCAGACAGTCAACGGCAACAACGATTAACAATGCAACGTGAAAGTGACCAACAATGTTTAGCTAACGAAACCGACCAGGAGAGAAATGTTAGGCTTCAGATTCGACGTTCTATGTACCAAATGTCAAGACAGCCACAACCTGAACTTGAAGGAATTGCACTTCGCCCATTCAACGAAAATGATGTTCCTGAACATTATTGTGGAACAATGACAGAAATATGTCAATATTGTCAATCAACTAACTTTAAATCAGAAAGACCAACTGATGGCAAATTTACATCTTGCTGCCATAAAGGAAAAGTTCAACTTCCACCGTTGCATGATTATCCAGAAGTGATGAAACAATTGATGATAAATACCCATGAACATTCCAAAAATTTCAAAGACAACATACGTTCATACAACAGTGCTCTTGCTTTTGCATCAATGGGAGCGCAAGTTGAACACGTAGCGGGACGGGGACCATACTGCTACAAAATACATGGACAAATCTATCATAAAACCTCGACTTTGCACTCACCTAACGGTGAACCAAGAAAGTTTGCTCAAATATATATTTTGGATGCGGAACAAGCACTACAACGCATGGGAATTTTAGAGAACGCTGGCTGTTTACCATCCGTAATGGAAAGTCTTAGTAACATTTTGAACAAAATAAATCCGTATGCGGAAGCATACAAAATGATGAGAGATTTTGAGCAGGAAGAGATTAACAGAGCCACGGAGGAAGGGAGATCAGAACGAGAAGTTTACATGTGGATCCACCGAGATAAGGCAAATGATCAAAGACATTACAACGCTCCTACAGCAAATGAGATAGCAATTGTATTTCGAAGCGACGATGGTGAACCCCCATTTGAAAGAGATATTTGTGTCCACCCAAAGAATGCACCAATGCAAAATATATCAATCTTAAGTCAGCACTGTGATCCCATGACTTACCCGATTTTGTTTCCATATGGAGACAAAGGATGGATAAGTGGAACGAAATTGGTAGGTGCTGTCAAGCGAGAAAACTTGACGCTCCTCCAATATTATGCTTACCGATTGGCGACTCGAAATGAGTTCAAACCTATCTTCAGTGCTGGAAAACTATTCCAACAGTACGTGGTGGATGCGTATTGCAAGATAGAAGCTAATTGAATTCACTTCCACAGATTAAATCAAGCTCAACTCAGGAGCGATCTCTACTCTGGTTTAATGGACCACGTAAATAATCTTGCAGAGAACGAAGGTGTAAAGCCGGGTACTATCTATATTTTGCCTTCAACATTTCAAGGAAGCCCTAGAGCTCATCAGCAGAACTTCCAAGACGCTATGGCCATCGTACGCAAACACGGTGGACCTGATGTATTTATGACTATGACTGGAGAAAGACCAGAGGATAGACCTGATCTGGTTGCACGTAGTTTCAAGGAGAAACTTACAGCACTGCTGCATGACTTATTCATGAACAAAGTACTTGGAGTGGTGATCGCTCATGTTTATGTAATAGAATTTCAAAAACGTGGCTTACCACATTGCCACCTCCTGCTTTTTCTCAGACCTGACGATAAACCAAGAACTATTGAAATTATTACAAGATGGAATGTTGTGAAATTCCAGATCCGGTCGAAAACCCGAGATTGTATGAAATCGTCAAGGCGACTATGGTTCATGGCCCTTGTGGACAATTGAACATGACAAGCCCATGCATGAATGAGGAAAAACTATGTTCCAAACAATATCCGAAAGATTTCAGTGAGGAAACCAAGCCGAACGTTGATGGTTACCCAGTTTATTGCAGGAGAAACGATGAGAGAAAAATTAAAGTTGGAAAGTTCACAGTGGATAACCGCTGGATCGTTCCATATAATAGGTACCTAACCCTAAAGTACAACGCACATATTAATGTAGAAATTTGTGCAAACATTAAAAGTGTGAAATACTTATTCAAATATGTTTACAAAGGACTTGATCAAGCTAAACTAAAATTCGATTCAAAGGAAACACAACTTCACTGGGACGAACCTTCAAGGTTCCTCAACAGTAGATACATAAGTGCACCTGAAGCTATGTGGATAATACGAGAAAATAAAATGCACCAACAGTCATACACAGTAATTCGACTTGCAGTACATCTGCCAAACCAACAAAGAGTAGTATTTCATGAAGGTAAAGAAGTTGAAACTCTTGAAAGAGAGGCAGGACGCAGAACCACATTGACAGCGTGGTTTGAATTGAATCAAACAAATGAGTCTGCACGGCAATACCTGTACCAAGACATACCCAGTCACTTTGTGTTCAATACAAAAACAACTTCATGGACTCCAAGAAAGAGGGGCCACAACAATGTTATTAGCAGAATGTACTCTGTCAGTCCTTCTGATATGGAGAGATACTACTTAAGGCTGCTCCTTCTGCATGTAAGAGGTGCCCAGAGCTTTGATGATGTAAAAAGTGTCGACGGATTTGTTTACAATACGTTCAAAGAAGCAGCCCAAGCGAGAGGCCTGTTAAGAGACGATGCTGAATGGGAAAGATGTTTGACGGAAGCCGAACTCTTCCATATGCCAAGCAAGCTGAGAGAGCTGTTTGGAATTATATGTGCGTTGTGTCATCCAGCAGACCCCGCGACATTATGGGAGAAGCACAAAGATGCAATGACAGAAGACTTCATGCAAAGTCATCCTGCACCTGAAAGCGAACAGCTTGCTCTAATTGAGATTGAAAGTATTCTCAAAATTCATAACACAAGTTGTGCTGACAAAGGATTACCTGTACCAACTATGGTGTCGACACCTGAGATTCCAATCTTTGACATGCATGAAGAGGCCAGGTTAGGCGAAGAACTGGTTGCAAAGTTAAACCCAGAACAACTTAACGCATACCAACAAATTATGACTGCTGTTGAAAACCCACAATCACGTGAAAGGTGCTTCTTCCTTGAAGGTCCAAGAGAAAGTGGAAAGTCGTTCACATAAAATGCTTTGGTACGTGTCTTGAGAGGAAAAGGAATCAACTACAAATGTGTAGCTCTGACTGGTATCGCAGCAGAACTCTTGCATGATGGAGCTACCGTACACTCTACATTTGGGGTGCCATTTAAAATCACTGAGACTTCCACCTCAAATATAACAGCAAGATCGTTCAAAGGACAAAGTCTTATTAACACTCAAGTGATTATATGGGACGAGTGCACAATGACGTCGACATATTTGTTAGCACTGATCGATAGATTGCTCAGAGACCTGACACTCCATTTGGAGGAAAGGTAGTGGTTTTGGGTGGACATTTCTGCCAGACACTTCCTGTTGTAAAAAGAGGCGACAGAGCTGCAATCATTGGAGCCTGTATTAAAAGAAGCCCATTATGGCAATATTTAAAAAAAATTTCATTTCATAAAAATATGCGAACGGATCCTGACCAACAGGCCTTTGCTGATTGGCTTCTGAAACTTGGAAACGGTGAACTGTTGAACAGTGACAACTTAAGTACTGAAATTCCTGAACAATGTGTAGTTACGGGAGACTTAATTGACGAAGTATTTGGAAAGACAATTAAGTTAGACCAACCAGAAAGATTCAAGGACACAGCTATTCTATGTCCTAACAATAAAGACACCTTGATGTTGAACGATGAAGTACTTAAATGTTTAGAAGGCGAAGCCAAAACATACTTCAGCGTAGATGAAATAAAAGTCACACAGAGTGGTGATGACTTTAACCACCCAATTGAATTTTTAAATTGTCTAACTCCGTGAGGATTGCCACCACACAAGTTGACACTGAAAGTTGGAGCAATTGTTATGTTGCTTAGAAACCTGAATATGAAAAAAGGGCTTTGCAATGGAACACGTTTAATTATAACCAGAATGCTTGATCATGCGCTTGAAGCAAAAATTGTTACTGGAAAACGTGCAGGTGAAACTGTACTAATTCCAAGAATTGGCCTCGATATGATGGACGACTGTGAAATGCCATTTGACATGCACAGACATCAGTTTCCCATACGACTAGCGTATGCGATAACTATCAACAAGTCACAAGGACAAACCCTCGACGTTGTTGGAATATTACTTTCAGAACCAGTGTTTTCACATGGTCAATTGTATGTTGTCTTCTCCAGAGGCAAAGGCTTTAACAAAGTAAAGGTAAAGATTTTGAGCTCACAGACACAAGGCAAACTGCTTCCTGATGCAAACAAATATTTCACACAAAATATTGTATATCATGAGATTCTGGACACAGAACCTATGGAGACATACCTTACTGACAACTTAGCCGACATTGATTGGGACAGTATTGATGACATGGTAGATGTCATGCAACATTTTGAAAAACAAGAAGAACCTAGCATCCCAACATAGGAAGACAATATTTTTGAAGGTCTCGAAGACGATGCGTAAGACGCCGCTTATGATTAACTATCCTTAAGTCATGCGAAGAGAACCAGAAATGCTCCTCCACCACCACATAATTACTATTAGGACAGTGATTCCGAATAGGCCGTTCCTATCGAA
The DNA here is from genome assembly GCF_900747795.2 of Erpetoichthys calabaricus. Lineage (NCBI taxonomy): Eukaryota > Metazoa > Chordata > Cladistia > Polypteriformes > Polypteridae > Erpetoichthys > Erpetoichthys calabaricus. The sequence goes on from NC_041398.2 coordinate 5,640,769, forward strand.
TCACTGTCCAAGGGTTTTGTTTTGTAATTTTATTTCCCTTATAAAAAATCATAATGCTGTGTGACGAAGGACCCAGTTCATGACTGACAGCCGCGTTTAAACAGGGAGCCTTTCACAGACAACTTTAACATGCGCAACGTAGTTGGGCGCACATGGCTAATATATATATACAGTACACACACTCACACACACACACACCCAAACACATATAGTATACATATTAATAATCCTGATTTGTAACATGGCATTGTTTCATACAGCAGTTCTCATATTCAGTCCTGCGGCTGCAGATTTTTGTCCCAACTAATTTTTCCTTTAATTCGACTCCCATCTTGAACTTGCCAGCCAACAGTCTCGGTCCTGAAAGTTAAAGTGATGTATCAAAACACAAAGCTCATTGTTATAACTACCACATAGGGGAGTGTAACATGTGGGGGGCATTTTAGCACCCAAACCCTGGACACAACCACACATACAAGTTTCCAGTTAATTATGAATATATTTTAAATTAATAAAGCACACAATCCCAGTCGGGACACCCACCCGTGTCCTCCATCCACTATATGAGTCTTTTGAGTAGACAAGGTGCCACTGAAGCAGGTCAGACAGCCAGTCCATCCCTACCTTTCTTTACAGTTGAAATGTTGAAGGTTAATAAAATTAAAACAAAACACAACAACCTAACTGGTAGAACAGCAGCAAGTGATGGGAACTTTTTTTTTTTTTTTACCCCGTATCTCATCAAGATATGAGAGCATATCCTTCATGAAGTCAAAAGTAAATAACATGGAGGACACGACTTCTTCAATATCTTCATCGTCTCCCCTTTGGTCTAATTTTCCACTCATGTGAGTTCCTTCATCCTCGTCCATATCCAGAATTCTTCACCTCAGTTCTGTCCCAACACGTCGGTCACAAGCAGTCAGGATGTTTTTGATCAATGAAGACTTGTTTGTGAAAATGAAAACAATACAGAGTGTGACGTATTTTATTAGGAATATCAACACATTAACTCCACGTTCACTCAAACTACAGTCACATTGGCTTATGAACACACCGATATGACCACAGCTTGTAATATGAATGCTCAGCTCGATTGATTTCTCTTCTTTTTGCCTCTGCTGTACTCTCTGTATTCATGAGGTGGAGTAAAATAGAGAAAAGAAACTCCAACATACAACCAAAGCAGTTCATCTTCAAGGGAAGTTCGTGTCTAGTTGGAAACCATTCAGAAAGTGCGCAAATAATTCAAAAGGACTAAGTGCTCTCAAGTGAGAAAAGCATACATTTTTATTTACTAATACACTGCTGTTAGACAATCTGTACGTCTACAGGAATTGTACTGAAGTGAGTACCTGAAAGACAAAAATAGTCCAATTAGCACAATGTAGTCACTTGTGAAGGCCAAAGTCATCATTTCAAATAACAGGTCATTTAATTGTTACAATGTAAGTACACTTTAAAAACTACTAAAACATTCACCTAAACATATTGTAATAGAAATGCTAATGTAAAAGGTTATACATAATTTAAAGTGTTTACCTGAATCAGACAATCACTCCTTTCTAGACTGACTGATGACTGAATGATATCGAAAAGGAAAAAGAGAATCGTCACCTTTATAAGATTTGCTGTGTTTGAGTCGTAAGAATCATTTCACTACACTCAGTACCTGACAGGGCTGTCTGTGCCTTTGTGAGGACCACACTTTCAATGCTACAAGGCACAGCAATACAGATTATAAATATTATGCATTTCTGCAAATCAATTATGTAGCATTTCAATCATTTGAATACATTACAGTTTACTAACAACTACACATAACCATAAATATGCTGACCTGCACATTCAGTTAATGCTACCTAATGTCACAGATGAAACTGATCTTTGAAGAACAAGGAAAACAGTCAAAAAGTGACACTCCACAAAAGGAAGCCTATGAAGCCATTCAGTGCCTACATTTTAGGAACAGTAAAGTAAATTTGATACAATTCATTGTACTGGCATAAATAATTCAGTCAACATTTTTAATTTACTGTATATAAAAGTTTGGGTATTTATAGGTGAAAACACTTGACTTTCTACTGTATTCCAGTTCAATAGTCCATCCATCCATCCATCCATCCATTTTCCAACCCGCTGAATCCGAACAGGGTCACGGGGGTCTGCTGGAGCCAATCCCAGCCAACACAGGGCACAAGGCAGGAAACAATCCTGGGCAGGGTGCCAACCCACCGCAGAGTTCAATAGTCTCATACCACATTATACTTTTACAAAATATATTTTACATTATGACATATGGAATAAGCATACACAATATCAAAGCCTTGAGAAATGTGGGAGTGAGTGAGAAAAGGAGAGGAAGGCAGCATACGCTTCAGTCATAGAAAAGGAGGGACGGAGAGAGGAAGATCCTTGCTGTTCCCTATCTTGTCTGGAATTACTGGAAGCAGAAATAACTGCCATTTAATAAATCAGTTATCAGTGGCTGACGAGGCCTACAGAATCTGACAAGCAAACTCCTAAGCACCACACACAACTGTGGGCTCCTCTGTGGACTTGAATGTACGTATGTGTCTCTGGTGAAGATGAAATAGATATAAAGTTCTTAAAACTGACAGATATGCACAAGAACAAACGTTTCACTTTATTTAAATTGAAAAAAAAAAACAAACTTCAAAAGCAATATTTTTGAAGAATGCAGTAGAGGTCAGCATGAAACGGTGAATATTGCTTTAAGAGTTTAAACAAACTATACTATCATTGAAAGAACTTTACAAAATAATACAATAATAATAATAATAATAATAATAACTGGCTGTTCTTTTCCCCTTTGTCTAGAGTCTAATTTGAACTTTCTTGAAGAGGAGGTAATTGAATATTGCTGTAATACTTGACCTTTGTTTGTAGCTACTTGTTAAAATTTTCCATTATGTACTGTAAATATATATACAGAACTATGAAAAAGGTTATCTGAAGTGACCCAAGTGTATTCAAACTTAACATGAATATACGAGAAAAAATAATATATCCACTATTAACTGTTTGTCTTAGAAACTTGTGCTCTTTTTCTAATTTTCAGTGGAAAATCCCTTGATATTGGCTCAATCTCTCTTCACTGTCTTTCTGAAATATATTTTGTTATCTAAACTACCAGGTTACTGTTAGGTTTTGCTTCTGATTAACTAGCATAAACGTGATATACAGGACAATTATAGGGCAGAGCAATTATAAGTTCTTAATCGCGGTCACTGATAATTTAATTACAAACCGTTACACTTAGCTATGGTCAGTTATACTCAACACCGGAGAATTTCATATAATAATAGTTAATTTAAAAATTATCGACAGCTAAATCTGTCGATTTACTATTCCGAATTGAGTTTTCCGAACAGCCCTGTGACAATACGCTACACAAACGGACCTGCTTGTTGTTTAATTCTTTCTAAGAGCGCTTAGTATTGCACGGCACCCGAAAGTCGATTCAACTAACATCTTTAATACACTCTGGTATAATCCGTACCCTACCAGTAAAGTATGATATTATCTAATATTAATAAATTAGTTATTGAAACAGTGTCCGTTTTAAGAGGTCAGAAATCAAGCAGGCTGTGAGTTTCATGGACTGCGCTGTTTCTTTGTTTTCGTGACATCGCGTCAGTAGAGAGTGCGTGACGTTAACAATGCATTGTGTCCTAAATGACAGCGCACACGCTTTGTAATAAAAGGCCAATGTGTCTCAGTTTGTTCATTAATATATTTTGACAGTGTATTTTAATAAGAATTATTGTAAACATATTACTCATATTCATTTCCATTTAGATATGTAACGTTTGGTGAGAATAAATAAAAAAGTAACAACACATATAATAGTTATGTTGCATTGTTTATAATTAACAAAACTCATCGTTTGTCTGAAATGTTCTCCTTTGCATTTATACGTTTGACAATGGAATGCTTCAGTGTACAGTCGATTTATTGCACTTCTGAAGGTGTACATTGTCGGTATTCTCCATTGCATTTACATACAATCCCCCCGCCCCCCACGCCTAACGCCGTGTAACGCGTGCCAATGAAAGTGAGGGGCGGCAGACGAGCTCACGTAACGGGAGACAAGGCACCTCCTCACCCTGACGCCATGAGGGCTCTTCTCATAAATATTACCATCTGGAGCTTTTTTCATTCCTGCCAGTTTACTATTATTATTATTATTATTATTATTATTGAACACGTATATAGAGGAAATGTGGGTCTTATTTTATTTGTATGACAGGTAAAGCCTTGAACGAAACTGAGTGTTGATGCTTTGGGTAACACGACAGATGAGGAGCAGAGAACGTTAAACGTGTCAGTGACTGCGGGGGATTGTGGGACTGAAGATGATTTAATAAAACAGAAACGACAAATGCTTAGTCTGTCAAGAATTCTATTTACTTTGTTGTGCTGCAGTTCGGAAGACTACTTATTTACTTATTTTGAAAAGATGAATTCACAAGGAAAGGATGTTGCTGACAAAGTCGGATGTTTTTTAGAAAGTTTGGTTCCAGATGTGCTTATCCAGCTGTTCCTTCTTGTCAGTACTTGAGTGATCTTTATGTTCACCTCTGGATGAATTCACAAAGTTTCTTTTCAACATTTTTGTCTCATTAACGCAGAAATCCCGACGCTTTCCCTAAATTTCAGAAGACGTTGTCCATTGCACTGATTCTGTTTTAACGACAGTTGTGATTAGCTTTGCAGAGCTCGCTTTTACTCACATTGCTTTTTGGAAATCAATAATACAAATCAGCTACAGATCTGGGAATCACTGAATAGTAAAAACGTCTAATGAGGAGTGTCGTGCGCTTATACAAGTCGGCTTTGGTGATGCGTTTCTTAGCCTCTCTGATATGATCGACATGGGGTGTCGCTAGATTGTTATAATACGTGCTGCCTTATGCAAAACATGCTTATTAATTTGTTGCAGATTCTAGGTGGACAAGACTACACAACAAGGAACGAGGTTACCCATATGAATCGTTCATAATGTCTGCTAAACGATTTTGTTAACTTACAGACGAGTACTACATAGATCTTTAAAAACTCCTTCTTTTAAAACTTTGGACAGTGACCATACGCGAACTCCAGCTAGGATTTAAAATCGCGTCAGCACACCTTACAGATGCAGCAGGACCAACTGCTTTTATGGTTTGACGTACATAAAATTAATATAAGAGTGGCTAAAGTCGAAAATGATCTTCACGCCCATCTTAATCCGGTCTGCAGCAATATCTACTTGGAGCCGTTCAGCAGATGAGGGGCTGAGCAAATCGGCTGCTGACTGCGCAGATATCAATGACGTCATGACGCTAGCGGCCTCAAAATCACGTGACAGGCGCATTTCAAACGATCGATAAGTCTTTATCCAGCAGCACATCACTAGTCTGTTTTTATGAGACCCTCGTGCAGCGACTTCTTCACGACCATAAGATCAATCAAAGAGGAGGAAGGTGAGACAGAGTCGAACGTGGGGATCGCGCACGGGTGGGAATGCCAGCAATGAGGAAGATCGCGACATGCTGAAAGGCTTTAAATTTAAGGAGGTGCCTAACGCCGCGTAGTTTGCTTTTAAGCGTTGGGGATTGAGCGCTACGTGGAGGAGGAGGAGGAGGATATGGCGGCGTCGGCACAGCAAATCAAATCGCACCTTCACGAGTTTATTGTGGGTGACGGGGGTCGCGCACTTTTACCTGGTGCTACGTTAATTTATTTTCCGGTCGGTGTCCCGTGAAATGTAACGCTACATCTGACTTGGTGGAGGCGCGTTAACTCGGGAGTGCTTCTGCTCTCAACGCGCTCGTGCACTTTTCCACGCCGCTTCTCCTTTCTCCGTCGGGCACGCGCTTGTTCAGCCGTTCGCTCCCGCACGGCCCCGTCGTTCATTTCTGATTTTTCTCGAGCTCTGCGTGTTCTTTACGTTTTTTCCTCTTTCCTCTAAAGCCGTCATTGGTAAACTTTGTTAAAGTGCCGGCGAACAAGGGCGTTACAGGGCGCGTTCAGGTTTAATTTCCAGCAGTTTGTCTCATACTGAGACCTATTAGAAATAATTTAAAAGATTTCATTTTTGGTGTTTTCTTATCAGGAAAGATGCTCGTGCGGTTTCACTGTAACAGGGAGACTGATTTGTTTATTGGGAAATAAAAATACAAATATTACACAAGCTAGTGCTGCTGGAGGGATACAGTAAAATCTACAGCTGGCATGGCATTACAGTTTTTTATTTGTATTTATTTTTTGCAGTATTTGAAATGGTAATGATTTATTTAATATCTTCGATCCTTTCCAAGTACAGTAATCCCTCCTCCATCACGGGGGTTGCGTTCCAGAGCCACCCGCGAAATAAGAAAATCTGCGAAGTAGAAACCATATGTTTATATGGTTATTTTTATATTGTCATGCTTGGGTCACAGATTTGCGCAGAAACACAGGAGGTTGTAGAGAGACAGGAACGTTATTCAAACACTGCAAACAAACATTTGTCTCTTTTTCAAAAGTTTAAACTGTGCTCCATGACAAGACAGAGATGACAGTTCTGTCTCACAATTAAAAGAATGCAAACATATCTTCCTCTTCAAAGGAGTGCGTGTCAGGAGCAGCTCATGTCACAGAGATAGAGAAAAGCAAACAAATCAATAGGGCTGTTTAACGGCTTTTAAGTATGCGAAGCACCGCGACACAAAGCTGTTGAAGGCGGCAGCTCACACCCCCTCTGTCAGGAGCAGAGAAAGAGAGAGAGAGAGAGAGACAGAGTTTGTTTTTCAAGCAAAAATCAATACGAGCTTTTAAGTATGCGAAGCACCGTGCAGCATGTCGTTTCAGGAAGCAGCTGCACAAAAGGTAGCCAACGTGAAGATAATCTTTCAACATTTTTAGACGAGCGTCCGTATTGTCTAGGTGTGCGAACAGCCCCCCTGCTCAATCCCCTTACGTCAGGATCAGAGAAAGTCAGCGCAAGAGAGAGAGAAAACTAAGCTGGGTAGCCTCTCAGCCATCTGTCAATAGCGTCCCTTGTATGAAATCAACTGGGCAAACCAACTGAGGAAGCATGTACCAGAAATTAAAAGACCCATTGTCCACAGAAACCCGCGAAGCAGCGAAAAATCCGCGATATACTGTATATTTAAATATGCTTCCATATAAAATCCACGATGGAGTGAAGCCGCGAAAGGCGAAGCGCGATATAGCGAGGGATTACTGTACTTTCAGTATTTCTGTACACTTTGATACTTTATCTTACCAGAGATGGCCGTGTTAAATGAAGAACAGGACTCAAGCAAACCGGGCTGTTTGTGTCGGACCAAATGAAGCCATCGAAATACAAAATGTGAAAGCTGCAGAGCCACGACTCGACTATTATGGGCTGTAGCTCAACTGTCTGTTCTCATTGTTTAAAGTGTCAGTGCCGCCTCAGAGACCTTGGTGAGCAGATTCTGATGCCCATGTTGGTGAATCCCTGTTGAGCCCACTCCTATCTTGCCCCTCAGACCCTCGTGCCACTAGGTGGTCTTTAGGTACGATTCTTGCTGAAGTCTCTTTTTAAAGGGCATATCCATCTTGTGGTTTTCCACCTCCTCAGATGCTCCATTTCTTTCCCAGCTGCTTATCTCTTCCTGCTTTGCTGACTCAGCTGATATCTCCGTGATTTCCACACACAAGTCCCATAGTTGCAGTTCATTAGTTTCTGGTTCAACTTGCAGATTTTCCACACTTGATGTGCCAACAGACCCTTCAGCAGTGCTGTCAGGATCAGTAAACTCTAAATTATACCAAGTTCTGCTTTGCCAGCCCAATCTAATTCTTTATCTGTTTGCCACCATCTCTGTGCACATATCTCACAGTTTGCCCCTTTTTTAGACAAACACAATGACTCCATCTTATCCTGTGAGTTTGCTCAACTTCAACATCAACATCTACTTGGACTGAAGAGTTTAGAGTCTCCTTCTCATCTTCAGTGTCTTCATTATCTGATGTAGTGTTAGATAAATCTCTCTCTTCATCTTTCTCACTGCTGGTGGTATGTCGATTGTCACCTTTACCGTTGAATTTACGTAGTTTAGAATGGTAGGCCCTCCAAGAGCACCACCACGTCTGACACATTTCACAACTCCGTCCTGTCCAATGACATCTGCAGGTCTCTTCCATTCTGCACAGTCCACTCTTTTGTTGTCCACTTTCGTTCCAGCGGGGACGTTGCGTCCAATGAACCGTTGCCAGGGATGTAAAGGAAAAGCCTGCGGCGCTGCACCGAGTACGACCCCACCGCCTGTTGCCGCCGTCCTACCCAGAATCCGACTCACCAGTGATCCTGGAAAGAGCAGAGAGTAGCTCAGTTTCCATAGTGTAGTGGTTATCACATTTGCCTTACACGCGAAAGGTCCCCGGGTGGAAACATGCTGACCTTGAGCTTCCGGGTGGAATGGTTAGGGCAATGGGGTCCTTCTGCGTGCACCCTATGTCAAGAGACGATAATGCATTTTGATCTCCTACCATATTTGTCTAACAGATTATTGCCTGGCAATGGCGACTTCTTCTGGCTGCGTTGCGAATGCCACCTGTTGTGTTGTCTCTGACTGGTAAAATATGCAGTTTCATGTGTGACAGTAATGCCCATTGTTACCAGACATGACTTTACTACTAAAATTCTCATTTTGCCAATTCCACTGAAGCAAAAGTAAGTGCCATCCATGCTGTTAATGCCAACTGCCTTTGGTTTGTATCTACACACAACGTGTCCAACAGCTTGAAAGCTCGCACAGCATCAGGACAGCCATGTTATATCTACACATGCAGGTCACTCCATATCAAATCATCACACTTAGGGACCTCAATGTCACAGATTTTAACGAGACTTGGCCTGCTGATTTTGTCATCTGAGTGACCCATGGAACTGAAATTGCACGTGTCTTGGATCAACAATAATAAGGAGATTTAAGATCACAAAGTTTGAACACTGTGATGGATTAGGACTTTGACTGGTTATTTCTACCTAAATAGAAGTGAACAGAAATTGTTCTCATGTCATTTTAAAGCTCTTTTACAGCTCTGTAGTTTGTGAAAATAATATATTATGCCCAAAATGACCATGTTATGAGTGATTTTAATGTTAAAATTTGAGTTGCATGAAAACCTAAATTTTAAAATTGGCCAATTTTTTTAATAAAGCTACCTTATAATGTCACTAACATCTCCAGAATATTTGATTTTGTTAAAATCTGTGATAATGAGGTGCCAATGTGTGATGATTTGACATGGAATTACCCATCAGGAGTATCTCTGCTCCAAATCGATGATATAATCCACCATAGAAACTGCACTCACCCTTTTAACTCTGTAATATCTTAATATGCCTCATAGTTAAGATCCTTTTTCTCCCATAAACACGACATCAAGCCTTACTATCAGAATAGTCGCACCTTCATCTTTGTTCAGGTCTTCTGCTCAAATTGACATCTCAATGTTGTCCCTGTAAGCGACAGTCCAACCCCAAGTGCGTGTTTTTTATTTCTAAGCTCAGTAACCCGTGTCCATATTAAATCTTCATTTTTCAGCTCTCGTATGCCTTTATGTTGTCAAATGCAGTCAGGATTCTATAATTATCAGCCATCCTCTACTACGAAAGTTAAACTTAAATAACAACACAACACCTTTGATGTTAGCCACACACTTTTTATTCTTCTCTCCCATAAAACACACCCATCATGAGTAACCTCCTACAAACCCACTCTCCTCAAACACTGAATGTCTTACTCCCAGTTGGGATGCAGTCCCATAATCCCATAAATAGGAGCACATTTATAAGATATGGAATATAACAACTGAACAGAATGAAGCTGCCGATGTGCAGCTCAAGTCCAGCGAGGATATCCAAGAAAGCCCTAAATATGACGGCTTTAACAGACCTGCCATTGCTGTGTCAAAACATGATGGTGCCGTGTAGATAAAGTGTTGTCATATCTACATGTTGGGACTGAAATGTATGCAAATCCCCTTTAATGAAGGTCTGCAGTGCACTTTGATCACATCTGAATTGTTTGATTTGTAATTTTACACTGTGAGGCTGGGGAGGAAATTAAGTAAAATGTGACTTTGAACCAAACGTCATAGAGGACACTGTGACCCTGAAGTGTGCTCATTTTTTTTTACTGACTTTTTGAAGTTAATTCTCCCACTTTTACTTTCACAGGGCTTTCTCATTTCACATGTCCACACATTGAGGTGTCTAATGACCTCCAGCTCAGGGCTGTCGATGTGAGAAGTGAATCAGTGAAGAGTTTCCCACAGAGCATGGCCTCTGCCAAAGAAGATGGCGTGGATGAAATAACGGTGTTCATTAAAGAAGAGGACTGTGAGTGGCTCACACCAGAGGATGTGTGTGTGAAGCTGGAGGATCACGAAGAAATAATTTCAGTTTTTAAAGTGGAGGAGGAGTTCATGGGGGTGACTGCTGCCATTAAAGATGAGGATTTGAATGATTTCTCCATTGGTCTTGAACTTCAGAAGCATGAAACTGAGGATAATTTCAAGCAAGATGCCTGTGAAGAATCTACATCCAGTTTACAGCCCTGGTCCACTAATACGGGACGACTGGCTACACAGGAGAATTCTGCAGAGCTGAAATCCCAGTTATCAGAGTCTGAAGAGAAAATCACCGAGGGAAATGAGAGAGAAGGTGAAGAGTCACCTGGGCGTGTTGGAATAAGTGAGTAATGTGATTAAATATAAAATAAGAGAACATTTATAAATTCTAACAGTGTTTGCTTTGATGTTTTTAGAAGATTGAAATGAGAGTGGAAAACACGGTTAATTGAACTTGGATAAAGACGACCTGCTCAGGTGCTTGATAACAAACAATAGGTTAAATAATAAATGATAAATTAGATTTTTTCGTATTCACCCACGTTTTTCTAAAGTGTTAAGCGCATGACTTGAACATCATGAAGCTGTGACGTATGTTAGGCCAACAGCGCATTACGTTCATTGAGAATATCAAAAAGTCATATTGGTTAAAGACATGTGTATTTCTTAAATTGTGTGACAGTTAAGGCAGAAATGTCCACAAAAAGAATTAAATAAGTATGAATAAAATCCTCGCCCCTGTGCACTAAATAAGAGTGAATTTGCTCAAGTTAGTGTACACCTAATATGTGCCGAATCTTTCTAATGGTAATCTCGTGCATTTTGACGTTAACAGTGACAAGAGCTACCTGTACGAGTCATGATGACATTCGGGGGTCTCAGGGTTTTCTTTCATCATCTTGTGTTCTGTTCTCAGCCTGAACTTTCTGGGGCAGCATGGCCTGGACAGGTTGGCAGTGGTGTGAAATGTTCACTTGGAGATGATCTTGGACCCTTCCATCTCCCACAGTCAGTTTGGAGTCACCACTCCACTTCACCTGCATGTTTTTGGTGATGAGGGGAAAAACCAGAATAACTAGAAATGGCATTCAGAGCCCCTGTGTAGAAGAAGTGTGGGCAGGATTTGACCCCAGGACACCTGAACAATAAAGCAGCTGTGCTAAAAACTGTGCCCTCCTTAACACAAAAGGATATATTTGTATGTTTAGATTTTATGCCAGATTAGGTTCTAGAGGATGTAAATATCATCACATACATTACAATTAAGAAGAGAAAACCCAAATTCAGACACATTATTGGGTAGGAAGGCTCTGATAGGAGTCTTTAGAGCTGATATTGATCACCCATTCCATTCCATTAGGATCTGCTGATATCAATAATATCTTTTTTTTCTTCAAAATAATAAATGTATTTTTAGCCATGCATAATCTTCACATTCTATAATAAAGTGCTACTGCATACATAAAGAACATTTACCCATAATGCACACATAATGGAATAAAAATAAGCTAAGCAAAACAAAAGGCATGTCTTAATCATACTCCACATTTTTAATCAAATAAAATGTTCAGTTAGATATTTGTAGCCGTCTTTTCTGACAAGAAGAAAATGAGACAGTCCTGGTGTACACTTCAGGTTCTTATCTAAGAATATAAGCATCTCTGCATGTTCTGAGGACAGTCTGGTCCTCCTGTCATCCACGACGTGTGCTGCCGTACTGAACAGACCCTTGCTGTCCCCACTCGTATAAGGAGGGCACAGGTAGGACGACGACTTTTATTGGTCCCCCAGATAGCCAGTGGCCCAGCATCTCTTGTGGTATGAGATTCACAGAGATAAAGATTCAACTCTGATGCTGCTGACTCAAATATCGTTTTTATCTTTTTTGACAATTTCTTCATGCATTCTGCAGTTCTGTTGGCATTGAGTTTCTTTGGACCTCTCGGCTGTCACTCTGAGTGCGTCTGTGTGGTCGAGACACTGGCACTAAGCAGTTTGTGTTTCAGATTTGCAATTATCTGTGAAATACGTGGCCTTGTACTATTGTTTAATTTGGGGGGAAAAATCATTATGATAATAATATCTGTTACAGAATTCATAACTGTATAGTGACTATTAACACTCAAAGCTTATTATGCCTAATTAGTATTACTAGCCAGCCGCATAATTATGTATCGATGGGTGAACACTTCCTGAACAACACAGTTGTCCAAACAGAATTGAAAACAAAATCGAGCCCGGTGCATTCTTTAACTGCCTTCTCTGCCTTGTAGCGCAGTGGTAGTGTTGCTGCTTTGCAGTACGGAGACTGGAAGATTTTGGGTCCACTTCCTGGTTCCTTCGTGTGTGGATAGCGCTTTGAATACTGAAAACACCGGTATATCAATGTAATGAAGTATTATTATTCCTATGTGTCCAGCGCTCGCTGTCTCTCACGTGTGCCTGTATGTATGTATGTATGTATGTATGTATGTATGTATGTATGTATGTGTGTATGTATGTGTGTGTGTGTGTGTGTGTGTGTGTGTCGCTCGCTGCACGTGTTCCTGTAGGCATACCAGTAAGTGAATGAAAAGATGGAACTCTGGAGAGAGCGACATACAACTGTCCGTGACTGTCTTCGTGTTAAAGTAAAAAACAAATTGTCCGCGGCAAACAGACTGTTTTACACACTGCATACCAACCCGCGGCGTAGTATATGCCGCATAATCACGTTGCTTTTTTAATGTTTTTTAAGCAGAGGGAAAAAAACATTTGCAAAATCTGTAACGCTGCTTTCAGTAAGTACAATGCACACACGTTTAATTTGTCGGCCACTTTTTGCCAGATGTCTTTTCTGGTTTGGGCTGCTTTTGAAGTGTTACCGCTTGTGCATATTAAATCTTGAAATCCTTCGAGTAACTAATTAACTAACTAACTAACTAACTAACTAACTAACTAACACCCATCCACCCACACACACAGCTTGTGTGAAAAAAATGCGCCCGTTCTTTCATCATTTTGTTGCAGCCTATCAAAGACTTGCTGATCATGTTTTCTAGACTCAATATACATTGGCTTTTCACTCAGTGCAGGGACGCGCATTCATCTCGGATTATTACATCCAGCTAATCTGCTATACGGCTGCATTTGAAAAGCCGATTTATTCCGGATGAGTTTCACCGGCATTAATGATTAGGAATCTGGTTGGAATAAAACCCTGCAGCCACAGAGGTTCACCAGGACCGAGATTGGGAAACACTGCTGAACACAGACGAAACCGACTCAGGTGAGGAGTTGCAGCTATCGATTATTCAGTGTTGTTTGCCTGGGTGTCTGATCTGCTCGACGGGATCAGAAATAAAAGGAAAACTATGTGAAGGGAATGTCACAGGTGTTCCTGTGGTATAGCGGGTCCACAGCTCCCCTTCAAAAGGCCATTTTTAAATAAATAATCACCGCGCTCACAGCGTAGCGAGGGGCGTGGAAGTGTTGCTGAAAGTCAGCCATGTTGCGAAGTTTGAGAGCAACAGTTTCATCAATGACATTTTTCCAGAAAAATCCAACTGATAGAAACAAACAGTTACCTGATGCACGAATTTCTATAACATTGAAAGAAGTGTTGTTTCCATGAAATACATTTGAAGCTGTAGCCATGGAGGGCAAAAGAACAGTCAACGTGGCTCACAGCTGGATTTGGACAGCAGCACAGACCAAAGCGAGAGAGTATGTGTTTGATGAGCTGTTCGAGTTGGCGGGCAGTGCTCTGAGGTGCGTTCCCGATCACGTGGGAGGAGGGGTAGAGTTTCTGGGCGGGGCTTCGTTGTTCCTTTCCCATGGTTTTTGATGGTGGATGCGGTCGGGTGTCGTAACCGAAAAGAATAATGAAAAGTCAACGTGACTCAGAGGTGCATGTGGACTCCTAGCACAGACGAAAGCGACTAACTGAGTGGTCAGTGAGTTTTTGCGTCCGGGCACATGAGCAGGCAGTGTGAATGCCTAGAGAGCGAGGGTAGACGTGGGCCGGGGAAAAAGGAGTGTTGGTGGGCGGGGAAACGTCTTCCGTGTTCCTGCAGGACCATCTAAGAAGACGCATGTTTGTCACGGATGCGAATTGCTGTATGTAGCGTGTAAAACAGTTTGCTATGGTGCACGCGGTCGTGCGTCATAACTGAAAAGTCAACGTGGCTCAGAGGTGCATGTGTACTGTAGCACAGACGAACATAAATGATGGCGTTTTTTCCGAGTTGTCGCGGCCGAGTTGGTGGGCGTGGCTCTGCGAGTTGTCGTTGTATCCAATGGTGTTAGAGTTTGTGGGCGTGGCTCCTTCCGGTGTGCTTTCCATGGATGGCTACTTCTTGTCGGCTTAGTGAATTATATATATAGATTATTATTTTTTTAGGTCTGAAAACTAGGCTCTTATCATTCTACCCAACAAGCCAATAAGAGGGCAGATTACAATTTCTAACAAATCAACGTCCACTTGATAACGATTTATATTTATGTACCAGCTCGGTAAAACTCTGCATCCCTTTCCTCCCATCTACCAACACATTCACAGAAAGGCTAATCAAAGGGATTTTAGACAAAACATCTAATGCCTGGTTAATTAATTATACAAATAAATCAATCATCACTCACTGCCAGATGGAATCGTGGATCTTAAATGATCTAGAAGGTGACATCTTCCAGAACTGAAAGTGGCTGGTTGTCCAGGCTTACGAATTCCACTGTTTTTGCTGTCACAGTAAGTCTTTGGTGTTCGTGCTGTCTATATTGTAAGGTTGAGTTTTCTAAGTGCTGCCATTATTGGAGGCCGAGTGAGAGTAGGCAACTGAGCTAGACTAAGCTTGCTGGTCCCCTAAGCCTTTGAACAGCTCGTTCTTCACACCAGTCCCTTTTGTGTTGACTTCTCAGATGCTGAATAAGGTTTTTATTGTTGAAAGTGTTAGCAGAGAATCCTCCATCACTGACTTCTTTTTGCACATATATTACAAACCGCAAATTTGTTATCTCTTGTAGGAAGGCAATAAAACTGTTAGACTGGCAAGGACGTGTTTCTGTATTTTGGTATACTTTGAACTTTGTCTTGTATACGTCTTATCATTCAACAACATATGTTAAGATCAACTAATTTGCTCATCGTCGGTCAAGTCATTTGGAGTGAAAATTGTCTGATTTTTGTTTGTGATCGATTGATCAGATCAGGCCTGTCTTTAACATATGAGAGAGAGATTCAGAAATTGAACAGACAGCAGCAGAACATGTAAAGACCACACACAGAGTGGCCAGACCATAAATGGCACCTCAGTGTGAGTAAGGAATTCCAACCAGTGTGCCACCACTTTACTTGAACTGTTTCATTTATTTTAAAAGGTGGGTAATTCAGCTATTGACACCACGTGACCTTGAGCAAGTCATGTGACCTGTCTGTGCTCCAGTTGGAAGAATAAGAGAAATGTAACCAATTGTGTCTCAAATGTTGTAAGTCACCTTGGATAAACATGTTACAATAAAAACAATAGTTAAAATGTTTGTGTTCTTTCAGATTTACAGAAGAATGGCAGCTTCTCTCCACCTTCATTTGGTCAGCACTCTCTTCAATACAATCAGAATGGTATAATGAAATCAGAAATGGGATCAGAGAACCTGAGAGCCGCCTTTTGGCAGTGCAGTTCTCTCCCTGCTGCTGGAGCAACACAGACAGAAGCTATCAAAACTGATCAACAACAAGTGGAGAAAGAAATCCAAATTCATACTGGAGAAAAATGTTTGGAATGTGGCAAACAATTCACATACAACAGTGATCTTAATATTCATATGAAGATTCACACAGGAGAAAAACCATATTGTTGTCATGAATGTGGAAAGTCATTGTCAACGAGATGCAGTCTTCAGAACCACAGAGGAATCCACACAGGAGAAAAACCTCATTGCTGTTCAGAATGTGGTAGGTTGTTCTCACGGAGAAGTGAACTTCAGCGGCACAAAAAAATTCACACTGGAGAAAAACCTCATTGCTGTCCAGAATGTGGTAAGTTGTTCTCATGGAGAAGCTGTCTTCAGAGACACAGAAGAATACACACTGGAGAAAAACCTCATTGCTGTCCAGAATGTGGTAAATCGTTTCCATGGAGAAGTGAACTTCAGCGGCACAAAAAAATTCACACAGGAGACAAACCTCATTGCTGTTCAGAATGTGGTATGTTGTTCTCAAGCAGAAGCAATCTTCAGAGCCACAGAAGAATCCACACAGGAGAAAAACCTCATTGTTGTGCAGTATGTGGTATGTTGTTCTTAAGCAGAAGCAATCTTCAGAGCCACAGAAGAATCCACACAGGAGAAAAACCTCATTGCTGTCCAGAATGTGGTAAGTTGTTCTCATGGAGAAGCTGTCTTCAGAGACACAGAAGAATACACACTGGAGAAAAACCTCATTGCTGTCCAGAATGTGGTAAATCGTTTCCATGGAGAAGTGAACTTCAGCGGCACAAAAAAATTCACACAGGAGACAAACCTCATTGCTGTTCAGAATGTGGTATGTTGTTCTCAAGCAGAAGCAATCTTCAGAGCCACAGAAGAATCCACACAGGAGAAAAACCTCATTGTTGTGCAGTATGTGGTATGTTGTTCTTAAGCAGAAGCAATCTTCAGAGCCACAGAAGAATCCACACAGGAGAAAAACCTCATTGCTGTCCAGAATGTGGTAAACGATTCTCACGTACAAGCGCACTTAGGTGCCACAGATGGATCCACACTGGAGAGAAGCAGTACACCTGTTCTGAATGTGGTAAAGAGTACTCTTGCAGAAAAAGTTTTCTGAGACACATGCAAAGTCATATTGGAGTAAAGCCTGTCCCAGAAATGACAAATGATCTTTCCAGTGGCTCTTCAAGCAAAAAAAAAATGAAGGAATATCTTGTGAATGAGGTAAAGGACTCTAGTTCAAAGTAGTTAATAAATACGTAAGAATAGTGGAGAAAACACGGAAAGTGGCAAACAAATCCTAGATATAAGGTAACCTCCGAGCCACATATGAACTCACACTGGAATGAACACACTGAAATACAACACACATTTCACAAACAGCAAGAATCTTCTTCAACTTATAGGTGCAAGAAAAAAACCTCATTGTTGTCCTAAATGTGGTTAACACTTTTCAGACAGCAGTGGCCTTCATAGTCATAAATGACTGGCCTACTTGTTGGTAAGCCTCTTAGCTGTTCTGAATGTTGAAAGATTTCATGAAGGACTCAAACTGTACTGCCAGTGCGTCAGCCATACAGGGACTGATCATCTCTGCACCAGTGCTGTGACATAAGATGGTGAACAATACAAACACCAGATAACAGAATGAGGTAGCAACAGTACTGTGTGGTGATAACAACTTCAACCACAGAACACAACTGAAAAAGTTCAATGTAATAATGAAAAAATGGAGAAGTCCAATCAAATTCACAGTGCAGTGCCAACTACCAGGAGGTACCACTGACGACACGGGAAATAGTTTTGTTTTGAGCTTTGGAGATGGAGCCTTATCTGAGTAGCAATGAACTTGTACCTTCTCTTGGATGTCATCTGATGGCTGACACCTGAGCTGAGTGCAGACAGCCGTTCTTAACTCTGATAATGAAGAACTCCTTTAGTGACGTCAGCTGACAGCCAATGCTGTCCAATCAGATACTGGGGAGGGACAGTCGAGGAGGACAGGAGACTAAAAAGAGAGCCGTCAAATGACAGACCAAAGTAGAGGGGCTTTATAAGACTTTTACAGTAATTTCGTTTATCATTTATAAATGATGAGAGTCTTTACAAACCAAACACATTCATCAGCTGTGTGTCAAGTGTGAGTCCAAAAGTGAGAATTTAAGAAGATCTAAATACAAATAAAATGAAACATTCAGGGTTCAAAGAGAAATGTTTAGATAGATAGATACTTTATTAATCCCAATGGGAAATTCACATTCTTCAGCAGCAGCATACTGATACAATAAATAATATTAAATTAAAGAATGATAATAATACAGGTGAAAAAAACAGACAATAACTATGTATAATGTTAAATATTAACGTTTACCCCCCCTGGTGGAATACTACAAGCTTGAGGTCACAGGAGCTCAATAAACCCCAACAGCAGGATGGACGATTAGAATCCTTTGTTCTGACAGAGTGTCAGCTACACAAAGCTTCAGCTTCATTTCCTTGACAGAAAACTCCAAAAAGCAGAAGTGGCCCCTTCTGTACCCCCACCACTGAAGGTCAAATATGACCCCCTCACTACTCGGCGTTGGTTCACTCTGCTTGACTTTCTGTATTTTGTTAGTTTATGTTTCATTTTTTGGCAACACTCTTTTTACATTTCATTTCATTGATGTTCTCTAATATGTGAGTATAGCTTGACTCTTACAAGAACTTATCTAAAAAGGATACATTGGTCGTGAAATGCAAGAAGGCAGAAAAATATAAAAAGTGGAAACCACAAAATGAAGAGGTGACATCGATGAAATACGCTCAGTGGCAGAGGTGACAAGGTCAAAATCAGAAAAGGCAGGTACCAACTGAAAACAAAAGAAGAAAGCTGATTGGTGGGAAGAACTGTCAGTCACTCCTGAGTGGACTGTTGAGGACAGCCATTGTATGCAGACTTCAACGTTCATGTGTTCATTTTGATCTCAAATCTGTGACCATGCACTGAATAAGTCTGTTATTTATCGGTTAGCATGTTCTGAAACTGTAATGTCATCTCAAAGATCACACAAACACATAATGTGACATTTGTGACCAGTCACTTTTGTTGATTTTTATGTCACCATTCATCAGCCCTGTATAGAGTGCCACTTCCAGATAAGCAACCCCACTGCACCCCGTAGCACATTTGGAGTTTGGGACTGGAGCACAAAGTGGATGGCACTCTGAGAAGGACAGACTTGTAAGACGTGAACAAAGCCAGCTGCCCTCCCTTGTCTGTCTTCATTCAGAAGGACTCACCTGAGTGGTGGGATTGTTCTGCGGTGCTCCTGTTAGCCGACATTTCATCAGCTTGCTTTCTGCGTTTCATCTGATAATCGGCAGAGTTAATCAAAGATGAGCCAGGCCTGTTACAGTGTGAACGTTCTTGACATTTTGTTTTGCTTTAAATATTTTTTCTGCTTCTTTACTTTGAGTTTTTGGAGGCCTTGTACATTAGAGATTATTAATACACTAGCAAAATACCCGCGCTTCGCAGCGGCGAAGTACTGCTTTAAACTTTTAAATAATAAACTGAGGGAAAATGTACCAATAATTATTTGTTAAGGATCTCTTTGTATACCACGTTGTCAGTTCGCCCCTCTGGTTGTAATATGACCAAGCTGTGCCCTGAGCTTACTCTTGAGCATGCAATGTATAGTTGGCCATGTGAAAAGCAATCTTGCCTCAAATCAATGCCAACCTTTTGTAGGGTCTGTCCCTGAGACTTATTGTCATTGCGAAGCAGAGCCTTACTGGAAATTGGAGGCGTTTGAATTGAAATGGGAGATCAGAGGGTATAACGGGGATGCGAGGAATAAAAACTCTCTCCCCTGAACCACCGCCAGTAAAAATAGTTGCCTCAATTAGGTTCTTTTGCAGGCATGTGACCTAAAGTTTCGGTGGCTGTAATTTTCTCAGTAACCTTATTGGTGCCCCAACCTTCAAAATTAGATTATGGTCAGGAGTGCCTGGAGGATTCAGAGTGTGGACCGAGCTGCAGGCTATGGACGTATATATGTACGAAAGTAGGATTCAGTTAGTGTTGGGAACCCGCGTACCAAATTTCTTGAAGATGGGCCCATTAAGTAACAAAGACCGTTGGAAAGTTCAATATGGCGGCCAACAGTGGTGTCATTCCACCGAAATAAGTACGTACATCGGTTTCGGTAAGCACAGGGAAGCCGCCTAAAAAATTTGGGGCCATAAATAAGAAAGTTTAACATGGCGGATGTTGTCAACCATTATGACCATTACGTGTAGAGTTTCGAAATGAAACCTGCTTAACATTTATAAGTAAGCTGTAAGGAATGAGCCTGCCAAATTTCAGCCTTCTACCAACACTGGAAGTTGGAGAATTAGTGATGAGTGAGTCAGTGAGGGCTTTGCCTTTTATTAGTATAGATGTATATGTGCATGTATACTGTATATGTGTATGTATTTATATGTATGTGTGTGTGTGTGTGTGTAAATATAGTGTATATTATATATATATATATATCTGTACCCAGCCACGCGTTACTGTGGCTCAGTCTGGTTAAATGGAAAAGAAAGAAAAGAGAAAGCGCACGTTTCTAGTATGTTTAATTTCACAATGCTTGTGGGTATACAATATTTTTTGTTGTTCTACTGTCTGTGTAGAATGTTAGACTGAATAATATTGTTAAGTTCGTAGACGTCTTTGTTTTTGGCCGCAAGAATAGCTCGTTCACTCAGCCAATCGTGATTCTTATAATTGGTTTGAATATTGGGAAATACTTTTTCAACCAATTCTTCTTTTGACGTCACTAAATTGCAGAAGTTATGAGACAATGAAATTCGTCCTGAGTTCAGATCAACCGGCACCTTTCCGTTCCCAATTTCCAGATTTCTCCAACCCCGTTATTGACAGTTTGCATTATTTGATCGTAAATGCCTTTTTGCTGAAGCGTTAGCTTAGGAATATTTGATTGCACATACGACAAAAGATCACCCGTGTTTTAATTTTGTTCACGACGCAATTCTACATCGAACGAAGCCGCAGCAGATCGATTCGGTGATGGCATTCCCAATTGATTGAGAACTTTGTTCGCGATTTCTAAGCACAAATCTTCAATCATTATCAATACTTTGTTGTAGATGTCTGCTGTGAAATCCATGTTTATATTTGAATTTTACTTAGCCGGTGGATTCAGGGCTATTTGTTGCACATTTGCAGCTGTGAAATAAACGCGTTGTCCATTTTCTAGATGTACTGCTAAGTGAATAACATCTGGACTTCGTTCATGTATGGGAAATAAAAGAATTTGCCATACAGCTTCATTGCTGCTTATGCATCTTCCAGCCTAATACTGTGCGATTTTACCGATATGTATGATCGCATTCCTATCACTTCTTTCTGGTTGCATGCCAAAAACTGCCATGTCGCTGCCTTTATTCACGTACTTACAAATGTATTTCATCGAAACATTGAAATAGAATCGTAAAATATTTAGTATGGCGTGTGTTGCTTTTACGTCCAACAGATGGCGCTGTGCTTTCAAAAAAAAGCATGTTTTTCCCTGTCACAGGTGTGCCATCTATATAATATGTATATAAAAACACGCGCGTATTCGAATGCAACGTTGTGTCAAAATTTCAAAGCAATCGGTGAAGAACTTTCGGAGATTTAAGGTTTTCAACAAACGAACATTTACATTTTTATTTATATAGATTTATATATTTATGTATATATATGGTTTTGGCAGCCAAGCACTTTTTTTCCCACCTAGAAGACGTCTCTTGAGATCCGTTTAATCGCCTCGTTGATTGCATGTCTTCCAAGGTACTTTCAATCCCCATTTCCTACACCGAGTAATCTCCCCTTTTATGAGCGACTGTGTTAGTCGCCGTACTTCGTACAGGTCTTTGAACGCACTGAATACTTGTAACTGGTGTCGCCCGTCGGCTGCTTTCGACAGGGAATGAAAGCAATTGTCGAGTAACAAAAATTATTTGTAAGTGATTTTGCATTGGAGAAATAGTAAAAACTTGATCACTTGGGTCAATACCTAAAGAAATACACACAGCAAATGCAATTGAGAATACACCAGAATCTGTATGATTTAATTGTTGCTGTGCGTCTTCATAAACTATGGGAGGTTTGTAAGGAAACAAAGCACGAAGGAAACGAAGCTGCTCTTCGGTGAGGTTGAATTTTTTATCAGCGTTTAAACTGTCATAGACATGAATTACAGCACCACCATAATAGGTACACACCCAGTGAGTCACTCGTTCTGTAGCTGCAGAAGGTAATATTTGAATATGTTTTGCATTTTGTGGAATGGGCATTATAGGTATGTCAGGAGTCCACATTAGCAAAACCTCTTGAGGTTTGAAAATCGCATGCGCAGCTAAAATTTCGTTGAATTTTCTCATGTGATCTGTTGATAAATAATCATTATTTACCAACTCATTCATCGCAAAATCTGACAGTGGTAAGATCACTCCTTCCATAACACTAAACACACACACTAAGTAGACACTAGCACTAAAAAACGGCAACACCGCCGGGAAGAACACTAAATGAGATAAAGTAAAAGTCTACTAAACTTCTTTATTATAACTGCTTTATTATAGCAGGTGAGGAGACGCTGGCGCCCGCTTGTTGTTGCCGCTCCTCCCTGTTAACAACACTTTTCGCAAAATTCGCATTAATTCTGCACTTTCTTATGCTTGTTTTATTTCGTTTATTGTACGTATAGTTCGTGGATACAGCCGACTCGAATTGCATGGATTTGGCTTAATATTTACAGATTTTATGGACTCCACTTTACTGGGAACAGCTGAGTCTGTGGATCACAGGAGGAGACCTCTGAACATTTCTTTGTACCTGGCGATCTATCACCTCGGGATGATCTGTCTCCGTGATTATATTTGCTATGCTGATCTGCTCCCATTTCATCTTACAGTACCCTACGAACGGAAACTGATCTGATGTTCTTACTAACCTGGTTTATGGCTTATGGCTCCGGGGCGATCACGCCTGAAATTACCAAGCGTTACTGTTTATAGCTGTGTATTGGAACATCCAAATCCTGCTTCCTCCTCCTGCTGCTTGCTATCACCGCTCACCTACGCTACCACACCCGCCTGTCTTACCGTCTCCGTTGTGCTGTGCTGCTTCTACACTGCTATCAGCTAAGTATCACTCACTATTTTAGCGCTTTGAGTACTGAGAAAAGCGCTATATAAATGTAATAAATTATTATTATTATTAAACACTAAAGTAGAAAAACGAAGTAGAAAGTAACACTAAACTGCAACACCGCCGGGAGTACCGGCACACTGCGTCTACTAAACAGTAAAGGAGAAAGGACTAAACACTATGGAAAAAGAACAGCAAGACCGCGTTAGCTGCGGAGCTCAGCTCAGAGCGAAATGAAGTGAATGAAATGAGGTGAATAGGAGGGGAGATGATCACGTGACTCCAACATCCGCCTTAACTCTCCGTCTCTCCACAAACACAGCCACACGGATCCCAACTTTCCTTTATAGATATAGATGAGCATTTGGTGTTAATAATGAATTGACAATTAATAAACTGTTTTTATTGCTAAATTGTAAGCGTGTCCTGTTGCCATTTTGTAGCTTTATCTTTATTGACTGTGTTGGTAGGACGTGTTGCACTGTTGTCTCCCTAGAATTAAGTGCCACATCACCGACGCTCGGCCTCACACCCTTCATCATACGTGAGGCAGAATTCAAGATTGCTGACCCAACTGTTAATCATCTTCAGTGTGTGAGTATAAATTCAGGCTTATTCTCAGTTTGACCGCGTTAATGGCTCAGCGTCTAGATTTTAGAGACGGTACATCGTCTGATTATCGGCTCCTGACAAATCTCACTTTGTCGACATTAAAAGTTTTGAGTGTTGATGTTTGTGGCGTTACGCCTTTAAATTATTATACGGTTTTGTGTCAATGGCCCGAGGCTGAGGATTCAACCCTCCAAGATCTTCACTGTGGGCACCCATAGGATTGGTGATCAATTCAGAGAAATACCATTTTTATTTTGTTTGCCGTTTTAACATCAAGATTTAAGGCTTATCTTCTAGTCGGTGACTGCTGCTGATTTTCATTACGACTCCGTTAAGCACTTTGGTTTTTCTCAATGCCTGCTCTGATTCTTTAGCTATTGAGTCTTGCTGCAGTTTCTCGATGTGCTGAACTTACTTTTATTGACATTACACTTTACACATACAGTAGATTTTAACTACACAGTGTGGCTCACTTAATACTAGCCGTGTTTACCTTGGAGTGTCCCATGTGTGTCACACTGTGCTGGTGGCCGTATCTGCGCCGTGTCTCTCAGCCTCTCTGATGAGCTCCGGACTGATAAGTTTGAATTTTGGGTCCAGCAGAGTGATTTCAGGCTGATCGGTCGCAGTGTTTTGTTTGTTATCATTCTTTTAATGGTGGGATTCATAGACGTCAAGTGGCAATGAATAAAGATGGATTACTGTAAAGACGTGAGCAAGCTTCTGCAAATTTGTCATCGCTTTTTTGAAAGTTTAAACTGGGAATGATTCCAGAGCAGATCTCTTATACTATCCTTCCATAGCATCTCTCAAAATTATTTGTCACTTTATAAATAGCTGACACATATTTCTATTTTATTTTATTTTAAGGTGCCTCATCATCCGACTTGAATCCGGGTTTGCACCATGCGCAGAATACAAAAAGCAAAGTCAGTGGAGCCTCCAGACAGCCCGATCAGCGCTTGTGACAGATTTTACTGTGATTGCGTCTTTTCTTTGATGAAAACGCATTAATTTTGAGCCTCACAAAATATTATAAAGTATTAATAATTGGGGTATCTCATTAGTTGATGGAATGATAATGTCTGTTACTTTAAGGATTTCATCTTCTTTCTCAGATGTGCGCGTCTATATTTTGGACAATGCAGAGGATCATGTTGTGGAGTCTTCAGGAGGTTCTGGTGCACTTCACAAAATAAACTGCATCATGTGGAAGGACAATGATGGAGAAACATTGCAGTAACATGTCAAGAGCTGAGCAAGGCAAGTGAAGGTCAGTCACAAATGAGTCTTTCAGATGGACCAGGACCCCAAGCCGACCTCCAAAGTTGTGACAAAATGGCTTAAGGACAATAAGGTGAAGGTGTTGGGGTGGCCATCACAAATCCTTGACCTCATTCTGATTGAAGTGACAAAAAGTGCGAGCAATAAGGCCTACCAACCTGTCCAAGTCACACCAGTTCTGTCTGCAAGAATGGCCAGAAACTCCAGTAACTTATTCTAAGAAGCTTGTGAAAGGTGACCAAAAACATTGGGCTCAAGTTAAACAATTTAAAGGAGATTTAATGTTCGGGTCTAAATGATCGATTTCACTGATATACTTCACGATACAATATTCAACCAAAATCAACATCTTCTTTGTTACACTCCCCATTTTCTTGAAAATAAAAGGCATATTTTGACTTTTGGTGGCACAGTGGGTAGCGCTGCTGCCTCGCAGGTGGGAGACCTGGGGACCCGGGTTCGCTTCCGGAGTCCTCCCTGCGTGGAGTTTGCATGTTCTCCCCGTGTCTGCGTGGGTTTCCTCCGGGCGCTCCGTTTTCCTCCCACAGTCCAAAGACATGCAGGTTAGGTGGATTGGCGATTCTACATTGGCCCTAGTGTGTGCTTGGTGTGTGGGTGTGTTTGTGTGTGTCCTGCGGTGGGCTGGCACCCTACCCTTGATTGGTTCCTGCCTTGTGCCCTGTGTTGGCTGGGATTGGCTCCAGCAGACCCCCGTAACCCTGTGTTCGGATTCAGCGGGTTGGAAAATGGATGGATGGATGGATTTTGACTTTTCCAATGCTATTTAGAAATGAATCATAAATATGGAGTGTTAAATCTTTAGAAATAAAACACATGAGATGTGACCAGAGGTGTTTACAAGTCTGAACTTAACAAATTAACAGATCTGACAAATTTCAGTTGTCCTTATTATTTTATCTCCAAATACCATTGGGAGTGTCTTTAATAAACTGTAAAAAAATAAATAAATTTGTATTTTGTAAATAAATAACCATTATTAAAAAGATTAATTAAAATAGTGGTTCTTTAACCTTATAGATTCTTCCATAACCTAACAAAGCTGCATTGTCCTTAAAGCTAATGACAATATTAATAAATCTGCACTAAATATCCATTTGATCAAACCCAAATCTTTCCTCCCCTCAGCCTTGCCATTCATTTAATATTGAGAGTGGCCACTAGAGGGGGCAGTTTGGCTACAGAAGAATCAGCTCAGCTGTCAGCCCTGAAGGTCATGTGACTGTGTGATCGTGTCACCCTTATTTTGCTCTTAATTCATCCATCCATCCATCCATTTTCCAACCCGCTGAATCCGAACACAGGGTCACGGGGGTCTGCTGGAGCCAATCCCAGCCAACACAGGGCACAAGGCAGGAACCAATCCCGGGCAGGGTGCCAACCCACCGCAGGACACACACAAACACAGCCACACACCAAGCACACACTAGGGCCAATTTAGAATCGCCAATCCACCTAACCTGCATGTCTTTGGACTGTGGGAGGAAACCGGAGCGCCCGGAGGAAACCCACGCAGACACGGGGAGAACATGCAAACTCCACGCAGGGCGGACCCGGGAAGCGAACCCGGGTCTCCTAACTGCGAGGCAGCAGCGCTACCACTGCGCCACCGTGCCGCCGCTCTTAATTCATTTAAATCTTAATTAGTTTTAGATATAATATTTCAAGTTCTTTATTTCAGGTGTTTTATTATTGTGTTTTTACTTTATTCTTATTTCTTTTACACTGCACTGTATTCTCTTCTCCCCCCTTTCCCATGTGTGTAATATGGCGGGTATCCACTACAGCTTTCAGGGTACCAAGAGTGACAAATCTGGGGACAAGGAGGAGGTGCAGTTTAAAGTTTAATGTGACATTAACTAAACACCAAACTCTGTCAGTATGGCCGACATCTGACTGACCGGTGAGTCCTCATCTTCAGACATTCACAGTGAATTCATTCTGAAGTGAAGGACCCTTTGAGTGACCAATGGAGGGTCACAACATGTCTGGTGAGTGGACAACACTCCAGTCCCATCTGTCACTCTCTGCTCCTACATATAGTCACTATTCAAGAGCTCTTCATACTGAGTCTGTATAGCGCCTTTCAGTTGTGCTGATCCAGCAGGACCACATGCCTGTCCTACTTAACAGGTGACATTCAGTGACACTTGGGGGCCTCAGCAGTTGTTGGGGTGTCTGCCTGAAGGACATGTGACTGTGAATCAACAGTGACCCCTGCTGTTCAGACTGGTATTTGTAGGTCTGAGGTGTCTCCGCCCCTCATTATGACACACACACCTGATTGGCTACTCAAACCCAATAATAATGGAGACCATGACAGCCGCACTCGCCCCGCATTCTCATCCACAAATTCAATCACAGAGCTGCTGCCCCCCCAAACCCACCCATCCCGTAAAATTAATTTCACCCCAAACTACAAACACAAAGAGGACCTGTGCTTGTGGGAACATCAAGTGACCAGGGTAGGGTACTGGTCAGTGGTCACATGATGTCAGATGGCTGATTGTTACACTGGAGTGAAGCCCAAACCCAAACCCTGGATAGAGGGGCTCAGTGAAGGAGGTGTTGATCCTGTGCAGGAGGGTCATTGTGTGTGAGACGCTATAAAATGACAGAGAGCCATCAGGCCAGTCCAGATACACACCTATTCTGGGGCTGTAGGGGGCGCTGATTATAATCTCCTTCTTATTGTGACACACAGAGTACTGGGAAAGAGACCACACCAAACTCCAGGACTTGTCGTTGTATCCAAGGCCGCACTCCCAGCCATCTCCTTTCCTGCCCAGTCCTTTATATGCGACTCCGATCTTCATGAAGCATCCTCTGCACTCCACCTCCCAGTAACAGCGAGTCCCAGTCAGAGCCTCTCTGCACAGAACTTGGAAATAGCAGTCAAATCTGTCAGGATGATCAGGATATTCAAATTTTTTCCTCTCACGTGTCACCTTCTTGTTCCCTTCAGACAGAAGGAGGTCTCTGTTTGCTGTGTTGATGTCCAGTGTGAGGGGACAGAAGTCTGAAAGGAGAGAAAAGAAAACGAGTGAGGAAATCTGGGAGTGTGTAACGGGACTGGGGGCGGAGCACAACACAGACAATTAACAAGAACCAATCAGGAGCTGCGCTGACCAGACACTAATAGTAAAGAGCTCATTTGATTGGACAGAATCTGTGGGGATTTAAAATTAAATCCTGGAATCACAATAAATCCAAATCCCTTTTATTCTCCAGTACTTCATGTGCAGGAATCTGACTTGGTAGATTTGGAGCTCCTTATAACGGAACACAACATCACAGACAAATAACATGTGTATTCCCGTGTCACACACACACACAGTCTCTGACAGAACACATGAATACACACAGAAGACGGCTAAGTCACTGCTGGGAGAGGCTGTCGCTCTGGCTAAGAAACTCTGGAGGTGTCTGATAGTTTGAGTTTGAATTGACTGAAGTGTTTGGGAGTTTGTGTGAAGAAGTGATGAGCTGCTGAGATGAGTCTGTGGTGGTCCTTATGACACGGTTAGTGACACGAGATGTCTACAGGTCTGCACAGATGAAGAGCACAGCAGACCTCACCACACGCTCTCATTTATTTATGGAGTGTGCCGTTGATGAGCCAAACCAGACACCAATGGAGAATGTGATCACACTTTCAGTTAGGGCTTTGTAAAACTGAACGTGGATTGGCTGTGAAATATTTAAGTTCTTTATCTGGCGTAAGAAGTCCAATCGCCGCTGTGCCTTCTTAGTGATGTGGTGGTGTTCATGTCCCAGCTGAGAGTGTTTGTGATTGTTGTACTTAGAACTTTGAAGGAGTCCACCATATTGACTGCTGAATCATTCATTTCTAGTGTCAGAGGTTGTGACTGCTGCTTGTGAAAGTCAATGGCCATTTCCACTGTCTCGGGGGTCTTAAGCAGCAGGGTGTTGAAGCTCACCAAGACACAAGATGAGATCCCTCTTTTCTAGAAGGTGTTTCATTGCTGTTAGTAATTAGATCAATAATGGTGGTGTCATCAGTGAAGTTAATGATTTAACTGAAGGATCAGTGGACCTGCAGTCATTGGGGTACAAGGAGTAAAGTAGGAGGGCCGTCCACAGCCTTGAGGGGCAGCTGTGCTTCTACAGAGACAGTCTGAGAGGTGGGAATCCACACAAACGTACTAATGTAGCAGCAGACTCCAGCGCCTTTGACTTGTTGTGATGATCAGCATCTCTAACTGCTCTGTAAAGCAGAAACCCCAGCAGTTCTAATGTGGAGTCAGGAACTGATGCAGTAGGCCAGGTGTCCACACAGCAATACACTGAGCAGATAGAATAGTCCTTACTGGGGCCGAGAAGAAGATGAAGTTCATCTGTTTAGGGCCTCAGTGGTCTGACGTTGATAAAACTAGCAAGGGAAGGGGCACTCGACAAGCGCGTCTCCTGAACCCCACGAGAGACCCTGAGCGCTTCCCCCTTCTCCTCTTCAGGTGGGAGTTACCTGGCTGGGAGTCCCAGTCTGCAGTCGGAGGTTCATAAGTGCTAAATCCGTATGAAAGTGTCCTTAATCAGTGGAGGAGAAATGAAGTCCAATCCCAATAGACAGGAGCTGATCTCGTGTGTTTGTAATCCTCATATTGTTACAAAAGGCAAAGTTAATGGAGAAAAACAACACAACAGCAGCGAGAAAACAACTGTGGCTGTCCTGATCAGCGCCATCATTATGAGCACAAGGTCACCGTCGAGGTCAGAGTTCAAATGGACTGTCCACAAGGACCACTGGCTTTATTAAATGACACTTTTATTGTCACAGTCCAACGCTTTAATTTAAATCATTCCACTTTCACACTTCATCACAAACTGACAGCTCGATGATTTACTGGCCAGCAAACAAGACGGCCATTGAGTGTTGAGAGATGTGAAGTTCATGAAGAAAATCAATATGGAGTGAGCTGAAGCTGCTCAGTCATTAAAGAAGATGATTCATTCAGTAGAAATGAACTTTAAAATCAAAAATCTGGGATAAGAATAATAAGAAATGTGAAGAAGAGAAACAGAACTGTTAAAACTCAATTCAGGACAGCATGATGGCCTCACAGATTGAGCTTCACGACTTTGAATTTGGCACCCAGTGGTTGTCTTTGTCAGGTCAGCGTGTTCTCCTCGTGTCACTCCTGGTTTTCTTCACACATTCCACAAACGTGCATGTTGGGTGAATTGGCGACTCTGAATTGGCCTTGTGTGGTTGTGAGCACATGACTTAACACAACGCAGCCTGAACTGGATTAAACCGGTTTGACAATTTGTGTTAAAATCACTTCAAGGTAAACCCACCACGGCCATGATGTTCTTCTGACCTGAATGAATCCTATTTATATCATTATATGTCACCCGTCACATCTGTCTCTGTACTGTTTGTGTCACCGACATGCCCCCAGTAGTTTTTGTCCCTTTCCACTTTAAAAGTGCAAACTGACCACAGTGATTGTCATCCACCATTTTTTTTTCCACAGAGCAGAGTCTTTGCTTTTAATTTCGAAGAAAAATGAAATGACGTGAACACAATTATTGGGACCCTCACCTAATGTTCTCTAACTGACTGTTTAAGGTGAGACCTGCCATCAAGCACTTCCTGCAGCTCTGGATGAGACTTCTACTCCTCTCACTGCCCACTCGGCCCACTCACTCATTCTTCTCCCAACTGTAACTTCCTGCTCTTCCCATGGATGTTGACTTGTGTTCATTTTAGGGTGAGTGACTGAAGACCCCCGTGATTCTCATAGTGGACTGATTCATATTCAGTGATGTCTTTTAACATCTGATAGCTTCCACAAAAATTTTCATGCCATCTTCTTTTGGTTTAATTCCTACAATGTGTTAAATCATGAATAAATAACAAAGTTTATTTTTTATGGAGAAAAGAATGGAGGATGTCAAGTAATTTTGTCAGCTTTAACTTATTTCACTTAAATTTGTGATTCTTTTTTAATCCAATGCTTGTCGCTGTGTCTGTATATCCATATACTGTACATATATGAATGTTAATGGTAGTGGACATTGTGTTTTTATGTGAAATACACTGAGCTGTTTTCATTGAATGCCATGTGCTGTATAAATGGATTATTATTATCAATATTATAAGGGAATGACTGAAGTAAAAAAGCATCAGAAAGAAGACACTGGAATACAGAAAGAGAAAACAGCAGGAAGTGCTAAGAAAAAAAATAAGAGAATAGAAAAAGGACAAAGGACTTCAGCAGGATATCATTTTTATTTCCCATGAGTCCACTTGACACTTAAGTCTAACAGACTTCTTTGGTGCTTCCCTATCCTGAATCTAAATATCCCATAATGCACTAGTCACAGGACCCCCGTCACTTTCAGCTCACTCCACACTCACATAATGCTTTCTGTTTGCTACATTTTCATATCATAAGCTTGACCTGAGATATTAAAAGTGAAATGATGATAAACTCCATAAATTAACAGACTTACATTGTAAAAACTCGTCTCTGCTCTGAGGTTCAGGAGGCCATGGTGTGAAGGTTGGAGCTTCACAATCTGAAAATAAAAAGAAAAATGAAGAATAGAGAATGTAAAGATTACGGTTGTCATTAAATTAATATTTTATATTGTGTTTAATCAAACTTAGTTTATGAAATTAATCATGATTAATTGCACATTATGTTGCAAATGTCAATAGGTTTATTGGTATCAGTTTAGATGAGGTGTCCATAATTACATTGTGTTTTACCATGTAATTACCTATATAATTACTGAGTTACTAGGTGTTATTACCTGTACTTACAGACAGTATTTTGGACATGTCTGTAACATTTCTCAAGGACACTTTCATCATTATTTCAACCTTCTTAACCAGTTGCTAAGGCACACAAGTCTGTTCACATTTTCAGATTCCACAGTAGATCTCTTTTGGTCCACAATATGAAAAAACAAAAAAAGGAAGCTGCACAATGCAACATCGAACAGGAGCATCAAAGACTGATCAAATAACACAACATCCTAATTCTATTGTCAGGTTGTAATCCAATAGTTTTGCTTGTTTGTATTTATTACTATTTTCATTCTATTTTATGAAATAAATAACATTATTTGGCAAACCATTGAATTGCTTCTGTGGTTACTTGTTGTGTTTATTTTGAATGCTTACAGTTGCAGGAGCTGCAGAATGAATGTCTAGTAACAGAAGGCCCTTTGTTATCGAGGCAACTTTTGTTACAATACAGCTTTAGGTGACAAAGCATTCTCAGCCTTTTTTAATGTATGGTTTGAAGATGTGATCACTTACATAAAATAACCCTGAAAGCATAAATTACAATTCTGGGATTAAAAGTCTCAGGATCTGATCTCCTTGCAAATAATTCACACACAAAAAGCTGCCCTTTCTGTGTTCATAGTTAGCTTCATAACGAGACACTTTATCATCACTTCAATAATTACAAGAACAATCATGCTACAATCCACAGACAGACCTTTGGAAGCTCATAACTCACCTGCACAGTTCCAGTAGTTTCTCCTGCCAGAGCTGTGTATGTATACTACTTCCATTTTACACAGAGAGATGTCTGAAATGTTTGTTTTAAAATGAAAGTTTCCACCAAGAAGAATCAAAGATGTCTCCTCCATTGTTACATTAATGACGTGATTCACTGGATGTTCAAACTGTTCATTATACAGCCTCCAGTTAATCCAAAATGTGGCTGCAAGAATTATTAAAAGAACAAGAAAATACGAACACATAACTCCAGTTCTTAAATCCTTACACTGGCTCCCGGTTAAGTTTAGGGCAGATTTCAAACTCCTCCTTTTAACATATAAAGCATTAAATGGCCAAGGTCCGGCTTACTTGTCTGAACTTATCATGACTTACAAACCTGAGCGCACATTAATATCTCAAGATGCCGGTCTGCTTATGATTCCAAGGATTAATAAAATAACAGTGGGAGGTCGAGCTTTTAGTTACAGGGCCCCTAAAATGTGGAATGGTCTGCCTGCTACTATAAGAGATGCCCCTTCGGTCTCAGCTTTTAAATCCCGGCTGAAGACTCACTACTTCAGTTTAGCACACCCTGACTAGAGCTGCTGATTAACTGTACAGACTGCATCTCTGTTGTTAGTCATTAGCACTTAAACATAAGTAACATGACAGTTAGAATTGTATACTAACCCTCACTTATTCTGTTTTTCTTCTCGGTACTCAAATGTGGCACTTGGTGCCACAGCCCACCTGCCAAGTTGCTTTGCCTGCCTAAGGAAAAGTCATCCCAGATGGGAATCGTGGGAAAAAGGGGTCCTTTCATCGGATTGGCTGGCCCAGCACTGTTTCAGCCGTGGAATGGCCAAATGGGGGAGGCAGCTTGAAGGATGAGGTCTCCAGGACTCTACACAAATCCAAATCTTGTTATGGGATATATCATCTACTGTTAAATTCTGCTCTGTACTTCTAAAATTTATATTTTTTATTTCTTACTATATTGAGGAATTGTTCTGTTCTGTGTAGTGCATTGTATTGTATTGACCCCCTTCTTTTGACACCCACTGCATGCCCAACCTACCTGGAAAGGGGTCTCTCTTTGAACTGCCTTTTCCAAGGTTTCTTCCATTTTTTCCCCTACTAGGGTTTTTTTGGGAGTTTTTCCTTGTCTTCTTAGAGAGTCAAGGCTGGGGGGCTGTCAAGAGGCAGGGCCTGTTAAAGCCCATTGCGGCACTTCCTGTGTGATTTTGGGCTATACAAAAATAAACTGTATTGTATTGTATTGTACTTAATTTCACATGAATTGAGAAATGCAATGCTCCTGATCGTGATATGTATGAGATAAAACATTTGTATATAGCATATAAGGTAAAGTTCAGTTCAGGACATTGCAGCAGACTGGCATCAGATGAGATGACATGAGAGCAGGAGAGCAGATCAGTGCAATTCAGATGAGAAAGTGCTGACCAGAGAAGGAACGACACACTAAATTCTGGAATCTCGCCATAACTTTGTGTTATTTTAACAGATCAAGTGTTAACACATTAATGCTGACTGCTCTATTTAAGATGTAATTTTATAATGTTAAATTCTTAAACACTAATTAGAAATGAAATGCAGTTAAAATAAAACAACAAAACATGCGTATCAAGTTTGCACACAGAGCCCACCTGTGTGTGGATGATGCAGTGACTCTGAGTCTAAGTTTTATTTACCAACACCTTGATCAGCAGGGCAGATGTGAGGGTCTCGATTGTAGACTTGACCTCTGCTTTAGACACCAATATCTCAGAGCTCCACGATAAGAAACTGACTGAGTTCAGCCTGCCCAGTCAAATCCACCATTGGATCTCAGACTTTCTTCCAGGTAGTAAACAGTGTCGGTGCAGTTGGGCGTACACACGTCTGACCTGTTAACCCTCGTCACCTCACTTTCTGTTTTCCTCCCCTGTGTTGTCAGTTGGCCACAGCTCAGCAGTTCTGTTCATGGACAGACATTGTTAGGTTCCATTTATGTTCATCGGTGCAGAACTGCTTTAGCTTACAGATTTGTTTAAAGACACAGTATCATGATATGTAGTGTGAGGGATGGCCAGCAGTTTATCCTGGCCAACACCCCCAGGCTGCTAGATGGAGTCCTCCCTGCAACATTGAGGTGCCCCGAATTCCTGCAGGTCATCATGGACAATGGAGTTTGGCTTCACAGCCCTGCTGGATACCGTGGGGGCCGCCAGGGGATGCTGTAGGGAGGCACGAGTGTTTCTATTATATCCTGGACTGAAAAAAAGAACAGTATTCATCTGACCCGGAAGTGCTACGGAATCACATGGACTGAAGGACAGAAGCACTTCCGGGTCGACGACTATAAAAAGGACTATGGGAAACCCAGCAGACCGTGCCGGATTTGGGAGGGAGTGTGACAGAGCTGCTGGGTGGAGAGGAGGATTGATTATTGTTGATTTATTGTTGTTTATTGGGTATTGTGGAGGTGGAGGTGCTTTGTGTACAATTTTGTTACAATAAATTCACTTTATGCAAATTTTACTTGGTGTTTGGACATGTTGTCTGTGGGTTTGGAGGTGCAACAGCGCCCCCAACTGTCACAGTAGACATTATATAGTTTATAATTTGTAAAGTCTATTAATGTGTTTCAGCTGTGAACTTGTTATATGCACTCAGTGGAGTGTTCAGGTGGTCCTGAAGATGGTCAGGGTTCTAATGCACTCCTCTAATTTGCTGATCTTTATCACTGCTACAATCTCGCTGTGTGAAACTCTTTTTAGTGTCAGTGTGTGTAATGAGTCTGAGTATACAACACCACATGTAGAAAACACATGAGCCTAGGGAAGCATAGCGGAAAAAGGATTAACATGAACTTTTAATGAGGAGCCCATCTGACAGAATGTAAAGGGAAGAGAAGACAGCAGAAACTCATTCAGATTTCATGATATCACAAAGCACTGAAGTTGATCCCAATTCAAATACATTTATGTCTTCACTGCTTTCAAGTTCACAACACTTCATTTGTACACCGAGCAGGCCCTGCCAGCTTAACACAGCTTTCTGTTCCTTATTTTATGTTGGTTGTTATGCAGAGCAAATGCAAAGAATCCTAATGTGAAATGAAGAAGTAGCTGTTAAGGGAGTAAACAGAAAAAGTATCTCTATATACATAAAGCAATAAACCATCTGACGTCTGCTCCAGGACATAATGTCATCCAGTGTCCACCAGAGGGCAGCAATGTCCAAGGAACAGAAGAAACAAGAAGCACAAAGAAAGAGGAATGCAAGGACTAGCATGTCCGGTGCTCAGAGGTTCATAAATGTACAACACGATCAAAACAGATAGACGGACCATTGTACCATTAATTGTGTTTAAAAAACCGGTGTTTCACTGTGCAAATAAGAAATCAAATATTTACCTTAAACATTCAAGAACTCTGTTTAATATGAGAGTGTGATATCACTCAGCTAGTCACTGTAACAGTAAAGGCTTAGAAATAAATGTAAAAGAGCAGGCCTTCTTCAGGTATCTCACTGTCCTTGATATTGTCACCCTGGTCCTCCTAATGGAGTTTAACAAAACATGAAGAGTCACAGTACCTGGTGGAGTCCATGTTGGGATGTCCCACTTGCTGATCTTCTCTAGACTCTTTTTCAGACCAGACAGCTCCTTTAGCAGGTCCTCAGAAGAAAAGTCAGCCGTGACAGTGAAGCTGAGTGAGTCTCCATCAGCAGGAAGGACACAGTGAGATGAGAAACTCTGCATCAGGAGAGGAGGAGAACAAGAAGGAATAAAAAGTAACATTAATAAGAAGGACCTCCTCTAAACTAAACATCAGTGTGGTGGACAGTCATCTTGAGTTTAGATAGAGAGATTACTTTTCATTCATTCATTGGTTATTTATGGTAGAATGTTTCATTATAATGGACTTTCAAAAAGCTTTTCACCAGTGATATTTCATAATGAAAATGAGAACTAGAACTAAAAATATTGTTTTTCGTTTTACAAGAATGAGAAATAAAATTAAGGCAAACAGAGAAACTAAACCTAAATTAAAATAAAAATTATTGATATGTGAACGAACTAAAATGAGAACAAAAACTGAGTAAAAACAAAAAATAACAGCAATAGCATTTTCATTCAATCCAGTACAGTCATGCAGAGGAGCTGTTTGCAGGTCGCCCTGAGCCTTCAGTTACGTTGCGCTGTTTACTATGCGGTGATCTTGTACTTGGGCTTACTGTAGTCATGTGGTGCAACTTCTGTAAGGACCGTTATTTGTTTGTTGAGCACATTTGGTTTG
This sequence comes from Erpetoichthys calabaricus, assembly GCF_900747795.2. NCBI lineage: Eukaryota > Metazoa > Chordata > Cladistia > Polypteriformes > Polypteridae > Erpetoichthys > Erpetoichthys calabaricus. The sequence continues at coordinate 5,677,736 of NC_041398.2, forward strand.
TCGGGTTGAAGCAGTCAGCACATGTGGTTGCCGATGGCGAGTTTTGCACAGATGTTTGCAGGTAGAAAGCAAGAAAGTAATGTGTGGAAATACTTTAATTACAGCGCAGATGATAATAAAAGCAAACTGAGCGTGCATGAAGAAGAAAAGAGTCTCTGAGTTTCAGTGCAGGACCAACTGGATCAGCACTTAGTAGAAGTCCAGCACTGCTCTGGCACCAGGAGTGCAATTCAGTACAGGGACGTGCGATTGGGAGAGACATGAAAAGTAAAAAAAAAACTAATAATGATAACATAAAATAAATTTGTTAACTGGTCTGTGCTGTAAATTTGATTTCTGTACGATTTCAATAATTTTTATCTTTTTAACCTTCAAAATTGCTGAATTTGCGCATTTCCTAATCAAATACAAGGGAGAAAAGTGAGGTTTGGCAGCGACGAGACTCACCTCCCCTCGGACTGCGCTGTCCCTCACACATGGGGTTGATGCATGCAGTTGGCGTGTGCTTGTTGCTATCTCTCTGTGTCGCCAATATAATGTTTGCAGACACGTTTATTATACACCCTGACTTTTCACAGTCTGGCTAATATCTTTAATGAATGCGTGTGACATGCTGATCGGACATAAAACCGCAGTGAGAAGGCACAAGGCGAAGCAGGCAGTACCATGCCGCCCTGAAGGGAGCAGATGTGAGCCTAACAGGTTGCTGCTGTTCTTCTACGCAGAGGCTCTCAGCACCAATAAAGTTAGCGATTTCAGAAAGTCAAGTGCACTGCAGCGGCCCGTTTATTTTTATTTTTTCTTCCAACTTCAAAATGGAAGATTAAGACTTTTAAAACTAAAGGAAATCAAGGAGGACTTTTACAAGAAAGTGTCGGAGATTTTCGTGGAGAAGGAGAGGCACATGGACTTTATTTACAAATTAAGGTAAGACAATACACGGTTTTCAATTTTATAAGAAAATGGGATCAGACTGTTATATAAATCTTGTTATAATATTGAGATTACTGTCACTATATCTGTTTAGACTGTATAAATGCATTTTTTATTTCTTTTCTGTAAGCATGCAGAGCTGAGCAAGATTTAGCACAGAGTGTCAGCATTCAGAATTGCTGGGCCAAGCATTAGGATAAGACAGACAGGGACAGCTGGAGGACTGTGTCATCAGCCTGAAAGAGAACTGAGTGTTATCTGAACCTATCTGTTTGATGTCAGCTAAAATCTTCTATCCTTGTTTGGAAATGGGCTCTGTGCCACCTGGGGGCTTGCGTGTGGAAAAACCCGTTAAAACATTCTGGAGGATTGCCAGCCATTGGGAGACTCGACGGCTGGACTACTGGAGACTACGTCGAATTGGTCCGAGAAATCCTTCCTGCGCTGTGATGATGACTGCAATCTCCATACGCAAGGCCCCCATCCTTGGACTGAGTACTACGGTGTGTTTCCCCCATTATTTATGCAGCGTAAGCCGATATTAAACAAAAGCTAAGTTCATCTTCGCTCTCATGTAATCTTGTAAACCATCATATTGCATGCTGTGGGGGATAACACCTTTTTAATTTATAATTATTTACATCCAGGTTAATTGAAACGCCGCAATTTAAAAGAACTTATTTCCGAGGAGCTAAAACCTCATATCGGAAAACACAGACTAAGAAAAAAAATCCAATTTTTAAAGAATAAATTTTGACCTTAAATAAAATATTCGTTTACTTTTCCTGTTATCCTTTTGTTGAGCAGTCTGTATTAAAATTGATTAACGCATAAGAATTACAATCTTTTAAAAACAACTAAATATTTCAATTAAGGTCAAAATTTAAATCCGTTTTTGTACACCTCTCTATACTTTCATTTGTATTAAATGAGTATAAATTGTGAAATTGCAATGGCAAATTTAGAACATGTGGAGGGTGAGAAGCAAATGCAATCTCTCTCTCGCCACTAAAAATGTCACGTTCTTTCTTAGTCCAATATGTGTGTAAAGAATGCTGATAAGATATTAAACATAACCAGTAGTCAATGTGCATGCTGCCAATCGAATAGTGAATTAGATATGGGTTCATATATTTGTAAGTCTGACTCTGAAGGAGTCACCAGCCATGAACCTCACCGCACGTCACTGCTTCAATACTGGCACCAGAAATCGTCAACATACAGTCTGCTGACGCCAGCAGCTGAGGACCTCGTCTGTGCTACTGTATTACAGGCGCTTGTCAAGAGAATATTTCTGTGCAATGGACGCTATTTCAACATGAACCAATCTCTCAAAATGAGTGCTTGTTTAAAGCAGTGGTTCTCACTGGGGGGCACAAAGTAACAAAATGGGGGATGCGAAGATGTGAGAAAAGAAAACAAGAATCGAAAATATGAAAAATACATCTATTGAAACCAAAACAAATTAACTTAACCTACATTCTGATACTCGAAAAATAAATATAGAGTTAGATAAATGTTGATAAAAGTTAAGTAGGTATAATAAAATATGCATCTATGATATATCATTCCTGCGGTGGGTTGGCACCCTGCCCAGGATTGGTTCCTGCCTTGTGCCCTGTGTTGGCTGGGATTGGCTCCAGCAGACCCCCGTGACCCTGTGTTCAGATTCAGCGGGTTGGAAAATGGATGGATGGATGGATGGATATATCATTCATTAAAAAAGAACAAATTGGTTTTAGTGGGCTCCTTTCAAAAAAACGTTAGGGGGCATGATTAAAACTGTTATGAAAACTCGGGTCGCAAATACTTAAAGGTTGAGAAGTGCTGGTTTAAAGCTTAACAGCAACGTGCTCGCACTGACTGGTTTCTTGGATTGAAACATTTGATCTTGCTGACTATGCTGATTAGGCCACTTCATCTGTTTGCTCATTGATAGTCAAGCTGTGCTAAACTGCATTACGAACTGTGAGTGAATTTTGTTGACTGAAACATAACTTGCATTGAAATATGTGTAGGCCAGCATTTGTGGTCTTACAACAGAAAAAAAAAACTAAAACTAAATATTATTTAAAAAGGCCAGAACTAAATAAAATAAAAACAAAAAAATTTAAACACAGAACTAAAAAAAAAAAATTTGACTCCACTGAAAACTAGAACAAAATAAAAATAAAAATTAATTTTATAAAATAAATAAAAGCTAAAACTAAAATTAATATCAGAACTGAAATATCACTGCTTTTCACTCGGAAGTCCATAAGAGGTGAGTCATCAGACTGTAGATAAGTGGACTGGGGGGACAGTGGACAGGCAGGGGCTGATGCAGTTAATTAGACAGATAGATAGATAGATAGATAGATAGATAGATAGATAGATAGATAGATAGATAGATAGATAGATAGATAGATAGATAGATAGATAGATAGATAGATAGATAGATAGATAGTACAGTATATTTGTCCCAAACAAGAAATTTGGCATTTAAATTAAATCCATAAATCCAAAGACTTACACACACTATTCAGTATAATCTTACAAAGAAGGTCTGCAGTTAGAAAGTGTGTGACTTGTCAGAAAGACTTGGGAGCCGTTTGTGCGCTCATCACAGTTCTGTAATCTGCCCTGTAGAACACACTTGTGGGACCACATCAGGAATATTGTGTGTTAGAGAAATGAGAAAACAGCAGAAAAGAAAGTCGAGAAGAAGAAGAGACACCAGACTGGACTGTGGGGTTTGAGTTGTGAGGAAATGCTGAAGGATTTGAATGTCATCAGTTAAAGGACAGAGACATGAGGAGGTGACATGACAGGAGTGTTTAAAGATATGAAGGAGTTGGTGTCTTCTTTTCTCAGGTGGCATCATTTAAAATGACTCTTACTAGGAATAAATGTCATATAAATTTGTTTCTTCAAACTAACAACTGTAGGTTTACTTCCCTGTCATGTAGATAAAGGCTGAGGTTTGAGAGTTTAGCATAAACTGTGGAAATATTAGTCAAATATGAAATTGGACTGAATGGCCTGTTATTGTCATTTGTTAAAACTCCTCAGCTCTCTTGATTTTGAAGTTTCTCTGGTCCCACACACCCCAGTCTGATCAGACTCCCTGTGAAGTGTCGCTCTCACCTGCAGGAATTGGAGATGGTCCTTGATCTCTGAAAGCTCCTTCAGCTCAGCTTCACTCCTCTTCAGTTCCTCAATCTCCTTCTCCAGTTGCTCCATGACTCCTTCAGCCTTCTCCATTTCTCCCTTTTCTTGCTCTCTGATTCTCTCAGTCAGGTTCTTGTAGGTTTCCTCAATGCAGTGAATCAGATCAGTGAAGCTCTTCTCATGTTCCCCCATCACTCTTTCCACAGAAAGCTGTTTGGATATAAAGAAAATAATGAATGGAGTCATCTAAATAAAAAAAAAGTTACAATCACAGTCACAAATGACTTTTGTTAGTATTCTGATGATGTAGAGGAGAGTTTGAATTAGGAGAAGGGTGGTAGGAGTATTCCCTACCTAGTATTCCCCAGGTACTCTGGGTAACAGCATCTTCTCAAGCAACTCTGTAGGATATATGAGAGCCATTGACACAACCTACAAGGGGACAGCACTATTGTCATGTGAGGATCCTGGTAGTGTTACACAGTGTGGTCTTTTAAAGAGCCTCAACTGGTCATCCTGGGTTTGAGAGTGGAGCAGGACAATGTTAACCTGGTGTGGTGAAAGAAAGGCGGATGGGGAAAGAAGAAGAATCAGAAAAAGAAGAAGAAGAAGAATGGGTATTGTTGAGAAAAGCTGGTCTGTTGTAAGGTAATTGTGTGAAAGTACAATATCCATCCATCCATCCATCCATCCATCCATCCATCCATCCATCCATCCATCCATCCATCCATCCATCCCGCTATATCATAACACAGGGTCACATGAGTCTGCTAGAGCCAATCCCAGCCAACACAGAGTGCAAGGCAGGAAAAAATCCAGAGGGGGGGTGCCAGCCCACCGCTGGGCACACACACACACAACCCCCCACACCAACAACAATTTAGAATCACCAATGCACATAACCTGCATGTCTTTGGACTGTGGGAGGAAACCCACGCAGACATGGGGAGAACATGCAACCTCCATGCAGGGAGGACCTGGGAAACGATCCTAGGTCTCCTTACTGTGAGGCAGCAGTGCTACCACTGCACCACCGTAACGCCCAAAGTAAAAAATATATAGTGTTATTTTGCAAAGATTAAAACAGACAAGTTTAACTTTGGTGGGGCAAATTTTGAGCAGATGCAGCAAAGTCTAAGGAGGATGGACTGGGATAACTTTTTAGTGTGGAGACAGTCGAGAAAAAGTGGAACAGGTTTAACAATGTAATGCAGAACAGATACAGACCTAAATTTAGAATTCATAGGAAATTTAAAAAATCTCCAAAGTGGGTTAATAAAGAGTTAAAAAAGAAGCTGCGGAGGAAAAAATAGACGATAAGGTGAATTAAGACTTCAAACTCCATTGTGAATTGTAAGGCATATGAGAACACGAGGGCAACCAGTAAGAAGGATATCAGGAAGGCTAAAAGACAGTTAGAGAGGAATAGAGCAGATAAGGAGAAAGACGACCTTAAGAGATTCTTGTACTATTTTAGTAATAAAGGATCAGTCAAGGAGGAGAGGAACTGCATCACGAATAGTAAAGAGGAATTAAAAATTATAGGCAGTGAACATACTGTGGAATTAGGAAGGACTGGAAAATGACAAATATTATCTCATTATATAAAAAGGGTGACCAGTCAAATCCAAGCAATGATAGGCCAGTAAGCTGAATGTGCAACACAGGAAAATTAATGGAAGGAATTATTAAGGAGTAGATTGAGCAGCACGTGACAAGACTTGGCATGGATTCAGAAGAGGGAGGTTGTGTTTTACTTCTTCTTCTTCTTCTTTCGGTTGCTCCTGTTAGGGATCACCACAGCAGATCATCTTCTTCCATATCTTTCTGTCCTCTGCATCTTGTTCTGTCACACCCATCACCTTCATGTCCTCTCTCACCACATCCATAAACCTTCTCTTAGGCCTTCCTCTTTTTCTCTTGCCTGGCAGCTCTACCCTTAGCATTCTTTTCCCAGTATATTCAGCATCTGTCCTCTGCACATGTCCAAACCAACAAAATCTTGCCTCTCTGACTTTATTTCCCAACCGTCCCACCTGAGTTGACCCTCTACTGTCCTCATTTCTAATCCTCTCCATCCTCGTCACACCCAATGCAAATCTTAGCATCTTTAACTCTGCCACCTCCATCTGTGTCTCCTACTTTCTGGTCAGTGCCACCATCTCCAACCCATATAACATAGCTGGTCTCACTAAGATCAGAGTGGAACAGATGATATTATTTATCTGGACTTTCAGAAAGCATTTGATAAGGTGCCACATGAGAAGTTGGACATCAAATTAAAAGAAGTGGCAATTCAGGGTGATGTTTGTAGATGGGTACAAAATTGGCTCAGACACAGGAAGCAGAGGGTGATGGTGCGAGGAACCTCATCAGAATTGGCAGATGGTAAGAGTGGTGACCAGCAGGGGGCAGTGATAGGGCCGCTGCTATTTTTAATATATATAAATGATTTAGACAGGAATATAAGGAACAAGCTGGTGAAGTTTGCAGATGATACCAAGATAGGTGGATTAGCAAATAATTTGGAATCCGTTATATCATTACAGAAGGACTTGGACAGCAGACAGGCTTGGGCAGATTTGTGACAAATTAAATTTAATGTCAGTAAATGTAAAGAATTACACATAAGAAGTAAAAATATGAGGTTTGAACACACAATGGGGGCTGAAAACTGAGAGTACACCTTATGAGAAGGATTTAGGAGTCATAGTGGACTCTAAGCTATCGACTTCCTGACAGTGTTCAGAAGTCATTAATAAAGCGAACAGAATGTCAGGTTATATAGGGCCTTGATGGGTGCAGTACAAGTCACAGGAGGTTCTGCTCAAGCTTTATAACACACTGGTGAGGCCTCATCTGGAGTCCTGTGTGCAGTTTTGGTCTCCAGGCTACAAAAAGGACACAGAAGCACTAGAAAAGGTCCAGAGAAGAGCAACTAGGCTGATTCAGGGCTACAGGGGATGAGTTATGAGGAAAGATTAAAAGAGCTGAGCCTTTACAGTTTAAGGAAAAGAAGATTAAGAGGTGACAGGATTGTACTGTTTAAAATTCTGAATTGAATTAGTGCAGTGGATCGAGATGGTGACTTTAAAATAAGCTCATCAAGAACACAGTTGGACACAGTTGATAACTTGTTCAAAGTAAATTTCAGTCAAATATTAGTAAGTGGTTAGTGCTTGGGCTGCTGCTATTTTATAATATATATAAATAATTTAGATAGGAATGTAAGTTAGAAGCTGGTTAACTTTGCAGATGATACCAAGACAGGTGAACTGACAGATAATCAAGAATAGAGAATCATCACAGATGGACATGAACAGCAGACAGGCTTGGGCAGGTAAGACTTTAGAGACTTTCAAAACTCGACTTGATGTTATTTTAGAAGAATTAAGTGGACGGGACTGGCGACCTTTATTGGGTTAAATGGCCTTTTCTTGTCCAGATTGTATACATCCCTCTAATATAAAAAAAAGTCTTAGAACAAGACAAGAATTTTTTCCTGTGATGAGATGTGATGTTTTAAAGAGAGACAAAAAGACAGAAAGACACTTTCACGTCTCACGAGACGGTCAACTCACGTCATACTTACAACCTTTGGAAGCAAGTCCCGTGATACACATGCAGAGCAGGTTAGAGATAATGGAAGTAGGAAAATTCGAAAGTCTCAAAAAAATGATAGTAAAGATTGCATTAGCACAAACAAACGGAAAATATTACTTGGTGAAATAACGGAACAGCAAAAAGAGATTGAATAGTGTTTGAGGATGTCTGTGGGAAAAGAGAGACAAGTCAGTAAGACAAAAGGATAGCTGCTGTACAGGTTTTTAAATGTTTGAAGCGTCGCACGAAATACAGAACACATGGCATGGCAGCAGCAGCAAGCCAGCAGCTGATTGAGCAAAGAGGAGGTTAAAAAACAACTGTTATTTGTTTCCCATTGTATCACCGTTTAAGAGGGGTTTTGGAGGAGCGGCCGCATCTCCTTGGGGTGCGTTCATCCCCCCTCTTCACAATTGCATGTAGCCCTGGCTGGTTTGGGGGATGGGAGGGAGTGGGGGGAGGGAGAATGGGTTGGACCAGAGTCTAGTGTGTAATAGTTGTGTTCTGGTTTAGGGTGTCAGGTGTCACCTTGTCAAACCTGTGAGGGTGAGATATTAAACATGAGTGTCTAGATGTTGATCAAGGGGTTTCTGATTTCATTTAATTTTATGAACTCTTTGCTTATTAACCTTCACTATCGAATGTCAGTTGAAATTCTCAGAGTTTTGAGTCTTTATATATACCAGTTTGCTGCATTTTTATATCCTTCATCTTACTTTTCATTATTACTACTAACTGCCATTGTCACTATGACTTATACTTGTAGGGCCCACTCAGATGTCATTGTGATGCTGGTTAGTGGGCCAGAAGGACAATCAGATGTAAGTGTAAAGTATGAGGTGCACACTGTCCAGGATCATCAACCCCAAAGCTGGAGGTGTTCAGCTGTTTTCAGGACCTTGCAGAGCTGCACAGTGACTCTGATATCTTTGAGACGGTAGGTAGGGATGAGGAGCCCTAAAAGTATTCATAGTCAGGGATTCAGTTATTTTGAGAATTGAGATGAAGTTTTGCTCCTGATACAGAGAGTCTCACATCCTGTGTTGCCTTTTGAGTACACAGATAGAAAACTTCTATGGATGGTTGCCAGAGCAGTGAAGGATCCAGGTGTCATGATCAAGCTTGTCCAGGTGTCACAGAATAATCAAAATAAGTGGGACAGACGACCAGTTCTGCAGGTCAAATTTAAGAGTTGAGAGTAAAGCTTAGGAGCAAAACTGACAAAGTGGTCATCTCAGGACTTCTACCTGTGCCACACCAGTCCATGTGAGATTAGGAAGATTAGATGACTTTATACACATCTCAAATGTTTGTGTGGGAAGAAGTTAGGATGAGTTATATTTCAATTGGAGGGGCACTAATGTAAGTGTAATGGGCTAGAATTCAGTATTCTAAAGAAAATGACATTTCGCGGTGTTGTTTAGTGTAATGGGCTATAAACCAGTGTTTTAACCCCTTAACCGTCTTCTGCCGGATATATCCGGCATCGTTGTTTTATTGCTAACGCCATACTGCCGGAATTATCCGGCACATTTGCCTATGGTTATATGAATGCCTGGCGCGTAGTATAACTGACGGTTTGGCGTGGGTATTATTACTACATTGTATTTCGACAACTCTGTGGTTGTTTTGGCCGGTTATGTGACGTGATTCGGAAGTGACAGCTGTGAATATGGCGAAACGTAAACTGACTTCAAGTGAGGTTTTGCAGGCTATTTTGGACAATAATTCTGATCATGATTGTAGCAGTTCTGAAGAAGATTTTAGCGACAATGATGAGCAGCAACGTGCGCTGCATGATACTGTGAATGAAGACGCATCGGATAACGGCGATGAGTGGGTGTATCCCCAGCATCTCAACTGGACTGCTGCCCGAGGTGAACTACCTTTTCTGCATCCATTTGAGACAATGTGTGGCTTTTACTGTTGATGTAAACAATTACACTGCTGAGCAGTTTTATGAGCTGTTTGTGTCACCTGATTTGATCAGACATTTTGTTCATCAGACAAATCTGTATGCAGCACAGTTTATTGAGAAAAGTCCCAATTTACCTCCACATTCCCGTGTTCGTGCTTGGGTAGACACTGATGAAAACGAAATGAAAAAATTCATTGGGATTTTGATGTTGATGGGAATAATCAGAAAACCAGATATTGAGATGTACTGGTCTACAGATCCTATGTATGCAACACCTATTTTTGCAGCTATCATGAAACGTAACCGATTCTCTTTGCTGCTGAAATTCTTTCATTTGAATGACAACAGAAATGAGCCAGATAAGAAAGATCCAAACCGCGACCGCTTGTTCAAGCTACGTTCTTTGATTGACCATTTATTTGAAACATTTCAGTTGCCCTACATGCCAGGACCGTCAGTTGCAGTTGATGAAAGTTTATTGTTGTGGAAGGGCCGCTTACAGTTTCGACAGTATCTACCATTGAAAAGGGCACGGTTTGGTATCAAGATGTTTTGCTTAGCTGAGAATTCAGGTTACATTTATAGATTTCGTTTATACACTGGCAAAGAGGATCCTATGAGTAGCATTTCAGCAGTGTTGCCAGATGAATGTAAGGACTTTGGACTTTCAGAGAAAATTGTTGTGTACCTTGCCCTACCACTATTGGACAATGGGTACACCATTTGGATGGATAACTGGTACTCCAGTTGTATGTGTTTGCCCATTTCTAGAACTTGCACAACATTTAGTGGTCAATACTGCTTGAATAAATGTAAAAAAGTAAAAAAACGAAAATTGTTCAGATTTCACCTGGCGTGGGGAATATTTAGGGAGTTGGCGGTTAAAGTGTTAAAGAAAAGGCAGAATTTCTGGAAAATTCTGCTACAGGTTATTGCTGATGGCTATCTACAGGACATAAATATTTACCTGTCTTGCTAAAGAGTCACCTGCTTTGAATAGTCAGACTTCTTTGATTTAGTATCTCATCTACACACACTGTGGGGATACAGAACTGTCTGCTTCCTTGGAAAATTAACGAGTTCTGGGGACATTGGTTTCTAATCAAGTACTCAAAGTAAATGTGTTTACACTATTTGTTATACAGAGTAAATTGGCTTGCACCATTGTTTTCACTGATTACCATGTTGATCTATGCAGAAATTGAAGCATATATATATTTCTGGGAAAAGGAGAATACAAAAGAAGTGAACAGAGAAGTATGGTCTGAGACTTGGGACTGCTGTCTGTTTCTTTTATGCTTTACACCATATTGCTGTGGCTACACCCTGTAGAAACAGTGACTTGTACCTGGCACAGGTTCACCTAGGCCTGAGGTCGGTAACATAAGCATAATATGTGTCACAAATAAATTGATTAAAGCAATTATCAGGAAAAGACTGAGCAACATAGATCTAGATGAGGAGTGCCGGTAAGCAGTCAGTGTGGGTTTAGATGGGAGATTTCATGTTTCACTAATGTCCCGGAATTCTATAATAAAACAAGAAAGGCAGAAATTATAAACCGGTATGGAGGTCAGTCTGGCAGGAGGGCTCACGTTCAGTCACTTGTTCTTCCTTGACTGTCACTTCTGTGTCTTTACTGGACTGCACCATATTGAGTGACAAGTTATAACCCACCCAATTACTTTGAACAGAAGGATGCAGCCCAGTTTTCTGATTCTGATGTGTTTACTATTTTAGTACACCAGATGGCGCTGGGCTTTATAATGGAAGTCTCTGCTAAATAAATCATATTGTAAAAGTTTAGTCTGTCCAGGCACAGAAATGCGTGTGACGAGTTCTTGTTCTGCAGATGAGAACATTCTTAAAAATGGATCCTGGAAGAAATGGGAATGAAATAGGAAGCAACATTGGACAGTGTGCCAGTCATATGTGCATCCAGGTCAAAAAGAAATCCAGAGTGGAAATCGTAATGGGGCAAATTACAGTCACTGCCAATTAACCAACTTGACATGTGAGGATGTGGGAGAGGAACTGGAGATACCAGTAGTGGTAAACACCTCATGGACCATGAATGGTGATCTGGAAGGCAACAGAAGAGACCACCGCCCCACCTTACTATCCTTTGTCCTAAAATACGAATGGTTAAATTGTAGTTCCGCTACATAGTAAATGTTGTGTGTTTGCCGCTTGTCTGTCTGGTCTGCTTGTGTGGATATGAAGATAGTCCATACATCCTGTTTGAGGAATAGACGAGTAATTAAGAGCGGCAGAACACGGGAGGGCTGGACAACTGGTTGTAATAGGAATTTGCATTAATCACACCATTATTTGAAAGGAGAAAGAGAACAACTGGAGGATAAGACGGGAAAACTTGCTACAGTACAGTATCTGTAAAAAGAAACTCCATCTTTGAAGACCTGTCTAAATAGGTGGAGATCAGTGATCGTCTCCAGGGACGTGAATCTTGAATTTATTCCCAACTAGCAGACTCGGTGAGCTCACTGCAGTCCTTTTATTATAATGGCTCAGGACTGACTGGGAAAACATTTTACATTTAAATTTTCAGATTCTTTCACTGGCCATCTTCTACAATAAATTTCCACATTTTAATCAGACAACTTGAGCTCTGGAGTACTGTGTGAACTTCAGAAGGGCTGAGGTGTGTATTTCACTCTGTATATTTTTATTCACATGTATCGGGGGTTATTGTGTGTTGAATGTCATTTTCATCTTCATGTCTTTCTTTTTTAATTGTTTCTTTTTTCCTTCTTTTCTGAAATTGCCTTATAACTGTCTTTTGACACATACTGTACATATTCATTTGACTGCTTAGAACTAATGATATCAATAGATGAATGTACAGCAGGACTCCTAATGGGCTGATATTGGCCTGTCCTTATATTAGTTTAGGAAGGTGAGTGTCAGCAATCGGCCCGTTTCAGCAGATCAGCATGTAAACAGGTGGAGGTGCGCGTTATCAGCACTCAGTCCAGCAGCCTAACACCTTCACTTATGGAGTCCAATAAAGCTGCGACATATCAGAATGAACAGAGAAAGTCCATTAGGAAATGTTGTGTCGACTGATCCAACTCAGAACATCAGTGCCAACCTTCATTATGAGTTATTGTTAGGGGAGTGAAGTCACCTTTAGGTGGAGGAATGAGAAACCTGAGGACATGAGGGTCTCGTTGTCTGAATTCCTAATGACTAAAACATGAAATGCTCTCAGTAGTGAAACGCCATGAAGGATACAATAAACTATCTTCTCTCCTTCTCCATCTCCCTGTGCTCACACGTCATCACCACAAACTCTCACAACCCTTTTAGTTTTTCTCCTCTCTTTGATATGAAATGTCATCTTAATTCCACTCACCTTCATCTCCTCCACTGTCCTCCTAGTCTCCCTCAGTTTCTTCTCTTTCTCTTCAAGTCTCCTCCTGATTTCCCTCAGTGTCGCCTTCAGCTGTTTCTGTTTGGACACACAAGAGGACACATGGTGGTCTCGTCAGAATTCACTTCCACTTTCTGAGCTTGTGGTGTCATTTTGAGTGATTAAATTTGTACAACACATTTGTTTCACATTCCAAAACACAACTTACTGTTTCTGTCACACTTGTCTTCATATTGACACAGTAGGTGACACAAAGAGATTTAATTAAAGTAATATGAATATCACACAAACATTCAAATAAAGGTTTAATTTAACAGTTCAATTCAAGATGGAGTCTGGGCTTGAAGAGAGCTACAAATAAAGGACACAGTCTGAAGGCTCACTGGTGTACGAGTCAGTCCTTGAGATTTAGAGGACATCACATCGACAACCAGGATATCAGAGCTTCACACATAAAAACTGAAGAAACCTGCAAACCCAGGAGACCTCAGATGGCTAAGGACTGCAATTGTAGGACCACCAAGGCCATTGTGGAGTTCAGGTTTGTGAGAACTTTGTCAAGTGTTTGGTCATTTTATGGAGTCAAGTGAGATAACTGAGGACAGCAAGAATGGTGCTTGGTGTGACATCTGGACAGAGGAAGGATGAAAAGAAAACCTGGTGGTGGAATGGGGTAGTACAGGTGAGTATACAGAGGAAGAGGATGGTGAAGAAGAAGTGGGATAGTCAGGGAGATGCAGAAAATAGACAAGAGTACAAGAAGATAAGGCACAAGGTGAAGAGAGAGGTGGAAAAGGCTAACAAAAAGGCGTATGATGAGTTGTATGAGAGGTTGGACACTAAGGAGGGAGAAAAGGACCATTGGGCTAGACAGAGGGAAATAAAGGGTAATAAAGAATAAATATGGAAACATACTCACAAGTGAGGAGAGTGTGTTGAGCAGATGGAAAGAGTACTTTGAGTGGTAAATAAAGAGAATGAGAGAGAGAAGAGGTTGGATGATGTGGAAATAGTGAATCAGAAAGTGCAACATATTAGCAAGGAGGAAATAAGGACAGCTATGAAGAGGATGAAAAATGGAAAGGCCGTTGGTTCAGATGACATACTTGTGGAAGCATGGAGGTGTTTAGGAGAGATGGCAATGGAGTTTTTAACCAGATTGTTTAATGGAATCTTGGAAAGTGAGAGGATGCATGAGGAGTGGAGAAGAAGTGTACTGGTGCCGATATTTAAGAATAAGGGGGATGTGCAGGACTGCAGTAACTACAGGGGGATAAAATAGATGAGCCACAGCATGACGTTATGGGAAAGAGTAGTGGAAGCTCAGTTAAGATGGGAGGTGATGATTAGTGAGCAGCAGTATGGTTTCATGCCAAGAAAGAGCACCACAGATGCGATGTTTGCTCTGAGGGTGTTAATGGAGTAGTAGAGAGAAGGCCAGAAGGAGTTGCATTGCGTCTTTGTGGATCTGTAGAAAGTTTGGAGAAAGCAGGAGACAGAGCTGGAGGTGGAAGAGTTAATGATATTAAGATTTGCATTGGGTGTGACGAGGATGGACAGGATTAGAAATGAGTACATTAGGGGGTCAGCTCAAATTGGACTGTTGGGAGACAAAGTCAGAGAGGCGAGATTATGCTAGTTTGGACATGTGCAGAGGAGAGCTGCTAAGTATACTGGGAGAAGGATGCTAAGGATAGAGCTGCCAGGTAAGATGAAAAGATGAAGGCCTAAGAGAAGGTTTATGGATGTGGTGAGAGATGACATGCAGGTGATGGGTGTTAAAGAACAAGATGCAGAGGATCGAAATATATGGAAGAAGATGATCCGCAGTGACAACCCCTAACAGGAGCAGACGAAAGAAGAACATAAACTCCTTGAAAAGCTCCATCCTCATCCAAACACGACAGAATCTTTGGAAGCTCAGACACTTTGGGGTAAATATATTAAATTAAACAACTGCTGAAAATTTAAAACCAGATGTTTATCTTTGGGGTCATCTCAGAAACTGACCCAACAATTAAAAAATAGATGACATAAAGAGACCAGGAGTGAAAATCAGATTCTAAACCATGGTCCATCAATTAGCTAAGTTATTCAAATAAATTTAATAAACAGAAGAACAGACCATAAATATCACTACTGTTTAAACTGTTACTTGCTAAATGTTTTCTTTCTTGGAGTAAAGAGCAGAGAGCAGACTCAAATGGCCTGGCCTGTCAAATTAGAATCCTTTGACTTCATAAATGAAGAAACGTCAGTCAATCAAGAGGCCTTGGAGCAGTTTGTGTGAGGAGCTACACAGGACTTCTAAAAATGTGGCTGAATCTTCTGAGGTGCTGATATTCAAGTGAAACATAAGGAAAACAAAGCATCACATGAAGCTGAGCAGAGGAGAGCAGCCATGGGCATCCCATGACTTCAGGACAAGGCCAACTGTGACAGACTCAGAGAGTTAAACCTGTTTAGTGTGAGCAGAGGAGACAGCGTGAGGACCTCATCCAGGTATTTAAAATCCTCAAAGGCATCAATAAAGCAGACCCAGCAACTTTCCTTAGGCTTATCCATGGTAGCTCTAAAATCTGTACTAACCCCTATTCTCTCTTCTGTTTCTTTTTCTGGTGTCCTTTTGGGGGTGGCGATCTACTGAAAGCACCATGATGTTCCAACAGTGAAGAATTAAAAGCCAGAAGTCTGCATGTCCATCATCATCAAGTCCTTCCGTGAGATCCCTAGACACAAGAGGACTATTTCATTTATGTTATGTAGAATGCCCAGAGGGGACTGGGCAGTCTTGTGGCTTGGAACCCCCACAGATTTTATTTTCTTCTCCAGCCGTCTGGAGTTTTTTTTTGTTTTTTCTGTCCACCCTGGCCATCGGACCTTACTCTTTTTTTTTATGTTAACTAATATTGTCTTATTTTAATTTCTTATGTTGTTATATTTTTTTTTTAATTTATTTACTGCTCTTCATTATGTAAAGCACTTTGAGCTACTTTTTTGTATGAAAATGTGCTATACAAATAAATGTTATTATTATTATTATTATTATTATTATTATTATTATTATTATTATTATTATTATTATTATTATTATTATTAAGGGTAAATCACACACTAGAGGACATCACTGGAAATTAAAGGGCAGTGCATTTAAAACTGAAGCCTGGAAACTCTTCTTTACACAAAGAGTTGTAGGACTGTGGAGCAAACTACTGAGATATGGAGTTGAAGCAGAAACCTTGTGAACCTTTAAGAAGAATCTGGAGGAGATTTCAGGGCAGCTTAACTATCAGCTAAACAAACTGCTTGATGGACTGAATGGTCTCTTTTTGTTTGTCACATTTCTTATGTTCTGTTGTTAAATTTAAGACCATCTGGGCCGTAGTCCTTTTTCACAACTGAACTTACCAGCTTTTAATTAACCCTCACTATATGATGATTGTGTAGTGTGGATGGTGGATTTTTATTTTCACATATATTTGGAAATATACACATTTAGTAAATATTCTTTTCAAACTGTTAAAGGTCAGAGTCCATCTCACAATCATACAGTGTAATCATCACTCAAGGAGTTGATTAAATTAAATTATGTTCTGATCACTAATTAGGCACAGAATTACTGAATTACTTACTTAAGTGAAAACATCTATACTATAAAGCCACTTAACACTTAATGGGTATTGTAAGAATTTTAGATCTAAGCCCAGACATCAATATTAACTGACATGTGAGTGTAACGTGTCTCTTAGAGAGGCCTGAGGTACTCCAGACACAAGTGATCAGAACACAAAGAACCTCCGCTCAGTTTAATGAGAGCACTCAGCTCACTCGACTGTCCATGGATCACACTGTGTATCTCATCCTGGACTGTTTCATGTCTTCCACCCAGTCTCACCAGGACAGGCTCCAGCTCCCTGCTATCCTATACAAGCAAATTGAGACTCCTAAACATGAAGGAACAGATTTCTCTGACTACATCTACGTATCACTTAACTCATGTTGTTTATTTAGCTTCCATTAAACACTAAACTCCACTCACCTGTTTTCCTTCTGTTTCCGTCTCCAGCTCAACTTTTTCATGATTGTTTTGTTCAGTCATTCCACACATCATGCTGATACACGTCTCATCAGATTTACAAAACATCTCCAGACTTTTGTGATGTTTCCAAAATAGTTTCCCCTTTACATTTCCATCAGGATCAACCAGATTATGGTGCTTCAGGGCGTCTCCTTCATAGTGAAGCTGCAGGTGAGTCTGACAGTAGGAGGCCATGCAGGTTAGACAGGACTTCACCGCTCTGAACTTCTTCCCAGTACAGAAGTCACACTCCACGTCTCCAGGGCTGGCATAATTCTGAGATGGAGGCGAACTGAGTCTTGACTTCTTCAGTTTCTTGACTACTTCACTCAGAAGAGTGTTTCTTCGCAGAGCTGGCCTTGTGGTGAAGGTGTGTCTGCACTGAGGACAGCTGCACTCTTTGCTCTGTTCCCAGCAGTCCATGAGGCAATTCAGACAGAAATTATGTCCACAGGGGATGGTGACGGGGTCAGTCAGGGTGTTCAAACACACCGAGCAGGTGAAATCATCCTGTGATACAAACAGCTGGATTTCAGCCATCGTCAATCTGAGGAGAGGTAGGCAGAGAGAATCAGTCAGACAAACAAGCAAGTGACTTGTGAAGAAATGAAAGTGCAAGTTTGTCTGTGGTCAGCGAGGAGGAGGAGGAGGAGGAGGAGATTTAAAGAAAAAGCTGAGAGCTCACAAAGAGAACATCTGAGGAAACACTGAGGGTGAACAGTTAGTGTGAGACAGGAGCTCAGAGAGTGAAGACCTCAAAATGAGAGAAGAGATGACCTGTCATAAGGGGTCTGTTAAAGTGTAATTCACGTCAGTATTTCTTATTTATTTATTAAACACTGCCATCCACTTTAGACAGACTCAGAGCTCAGTGAACATTTACAAATGAAATTAAATGAAAATAAAACACAACAATAAATCACCATAAATAGCAGAACAAGACAGCGAGCTGTTAAACTGATTATTCATTCTACTCATGCTGGTGCTCTTTATTAATCAAAATGTCCATCCATAGTAAGATCTCTTCTCTAACTTATCAGAAGTTATCAGAATGTTAGGAGAAGAAGAACCAATTGATTGATGTTAATCTGTCCAATCACTCATAACCAGTTGTGCCTTTTGTTAATGCCAGTAATTCATTGTATTATTCAGTAAAGCTCACACTTTATTTTCCTTGACTTTCTCTGCAGTTGAAGTTCAAGGCTGTTCCATCAACACAAATAAAGTCCCTCATTTTAAGAAGCAGAATAATCCATCCATCCATCCATCCATCCATCCATCCATCCATCCATCCATCCATCCATCCATCCATCCATCCATCCATTCATTTTCAAACCTGCTTATATGATGCAGTGCTATGGGAAAACTGGAGTCTACCTCAGTAACCATTGGGTGCCACAGAGAAACAACCCCTGGACAGGGTGCCAGTTCATCACAATGTGAACACACACACACACACTTGGGCCAATTTACAATTTATTATAAACAAGAGTATTGTAAAACTATTACCATTCTTAAATATTGACATACTGTAATTGGCCAGGATGGCGTCCATGTGTGTGTGTGTGTGTGTGTGAGTGACCCCTGCATTGGACTGGCTTCCTTTACAGTGTTTGTTGGTGTCTTTCATTCGTCCTGCTGGAGTGGGATATTCATGACCCAGCAGTCCAATAATGGCTAACTATCACCCTGTTCACAACTACGCCAATCTGTGTCTGAGTCCTTGATGTAATATTAAAAGAGGTCAGCTGACAGGTGAACAAAAACAGTAACCAGCCTCTTAAACAACAATGAAGTCTTTGACATTGCCTGATATTTTTCAATTTACTATGAATCAGGTCACTAATATCGGCATCTAATTTTTTATCTATTTATATTTTCCATTGTTTGTCTATCAGTTGATTTTGATTCTTTAACATAAATTAATTCCTTAGATTGCTCTGAAGACAGACATCCACTTGTAGGACAGGATGATATTACTTGGTCTAAACCTCATTTTCTTAAGCTGCCTCTGCCTGCCCCTCTTTTATTGACTCGTAACTTCAGCTTAGATGTCAGTTCACTTCACCAGGACTGTCCTTGACAGTTTTGGGTGTCATCTGATCAGTCTGATCAAAAAAAGGAAATGTCACCCAGCAATGTCTCAGTATGTCACTCTTTATCACTTTGTGACTGAAGGAGTCAAAACACAACCCCTTGCAAACTTGAAGGACAACACTTTACACCAATTAGCAGGAAAATGTTGGATTTCTGTGCATCCAAGACACCTACAACAGCAAGTCCACTCATTCCCTTAAAACCCTTTGCAAGCACTAGAACTCTGATATCTGTTCCTGGATTAGCTTCTGCCCAGTAGTAAGACCCTTATTGTGGTCATCACAAAGGCTAAATGATCTCTTCTACTTCAAAGGGAAACGTAGTGCCAGACTGTAAGAGCTGAAGACCACGTGTAGCAGAGTTGGATGTGGGTGGCACATTCAGTCCTACCTGGTAAAGGAAAGCAAGTTGCTCAAGTAAGAGAGACCACACATACGACATCTCTGTAGAATTACTGAAAAAGGAAATTACTTGATCACAGTATAGACAGTGATTGTAATTTTTCTTTGCCAGGAAATGAAAACCAGTAAGTGTGAAACCTCAACGACTTTAAACTGCAGAACAAACCACAACCACAAAGAGAAAAGGCCAAGAGAGAAAAAAGTATCTGTTAGAAGAAAGACAAAGCAAACTGAATGTTCTTCAGGTGTGCCAGAGGAAGCTCTCCATGGATACAACAATCTGGACAAAGCATCACCTCCACCTGAATGACCATAAACCAAGTCAGGAGTTCACCTGCTCGGAGTCTGAGAACTTCTGACTGTAACTTAGTGGTTAAGATAAATCCAGGGGGTGAATTCTGGGAGTTGACATCAGCATAACTGTGTGAAGGAGAAGACTTTAGCTGATGTAAGGGTCTCTTCATAAATTCAGTAAGAAAACTAATGTGGGCTTGTATTAGCTCTGTACAACATCATACACACACACACACACACACACACACACACACACACACACACACAGAAAGTGCAAGTGAGTGCAGGAAATCAGCAAGCAAAACCAAGCTGTCATGACAGAGCTGTCTCTAGAAACTCGATAAGTAGGTCAGAACTGAGTCATCTAACCTTCAGTAAAACCACACCAGTTATGTGGCTTTGTCTGTCAGTACAAGAAACAGAACCAACTAAAACAACACAAATACTGTATATGTGTTGTGTTGTGTTGTGAATGTTCTTTGTCTTTATAAACTTGTATATTTACATCTTCAGTTATCCTTATGTTATGAATATATTGTATTTCTTTTGACTGAGCTTCATGTCCTCCTGGTACTCCAGTTTCCTCACAACAATCCAAAGATATTCAGATTAGTTGCACTGGCTTTGCTAAATTAGAACTATTGAGTGTGTGTGTGTGTACAAGTGTGGAGACAGTCAGGGAGCAGTAGAACAGGTTTAAAAATGTTTTAAATATAATGGAAGTTTGGAATTACTAGGAATTAGTAGAAATTGGGAAATAGTAGGACATTTAAACAAACTCCATAGTGGGTTAAATAAAAGAGTTAAAAAAGAAGCTGCAAAGGAAAAAACAAATGACTAAGTCACATTAGACTAACAACTCCAATGGGAATCGTAAGTCATATGAGAACATGAGGGCAACCATTAAGAAGGATATTAGGGAGCCTAAAAGACAGTTGGTGAGGAATAGAGCAGATAAGGTGAAAGACGACCCAAGGAGATTCTTGACGTATTTTAGTAGTAAAAGGACATTCAAGGAGGAGGCAAAGTGGATCAGGAATAGCAAAGGGGAATTTAAAAAACAGAGTTAGTGAAATAGCGAATGCTGTAAATAAACATTTTTCTGAGGTTGTCACATGTGAGGAAACAGATAACCTCCCAGTGATAAACTGGACTACTAAGGAGGTACTGCGGGATTTGGAAATTGTAGGGGAAGAAGAGCTGCTGAGATTAAATGGGCTGAAATCAAACAAAACACCAGGACCAGATGTTGTTTATTCTTAAGAAAGTTACAGAGTATAGATATAAAGTATTGACGCATATTTTTAGAAAGTCACAGTGCACTGAGGAAATTCTGAAGGACTGGAAAATAGCAGATATTATCCCATCATATAAAATGGATGACTGGGCAGATTTAAGTAACCACGGGCCAGTAAGCTTAATGTGAATCACAGGGATTTAGTGGAAGGAATTATTAAGGATAAGATTGAGCAGCACTTGGCAAGTAAAGAATTTTTACTAAACAGTCAGCATGGGGTCAGAAGAGGGAGGTCGTGTTTTACTAACAGGCTGGAATTCTATTAAGAAACAACCAAAGGATATGATAAAAGTGCAGCAGATGATATTATTGATCTGGACTGTCAGAAAGCATTTGATAAGGTGCCACATGAGAGCATGGGTATCAACTGAAAGAAGTGGCAGTTCAGGGTAATGTGTGTAGAATTGGCTCAGACAGAGGAAGCAGAGGGTGAGGGTGCGAGGAACCTCAACAGAATTCGCCGATGTTAAGAGTGGTGACCAGTAGGGGTCAGTGCTGGGACCACTGCTATTTTTAATATCTATAAATGATTTCGATAGGAATGTAAGTTACAAGCTGGTTAACTTTGCAGATGATACCAAGATAGGTGGATTGACAGATAATCAAGAATCCAGAATCATCACAGATGGACATGAACAGCAGACAGGCTTGGGCAGGTAGGACTTTAGGGACTTTTAAAACTCAATGTTATTTTAGTAGAATTAAATTGACTGGACTGGTGAGCTTTATTGGACTGAATGGCCAATTGTCATCTTGATTGTTCTAATGTGTGTGTTTCCCTTGTGATTGACTGCTGCCATGTCCAGGTGTTGTCTCTGCCTTGTGTCCAGTGTTTGCTGGGATAGACCTCAAATTGCTCCTTGACTTTGCCGTAGATAAACTTGTTGTGAAAATGGAGAGATGAATGAATGGATGGATTTTTTATTTCACTGTGTTTGGGACAGTTGTTAATAAATCGTCTATCACCATGTCTGGTCAACAGACAAAAGAAAATGAATGCTGATTTGTGTGGACTTTTACCAGTTTATGAATCTCAACCAAAAACAGAGCAGATCTCTTCAAAGTTCTGACTTTCCAAGCTGGAAGGTGACACAGAGAGCTCCCCACACTAGTTTTAATGTTTGGTAGATTTTTAAATTTAATTTATACCTCTGCGGTATCTGAGTTTCCAGAAGTTTTATTATTTTTCAATACAGAATAAGCTCTTGCCAGAGTGGAGTGGAGACATCTGTGCAGTTTATTGTGCAAATCTGAGTTTGGTCTCAATCTGTCTCTGCTAATTATGCTATTACACTGTAGTTGAGAAGTCTTAGTTTCTATAAGTAAAATTAATTTGTGTATTTCACTTTTCAGTGTTGAGTCAGAGATGGGTGTCCATTATCAGCAATGTTCCTATTAGTGGTAGAAGATGTGAAGGATATCAATCACCACATTGAAGGAACACAGTCTTCTGAGGAAGAAAAATCTGCTCTGCTCTTTCTTCTATAGTTCCTCTGTGTTCTGAGACTAGTCCAACTTGTCACTAAGGTGGACCCCCAAGTACTGATACAAGTAGACCACCTCTACATCCACTCCTTAAATAATGAATAGTGAAGAAAGGCAGTCTGAAGTGCTGCCACATGCTCAGTTAGTGTGTTTAGTTGGCTGTTTGCCTTTCTCTTGTTTGTCCATTTTTAAAGAATTTGAGTTTGCATTTGGACTGATCTCAAGGCTTTTTAAGAGACACGTTATAATCCCATGTCCCTGACATGTCCACTCCTGAGTAGTGACCGGACACAGAGGCTCTTGGTGTGGTGAATGTTAATAACTGGCCCATTGGCTTTGCTGATGTTGACTTGCAGACAATTCTCAATGTTCTCCACCTAACTCCTATACTCTGTCTCATCCCCTTATCAATACACTTCATATGTGATGAATCATCTGAGAATTTCTACAGCTGACGTGACCTGCTGTTGTTCTTTCTAGTGTGAGGTGCTCAGAGTGAAGAGTAAAGCAGACAGGCCTGCTCCTTGTGCTGCTCCAGTGTGGCTCACACAGTCCTTGAGTCTTCTTGACAGATAGTCCATCATCAGGACACCACAGGCTCACCCACCTGCACATCTCTGAGCTGACCCCTTAACAGGGATGGCTGGGTGGTCTTGAAGGCTCTGGAGAAATCTAAAACATAAACATAATAAATGTTTTCTTAAAAAAAATGTCTTTGTCATGAAAAAACAATACATGGTGTGAGTAACATATAACAATATCATTTTGAATTCCTTTTAGTTTACCTTCCTACTGAATTTATCAGAACTATTTGCATCTTTGTAGACTCAGATCTCTTACTTGACTCCAAAAAATGACAAAATACATCACCATGTCCTCACAAGTCTACCTCGGGATATCAAATGGCCTTATAGACCCTATAATTACAGACATTATGTGTTTAAGTCCTCCTGTGTTTTTTTGTTGAAGTGACGTTACTGGACCAGCACACCACAGCATAGAAAGTCACACTGGCCATCACAGAGTTATAGAAGATGTGGAGATGTCACTTCCAACATTAAAGAATCACATTCTGCTCTGCCCTTTCTTCTCCAGTTCCTCTGTGTTCTGAGACCAGTCCAACCTGTCATTGTTGTGGACCCCCAAGTACTTGTAGCATTGCACCACCTAAACATCTGCTCCTTAAACAGTGGATAGTGAAGAGAGGCAGTCTGTAGAGTTGCCACATGCTCAGTAAGTGTGTTTAGTTGGCTGTTTGCCTTTGTCTTCTTCGTCCATTTTTTAACAATTTGAGTTTGCGTTTGAGTTGATCTCAGGGCTTTTTAAGAGACACGTTATAGTCACATGTCAATCTAAATTTTACTCCAGAGTTCAGTTTAAGATTCTTACAATAAATTCAGCTCTAAAATTTCAATATACTATTCCTGTATCCATGTTCTCATTTTAATGAATTAACTAATTATGCACTTCATTAGTGATTAGAGATATGTAATTGTATTTTGTGGAATACTAAGGACATTTTGAATGTCAAAACCCTTGAGTGATAATTCCACCAAATTTGTGATTATAACAAAGACTCTGAGATTTCACATTTGGTAAAACCCTAACAAGTCCAGCAGACATGTAAATAACTTACTAGAAGTGCAAGTCTGACCATCTAAGCCAATTTAAAAAATTACCCATCACTACCACACAAACACAATGTACAGTAAGTTCAGATAAATGACACTTAACTTTAGTGCACCATTTGGTGCTTCTTCAAATAAAGGAATAGGGTCACATTGACTCTGCCAGGTCTCAGTAAGAAGACAGTGATGTGTCTGAGTCCTCATTGTAATTTTAAAAGGCTCGGTTCACAGGTGAACAAATATTTAGTAATCAACCTGTTAAACAACAATGAAGTCTATGACGTGGCCTGATATTGTTCAATTTACTATGAATCAGGTCACTAATATCGGCAACTAATTCTTTATCTATTTATGTTTCTACTATTTGGCTCAATCAATTCCTTAGATGACTCTGAAGACAGATACAGTAATCCCTCGCTATATCGCACTTCGACTTTCGCGGCTTCACTCTATTTTATATGTAAGCATATTTAAATATATATCTCGGATTTTTTGCTGGTTCGCGGATTTCTGCGGACAATGGGTCTTTTAATTTCTGGTACACGCTTCCTCAGTTGGTTTGCCCAGTTGATTTCATACAAGGGACGCTATTGGCAGATGGCTGAGAAGCTACCC
The DNA here is from genome assembly GCF_900747795.2 of Erpetoichthys calabaricus. NCBI lineage: Eukaryota > Metazoa > Chordata > Cladistia > Polypteriformes > Polypteridae > Erpetoichthys > Erpetoichthys calabaricus. Next base: position 5,702,629 of record NC_041398.2, read on the forward strand.
AACCACAGCGCGTATTATGTATTAAATAAAACTCCTCAAATATATTGTGAGGGGGCTGTTCGCACCCCTAGAGGACATGGCCGCTCCTCAAAAAACGCTGAAAGATTACCTTCACAGTGCTCCCTTCTTTGCTGGGCTTACATGTGACTGCTTTGCAAGCGATATGCTTCCCGCATGGTGCTTCGCATACTGAAAAGATCAAACAGCACGTATTGATTTTTGATTGTTTGCTCGCGCTCGCTCTCTCTCTCTCTCTCTCTCTCTCTCTCTCTCTCTCTCTCTCTCTCTCTCTCTCACTCTCTCTCTCTCTCGCGCGCTCTCTCTCTCTCTCACTCTCTCTCTCTCTCTGTCTCTCTCTCTCTCTTTCTCTGACATTCTCAGCTCCTGACAGAGGGGCTGTTCGCATACTGGCCTAGAGGATACGGATGCTCCTCTAAAAAAATGTTGAAAAATGCTTGCTCCCTTCCTTGCAGCTACTTTGTCCGGCGGTACTTTGCATACTTAAAATCCAAACAGCCCTATTGATTTTTGACTGTTTGCTTTTTTTCTCTCTCTCTCTGACACGCACTCCCTTGAAGAGGAAGATATGTTTGCATTCTTTTAATTGTGAGACAGAACTGTCATCTCTATCTTGTCATGGAGCACAGTTTTAAACTTTTGAAAAAGAGACAAATGTTTGTTTGCAGTGTTTGAATAACATTCCTGTCTCTCTACAACCTCCTGTGTTTCTGCGCAAATCTGTGACCCAAGCATGACAATATAAAAATAACCATATAAACATATGGTTTCTACTTCGCGGATTTTCACCTTTCGCTGGGGGGTCTGGAACGCAACACTCGCGATAGAAGAGGGATTACTGTATCCACTTGTAGGACAGGATGACATTACTTAGTCAGTAGCTTATTTTCTTAAGCTGTCACTGCCTGCCACTCTTTTATTGACTCTTATCTTCAGCAGGACTCTCCTTGACAGTTTTGGGTGTCATCTGATCAGTCTGATCAACCACAGGCAAAATGACACCCAGTAATGTCTCAGTATGTCACTCTTTATCAGCTTGTGACTGAAGAAGCAGCCAAAACTCAACCCCATGCAAACTTGATGGACAATTCTTAGCAGTAATTAGAAGCAAAAATGTTGGATTTCTGTGCATCCAAGACACCTACAGCAGCAAGTCCACTCCATCCATCTATCCATCCTCTTCCGCTTATCCAAGATCGGGTCGCAGGGGCAGCAGCTTGAGCAGAGATGCCCAGATTTCCCTCTCCCTGGCCACTTCTACTAGCTCTTCCAGAAGAATCTCAAGGTATTCCCAGGCCAGCCGAGAGACATAGTCCCTCCAGCGTGTCCTGTGTCTCCTGGTTAAATGTGCTAGGAACACCTCACCAGGGAGGCATCCAGGGGGCAACTTGATCAGATGCCTGAGCCACCTCATTTGACTCCTCTCAATGCGGAGGAGCAGCGGCTCTACTCTGAGCCCCTCCCGGATGACTGAGCTTCTCACCCTATCTTTAAGGGAAAGCCCAGACACCCTGCGGAGGAAACTCATTTCAGCCGCTTGTATTCGCAATCTTGTTCTTTCAGTCACTACCCATAGCTCATGACCATAGGTGAGGGTAGGAACATAGATCGACTGGTAAATTGAGAAATTTGCCTTTCTACTCAACTCCTTTTTCACCACGACAGACCAATGCAGAGCCCGCATCACTGCGGACGCCGCACCGATCCGCCTGTTGATCTCACGCTCAATTCTTCCTTCACTCGTGAACAAGACCCCGAGATACTTGAACTCCTCCACTTGGGGCAGGATCTCGCTCCCAACCCTAAGAGGGCACTCCAACCTTTTCCGGCTGAGGACCATGGTCTCGGATTTGGAGGTGCTGATTCCCATCCCAGCCGCTTCACACTCAGCCGCGAACTGATCCAGAGGGAGATGAAGATGACGGCCTGATGAGGCAAACAGGATAACATCATCTGAAAAAAGCAGTCACCAAAATCCACCGAACCGAACCCGCTCAACGCCGTGGCTGTGCCTAGAAATTCTGTCCATAAAAGTTACGAACAGAATAAGAAGCAAAGGGTAGCCGTGGCAGAGTCCAACTCTCAACGGAAACGGGTTCAACCTACTGCTGTCAATGTGGACCAAGCTCTGACACTGGTTTTACAGGTACCAAACAGCCCTTATCAGGAGGTCCGGCTCCCCATACTCCAGGACCCCCCCCCCCCCAACAGGATTCCCAGAGGGACACAGTCAAATGCCTTTTCCAAGTCCACAAAACACATGTAGACTGATTGGGCAAACTCCCATGCACCCTCCAGGACCCTGCCAAGGGTGTAGAGCTGGTCCACTGTTCTGCAACTAGGACGAAAACCACACTGTTCCTCCTGAATTCGAGGTTCAACTGTCTGATGGACCCTCCTCTCCAGGACCCCCAAATAGACTTTTCCAAGGAGGCTGAGGAGTGTGATCCCTCTGTAGTTGGAACACACTGTCTGGTCCCCCTTCTTAAAGAGGGGGACCACTACCCCGGTCTGCCAATCCAGAGACACTATCCCCGATGTCCATGCGATGTTGCAGAGGCATGTCAACCAAGACAGCCCTACAACATCCAGAGCCTTGAGGAACTCCAGGCATATCTCATCCACCCCCAGGGCCCTGCCACCAAGGAGTTTTCTGACCACCTCGGTGAGCTCAGTCCCAGAGAAGAGGGAGCCCCCCTCCGTGTCCCCAGGCTCTGCTTCCTCATTGGAAGGCATGTTAGTGGGATTGAGGATGTCTTTAAAGTACTCCCCCCTCTGATCCACAACGTCCTGAGTCGAGGTCAGCAGCGTACCATCCCCAACATATACAGTGTTGACACTGCACTACTTCCCCCTTCTGAGACGCCGGATGGTGGACCAGAATCTCCTAGAAGTCATCCCGAAGTCATTCTCCATGGCCTCCCCAAATTCCTCCCACTCCCAAGTTTTTGCCTCAGCAACCACCAAAGCCGCTTTCCACTTGGCCTGCCAGTACCTGTTAGCCGCTTCTGGAGTCCCACAGGACAAAAGGTCCTGTAGGACTCCTTCTTCAGCTTAATGGCATCCCTCACGACAGGCACCGACCACCTTACGGCCACAGCTCCGGTCAGCTGCCTCATCAATAGAGGCACGGAACATGGCCCATTCGAACTCAATGTCCCCCACCTCCCTTGGGATTTAGTCAAAGTTCTGGGAGTTGAAGTTACTTCTGACAGGGGACTTGCCAGACGTTCCCAGCAGACCTTCACAATACATTTGGGCCTACCAGGCCTGACCGGCATCCTCCCCCACCATTGAAGCCAACTCACCACCAGGTGGTGATCAGTTCACAGCTCCGCCCCTCTAATCACCTGAGTGTCCAAGACATGTGGCAGCAAGTCCGACGACATGACCATGAAGTCAATCATTGGACTGAGGCCTAGGGTGTACTGATGCCAGGTGCACATATGGACACCCCTATGCCTGAACATGGTGTTCGTTATGGACAATCTGTGACGAGCACAGAAGTCCAATAACAAAACACCGCTCGGGTTCAGATCGGGGGGGCCATTCCTCCCAATCATGATCTTACAGATCTCACTGTCATTGCCCATGTGAGCATTGAAGACTCCCAGCAGAACGAGGGAGTCCCCAGCAGGTGCGCCCTCTAGCACCCCCTCCAGGGTGGGTATCCCAGACTGCTGTTCAGCACATACGCGAAAACAACAGTTAGGACCCATCCCTCCCCCACCCAAAGGCAGAAGGAGGCTACCCTCTCGACTACTGGAGTAAACCCCAATTAAAAAGGCTCCAAGTCGGGGGGCAATAAATATGCCCACACCCGCTCGGCACCTCTCACTGGGGGCAACGCCAGAGTGGTAGAGAGTCCAGCCCCTCTCAAGGAGATTGGTTTCAGAATCCACGCTGTGCATCGAGGTGAACCCGACTATATCTAGCTTGTGCACTAGCTCAGGCTCCTTCCCCTTCAGAGAGGTGACATTCCATGTCCCAAGCACCAGATTCTGTAGCCGAGGATCGGACCGCCAAAGTCCCCACCTTCGGCCACCACCAAACTCACACTGCACCCGACCTCTTTGGCCCTTCCTACAGATGGTGAGCCCACGGGAAGAGGGACCCACGTTCCCCCGTCGGGCTGTGCCTGGCCGAGTCCCATGGGTGCAGGCCCGGCCACCAGGTGCTCACCATTGAGCTCCACCTCTAGGCCTGGCTCCAGAGGGGGGCCTCGGTGTCCGGCATCCGGGTGAGGGAAAATGCCATCCAAAGTTTTTCTTTGTCATAGGAGGTTTTCAGAACTGCTCTTTGTCTTGTCCCTCACATACAACCAGTTTGCCTTCTGTGGCCCTACCAGGGGTATAAAGCCCCCGACAACAGAGCTCCTAGGATCATAGGGACATGCAAACCCCTCCCCCACAATAAAGTGGCGGCTCTAGGAGGAGGAAAGTCCACTCCTTCCTTTATAACCCTTTTGAGGCAACAGAACTCTGATATCTGCCCCTGGATTAGCTTCTGTCCTGTATTGTGGCCATCACAAAGGATAAGTGATCTCTTCAACTCCAAAGGGTAACGTAGTGCCAGACTGTAAGAACTGAAGACCACCTGTAACACAGTTGCACATGGGTGCCTCATTCAGTCCTGCCTGGTAAAGGAAAGCAAGTTGCACAAGTAAGAGAGACCACACATACAACATCTCTGTAGAATTACTGAAACAGGAAATTACTTGATCACAATATATTACAGTAATTGTAATTTTTCTTTGCCAGGAAAAGAAAACCAGTAAGTGTGAAACCTCAAAGAATTTAAACTGCAGAACAAACCACAACCACAAAGAGAAAAGGCCAAGAGAGAGAAAAGAAGCTGTTAGAAGAAAGACAAAGCAAACTGAATGTTCTTCAGGTGTGCCAGAGGAAGCTCTCCATGGATACAACAATCTGGACAAAGCATCACCTCCACCTGAATGACCATAAAACAAGTCAGGAGTTCACCTGCTCGGAGTCTTAGAACTTCTGACTGTGACTTGGTAGTTAAGATAAAGCCAGGGGGTGAATTCCGGAAATTGACATCACCATAACTGTGTGCAGGATTAGACTTTAGCTGTTGTGAGGGTCTCTTCATAAATTCAATAAGAAAACTAAAGTGGGTTGGATCAATTCAGAGCAGTGTCTCACACACGCACACACACACACACACACACACACACACACACACACACACACACACACACACACACACACACGCACACGCACACACACACACACACACACGCACACACACAGAGAGGAACTGCAAGTGAGTGCAGGAAATCTGCAAGCAAAACCAAGCTGACATGACACAGCTGTCTCTAGAAACTCGATAAGTAGGTCAGAACTGAATCATCTAACCTTCTGTAAAACCACACCAGTTATGTGGCTTTGTCTGTCAGTACAAGAAACAGAACCAACTAAGATAACACAAATCTATGTGTTGTGTTGTTTGTGAATGTTCTTTGTCTTTATAAACTTGTATATTTACATCTTCAGTTATCCTTATGTTATGAATATGTTTTATTTCTTTTTACTGAGCTTCGTGTCCTCCAGGTACTCCAGTGTCCTCCCAACAATCCAAAGATATTCAGATTAGTTGCACTGGCATTGCTCAATTAGAACTATTGAGTGTGTGTGTGTGTGTGTGTGTGTGCGCGTGTGTGTGTGTGTATACAAGTGTGGAGACAGTCAGGGAACAGTAGAACAGGTTTAAAAATGTTTTACATATAACTGAAGTTCGGAATTACTAGGAATTAGTAGAAATTTGGAAATAGCAGGACATTTAAAAAAACTCCATAGTGGGTTAAAAAAAGAGTTAAAAAAGAAGCTGCAAAGTATAACACAAATGACTAAGTCACATTCAAATAGGAGGAGAAGTGCATCAGAAATAGTAAAGGAGAATTAAGAAAACAGAGATAGTGAAATAGCGAATGCTGTAAATAAACATTTTTCTGAGGTTGTCACATGTGAGGAAACAGATAACCTCCAGTGATAAACTGGACTACTAAGGAGGTACTGAGGGATTTTGGAAATTGTAGAGGGAGAAGAGCTGCTGAGATTAAATGGGCTGAAATCAAACAAAACACCAGGACCAGATGTTGTTTACCCTCAAATTCTTAAGAAAGTTACTGAGTACAGATATAAAGTATTGACACATATTTTTAGAAAGTCACAGTGCACTAGGGAAATTCTGAAGGACTGGAAAATAGCAGATAATTTCCCACCATATAAAATAGGTGACCGGGCAGCTCTAATTAACCATAGGCCAGTAAGCTTAACGTGAATCACAGGAAATTAATGGAAGGAATTATTAAGGACTAGCAAAATACCCGCGCTTCGCAGCAGTGAAGTACTGCTTTAAAATTTTTAAATAATAAACTGAGGAAAAATGTACCAATAATTATTTCTCTTTGTATACCACGTTGTCAGATCGCCCCTCCGGTTGTAATATGACCAAGCTGTGCGCTGAGCTTACTCTTGAGCATGCAACGTATAGTTGGCCATGTGAAAAGCAATCTTGCCACAAATCAATGCCAACCTTTCGTAGGGTCTGTCCCTGAGACTTATTAATTGTCATTGCGAAGCAGAGCCTTACTGGAAATTGGAGGCGTTTGAACTGAAATGGGAGATCAGAGGGTATAACGGGGATGCGAGGAATAAAACCTCTCTCTCCTGAGCCACCACCAGTAAAAATAGTTGCCTCAATTAGGTTCGTTTGCAAGCATGTGACCTGAAGTATCGTGCCATTACAAAGTTTCGGTGGCTGTAAGTTTCTCAGTAACATTATTGGTGCCCCAACCTTCAAAATTAGATTATGCTCAGGAGTGCCTGGAGGATTCAGAGTGTGGACCGAGCTGTGGCTATGGACGTATATATGTACGTAAGTAGGATTCAGTTAGCGTTGGGAACCCGCGTACCAAATTTCTTGAAGATAGGCCCATTAAGTAACAAAGACAGTTGGAAAGTTCAATATGGTGGCCGACAGTGGTGTCATTCCACCGAAATAAGTACGTACATCGGTTTCGGTTAGCGCAGGGAAGCCGCCTACCAAATTTCGTTAAGACGGGGCCATAAATAAGAAAGTTTAACATGGTGGACGTTGTCAACTGTTATGACCGTTACGTGTAGAATTTCAAAATGAAACCTGATTAAATTTTGTAAGTAAGATGTAAGGAATGAGCCTGACAAATTTCAGCCTTCTACCTACACAGGAAGTTGGAGAGTTAGTGATGAGTGAGTCAGTGAGGGTTTTGGCTTTTATTAGTATAGATGTATATGTGTATGTATATATGTGTGAGTGTGTGTGTGTATAGATAGATAGATAGATAGATAGATAGATAGATAGATAGATAGATAGATAGATAGATAGATAGATAGATAGATAGATAGATAGATAGATAGATAGATAGATAGATAGATAGATAGATAGATAGATAGATAGATAGATATGTGTGTATATATATTTACACGTTGCTGTGGCTCAGTCTGGTTAAATGGAAAAGAGAAAGTGCACGTTTCTAATACGTTTAATTTCACAATGCCTGTGGGTATACAATATTTTTTGATGTTCCATTGTCTGTGCAGAATGTTAGACTGAATAACATTGTTAAGTTCGTAGACGTCTTTGTTTTTGGCCGCAAGAATAGCTCGTTCACTCAGCCAATCGTGATTCTTATAATTGGTTTGAATATTGGGAAATACTTTTTCAACCAATTCTTCTTTTGACGTCACTAAATTGCAGACGTTATGAGGCAATGAAATTCGTCCTGAGGTCTGATCAACCGGCACCTTTCCATTGCCAGTTTCCAGATTTCTCCAACCCCGTTACTGACAGTTTGCATTATTTGATCGTAAATGCCTTTTTGAAGAAGCGTTAGCTTAGGAATATTTGATTGCACATTCAACACAAGATCACTCGTGTTGTAATTTTGTTCACGACGCAATTCTACATCAAACGAAGCAGTAGCAGATCGATTCGGTGATGGCATTCCCAATTGATTGAGAACTTTGTTCGCGATTTCTAAGCACAAATCTTCAATCATTATCAACGCTTAGTTGTAGATGTCTGCTGTGAAATCCATGTTTATATTTGAAATTTACTTGCGTATTCGACGGAAAATATCTTCAGCCATGTGCGATTTATATTTCTCCCATAACTGTGTTGGAGATGAAGGAGAGCAGGCGGTCAATATGATTGCAAACAATGCACGAATTTGATTTGGATGTGACGTGTTGCACGCGTCATTAATGTACACATCCCAGTGTCTGTCGTTCTCCAAAAAAATCAGAGCTTGACATTTACTTCTGAAAGTGGCATGTGTAACGCCGTTGACAATTCTCAATTGCTGGAAAGACATTGGACCGGCACATTTACCAACAGCATGTGAACAAAGAAGCATTCATCTTGATTGGGATGCACGGTGTACAGTCTGCCTATCGTAGTTTCTTTGAATATGGCACGTTGTCCTTTGACTCGCTCTCCTGGTTTGCGTTGTTCAAATGATTTTCTACTCGCATTCCATGTGTAATATGTAGGCCCTTCTGAATACAGCAGTGTTTTCGCAAACGCGTCATTTTGACATAACGTAAAGAAAGCAGTTATCGTTGTAGCCGGTGGATTCAGGGCTATTTGTTGCACATTTGCAGCTGTGAAATAAACGTGTTGTCCCTTTTCTAGATGTACTGCTAAGTGAACAACATCTGGACTTCGTTCATGTATGGGAAATGAAAGAATTTGGCATACAGCTTCATTGCTCCTTATGTATCTTCCAGTCTAATACTGTGCGATTTCATCGATATGTATGACCGCATTCCTATCACTTCTTTCTGGTTGCACGCCAAAAACTGCCATGTCGCTGCCTTTATTCACGTACTTACAAATGTATTTGATCGAAACATTGAAATAGAATCGTAAAATATTTAGTATGGCGTGTGTTGCGTTTACGTCCAACAGATGCCGCTGTGTTTTCAAAAAAAGCATGTTTTTACCTGTCACAGGTGTGCCATCTATATAATATGTATATAAAAACACCCGCGTATTCGAATGCAACGTTGTGTCAAAATTTCAAAGCAATCGGTGAAGAACTTTCGGAGATTTAAGGTTTTGAACAAACGAACATTTACATTTTTATTTATATACATGTACCAGAATCTGTATGATTTAATTGTTGCTGTGCGTCTTCATAAACTATGGGAGGTTTGTAAGGAAACAAAGTATGAAGGAAATGAAGCTGCTCTTCGGTGAGGTTGAATTTTTTATCAGCGTTTAAACTGTCATAGACATGAATTACAGCACCATCATAATAGGTACACACCCAGTGAGTCACTCGTTCAGTCGCTGCAGAAGGTAATATTTGAATATGTTTTGCATTTTGTGGAATGAGCATTATAGGTATGTCAGGAGTCCACATTAGCAAAACCTCTTGAGGTTGGAAAATTGTATGAGCTGCTAAAATTTCGTTGAATTTGCTCATGTGTTCTGTTGATAAATAATCATTATTTACCAACTCATTCATTGCAAAATCTGACAGTGGTAAGATCACTCCTCCATAACACTAAACACAAACACTAAGTAGACACTAACACTAAAAAACGGCAACACCGCCGGGAAGAACACTAAATGAGATAAAGTAAAAGTCTACTAAACTTCTTTATTATAACTGCTTTATTATAGCAGGTGAGGGGATGCTGGCGCACGCTTGTTGTTGCCGCTCCTCCCTGTTAACAACACTTTTCGCAAAATTCGCCTTAATTCTGCACTTTCTTATGCTTGTTTTATTTCGTTTATTGTACATATAGTTCTTGGATACAGCCGACTCGAATTGCATGGATTTGGCTTAATATTTACTGATTTTATGGACTCCACTTTACTGGGAACAGCTGAGTCTGTGGATCACGGGACGAGACCTACGAACATTTCTTTGTACCTGGCGATCTAGCACCTCAGGATGATCTGTCTCCATGATTCTATTCGCTATGCTGATCTGCTCCCATTTCATCTTACAGTACTCTACAACAGGAACTGATCTGATGTTCATACTAACCTGGCTTATGGCTCCGGGGCGATCACGCCTGATATTACCAAGCGTTACTGTTTATAGCTGTGTATTGGAACATCCAAATCCTGCTTCCTCCTCCGGCTGCTTGCTATCGCCGCTCACCTACGCTACCACACCCGCCTGTCCTACCGGCTCCGTTGTGCTGTGCTGCTTCTACACTGCTATCAGATAAGTATCACTCACTATTTTAGCGCTTTGAGTACTGAGAAAAGCGCTTTATAAATGTAATGGATTATTATTATTTATTATTAAACACTAAAGTACAAAAACGAAGTAGAAAGTAACACTAAACCGCAACACTGCCGGTAGCACCGGCACACCGCGTCTACTAAACAGTAAGAAACACTAAAGGAAAAAATACTATTCAGTAAGTACCACGTCTACTAAACAGTAAATCAGTAAAGGAGAAAGGACTACCCGCATCAGCTGCGGAGCTCAGCTCGGTGCGAAATGAAGTGAATGAAATGAGGTGAATGGGAGGGGAGACGATCACGTGACTCCAACACCCGCCTTAACTCTTCGTCCCTCCACAAACACAGCCACATGGATCACAACTCTCCTTTATATGTATAGATAATATTGATCAGATCCTGCCAGGTTTTGAAAACATTTTGTACAGATCCTCTAACTGAGAATTTGATTTTTTCCAATTTCAAATAACATAAAACATCGGTTTCCCACTGACTTATCAGAGGAGAGTTAGGATTCTTCCAATTTAACAAAATAAGTCTGCGTGCCAAAAGTGTAGTGAATGCAATCACAGTTTGCTTGTCCTTCTCCAATTCAAGTCCGTCTGGAAGAACACCAAACACAGCTGTTAGTGGGTTAGGAGGGATTGTGACCCCAAGGCTGTCTGAAAGGCACTTAAAAATTTTTGTCCAAAATGATGCTAATTTGGTGCAGACCCAGAACATGTGACCCAGTGAGGCAGCAACTTGGTTGCAGCGTTCGCAGGTTGGATGTTGCCCTGGAAACATTTTGGACAGTTTTAAGCGAGACAGATGAGCTTGATATATAATTTTTAGTTGAATAATTCTATGCTTTGCACATATAGAACTCGAGTGAATTCTCTGCTTTGCTACCTTCCACTCCTTTTCTGATATATTGATTAAGAGATCTTCTTCCCAATGTCCTCTTGGATCTTTGAAAGGTAGGGACTCTAATAGGATTTTATATATTGTGGAAATGGTGTTTAATTCCTCAGCAATGAGCAGTATTTTCTCCAGCATTGTGGAGGGTGTGAGGTGGGGAAAATCGGGCAATTTCTGTTTAACAAAATTTCTAATTTGAAGATAGTGAAAGAAATGTGTAGCTGGGAGGTTGAATTTTGAACGTAATTGTTCAAAAGATGCAAAGATGTTGTCTATATAAAGATCTGTGAGCATTTTAATCCCAAAACTTTTCCAGGTATTAAAAACTGGATATGTTTGCGAGGGTTGAAAGAGGTGGTTTTCTTTCAGAGGTGCTACTGATAAAAGATTTTCCATCTTAAAATGCTTTCTAATTTGGTTCCATATTCTAAGTGAATAAAGCACATTTGGGTTATTAGTATATCTGTGATAACTTGCAGTTATTGGAGAGCAGAGCAGGGAGTATAAAGAAGTACTACAGGATTTTACTTCTATTGCGGACCAAGCCTGTGTATGTTCATTTATTTGTGTCCAGGTTTTTATGGCTTGTATGTTTGCTGCCCAGTAATAAAACTGAAAATTAGGTAAAGCCATGCCACCTTCTGCCTGAGGTCTTTGTAGGGTCGCTCTTCGGATACGTGGGTGTTTTGAGTTCCAAGTGAATGAGGTTATTGTTGAATCTAATTGCTTAAAAAATGATTTATTGATATATATTGGAATGTTTTGAAATAAAAAAAGAAGTTTAGGAAGGATATTCATCTTAACAATGTTAATTCTTCTGGCTAGAGTGAGATGAAGGGTTGACCATCTATCTAAGTCTTGCTTAATTTTTTCCATACAGACGGCAAAATTTTGTTGATAAAGAGCTTTATGTTTACTTGTGATATTTACCCCTAGGTATTTAAACTGATCTGCTATGGTAAAAGGTAGGGTGTCTAATCTAATATTATATGCTTGTGAATTCACTGGAAAGAGTATACTTTTATTCAGATTAATTTTAAGACCAGATATCTTTTGAAATTCTGTTAGTGCTGTTAGAACTGCAGGGACAGTGTTTTCTGGGTCTGATATATATAAAACCATATCATCTGCATTTAGAGAAATTTTCTGTTCCTGTCCTTCCCTGACAATCCCCTTTATCTGATAAGAATTTCGGCAGTGCACCGCCAGTGGTTCAATGGCGATTGCAAACAGCAGTGGTGACAAGGGACATCCTTGTCTGGTGCCACGTTCTAGCTTAAAGTAGTCTGAGCAAATGTTATTAACCCCTTAACCGCCCTCTGCCGGATATATCCGGCACCATTGTTTTATTGCTAACGCCATACTGCCGGAATTATCCGGCACATTTGCCTGTGGTTATATGAATGCCTGGCAAGTAGTATAACTGACGGTTTGGCGTGGGTATTATTACTACGTTGTATTTCGACAAGTCTGTGGTTGTTTTGGCCGGTCATGTGACGTGATTCGCATGTAACAGCTGTGAATATGGTGAAACGTAAACTGACTTCAAGTGAGGCTTTGCAGGCGATTTTGGACAGTTCTGATCATGATTGTAGCAGTTCTGAAGAAGATTTTAGCGACAGTGATGAGCAGCAACGTGCGCTGCATGATACTGTGAATGAAGATGCATCGGATGACGGCGCTGAGTGGGTGTATCCCCAGCATCTCAGCTGGGCTGCTGCCCGTGGTGAACTACCTTTTCTGCATTCGTTTGAGGGAACGTGTGGCTTTATTGTTGATGTAAACAATTACACTGCTGAGCAGTTTTATGAGCTGTTTGTGTCACCTGATTTGATCAGACATTTTGTTCATCAGACAAATCTGTATGCAGCACAGTTTATTGAGAAAAATCCCAATTTACCTCCACATTCCCGTGTTCGTGCTTGGTTTGACACTGATGAAAACGAAATGAAAAAATTCATTGGGATTTTGATGTTGATGGGAATAATCAGAAAACCAGATATTGAGATGTACTGGTCTACAGATCCTATGTATGCAACACCTATTTTTGCAGCTGTCATGACACGTAACCGATTCTCTTTGCTGCTGAAATTCTTTCATTTGAATGACAACAGAAACGAGCCAGATAAGAAAGATCCAAACCGCGACCACTTGTTCAAGCTACGTCCTTTGATTGATCATTTATTTGAAGCATTTCAGTTGCCCTACATGCCAGGACCGTCAGTTGCAGTTGATGAAAGTTTATTGTCGTGGAAGGGCCGCTTACAGTTTCGACAGTATCTACCATTGAAAAGGGCACGGTTTGGTATCAAGATGTTTTGCTTAGCTGAGAATTCAGGTTACATTTATAGATTTTGTGTATACACTGGCAACTTGCACAACATTTAGTGGTCAATACTGCTTGAATAAATGTAAAAAATGTAAAAAAAATGTAAAAAATTAAAAAAACGAAAATTGTTCAGATTTCGCCTGGCGTGGGGAATATTTAGGGAGTTGGCGGTTAAAGGGTTAATACAAACTGAAGCTTCTGGATTGGTATACAGTAGTTTGATCCATGCACAAATATTCGGGCCAAACCCAAATTTCTGCAATGCAGTGAAAAGGTAGTTCCATTCAATCATATCAAATGCTTTTTCTGTGTCTAATGATAGTAATATCTCTGGGGTGTTTGATTTTGCTGGTGAATATATAACATTAAACAAGCATTGGAGATTAGAAGATAGGTGTCGGCCTTTAATAAATCCAGTTTGATCCTGTGATATTACCGAGGGCAGCACTTTCTCCATCCTTCTAGCTAGAATTTTTGAGAGTATCTTAACATCATTATTCAGGAGTGAAATTGGTCTGTATGATGCACATTGTAACAAGTCCTTATTTTGATTAGGAAAGACGGTAATTAATGCTTGTCGAAATGTTTGAGGTAGTATTTGCTTGTCTCTAGCTTCTGTAAATGTTGCCAATAAGAGGGGAGCTAGCTGAGTGGAGAATTTCTTATAAAATTCTATGGTGTAGCCATCAGGGCCTGCTGATTTCCCGCTTTGTAGTGACTTTATAGCATCTAGTAATTCTGTTAGCGTTAGAGGTTTATCCAGTTCCTCAGCACTTAAAGCATCTATTTGTGGTATCTGTAATGTATCCAGAAATGCATTAGATTGTGTGTTGTCTTCTTTGAGCTCAGTAGAATATAAGGATTTATAATAATCTCTAAATGTGTGCATTATATTTTTATGGTCTATAATTTCTTCTCCATTCTTGTTGGTGATTACTGGTATTGCATTGCGAACTTCTTGTTTGTGAATTTGTTGAGCTAAAAGCTTATTAGCTTTTTCTCCGTGTTCATAGTAATGATGTCTAGACTTATAAATAAGTTGTTCAGTTTCTTTAGTTGTTAAGATGTTAAGTTCTGTGTGCAGGGCCTGCCTTTTCCTGTGGAGAGCTTCACTTGGATGCCTGGCTTGTTCTTCATCTATTCTAGTAATTTCGCTTCTTAGCTCTGATATTTTCTTGGTTTCTAATTTATTTCTGTGGGAAACAAATGAAATAATCTGTCCTCTTAAGAAGGCCTTTAGAGTTTCCCAGAGTGTTCCTGCGGAGACCTCTGTGGGTGTGTTTGTCTCTAGGAAGAAGCTGATTTGTTTGGATATAAATTCTGTGCAGTTCTTGTCCGCCAGTAGGAGAGGGTTAAAGCGCCATCTGCGAGGTGAGTGTGAGGGGCTTATTGATTTTAGCTCCAAGACTAGAGGTGCATGGTCAGAGATAAAAATTGTGTCGTATTTGCATGATTTAATTGTAGACAAAAAATTATTATCTATAAAAAAATAATCAATTCTTGATTAGCTATAATGCACTGGTGAGTAGAACGAATATGTTCTTGAGTTTGGATTAAGAAACCTCCAGGGGTCTGATAAGTTGTGATCATTAAAAAACTGTGTAATTGTCTTTGCAGTATTAGATATCGTCCCCCCTGACACAGGAGTCCTATCTAAGAGTGGATTTAAAACACAATTAAAGTCCCCAGCCATTATAATTTTATGAGTGTTCACATTGGGAATGGATGCAAATAGATTTTGCATGAATTCCTTATCATCAGCATTGGGTGCATAAACATTTATCAAAATCATTTTACTGTTATATAAGTTGCCCATGACCATCACATATCTCCCTTCAGGGTCCGATACTATATCTGATGCTACAAATTGAACTGTTCTGTGTATGAGAATTCCCACCCCTCTAGTTTTCTTTATAAAGCTAGAATGGAACATTTGGCCAGTCCAGTCTTTTTGTAGTCTGAACTGATCCTTACTTAGTAAGTGGGTCTCCTGTAAAAATACTATTTTAGCGTTTAAGCCTGTTAGGTGAGAGCATACTTTCTTTCTCTTTAATTCGTGATTCAGGCCTTTAACATTCCAGCTCACAAAGTTAACTGTCCCATCATGGAGACATTGATTCTGAGTTTTTAATGTCATTTTATAGTCTTAACTGGTAATGAGGCAGTTTCAATCTTAGTTTAAAATTTTCCCATGAGTTATTGCATTTTAGCCTATTGTTGCATTGATATTTATAGTTATAGGGATTAGAAGAATAGATTAGATATAACCTGCTCTCCTTCTCTCCCCCCTTTATCCCCCCCCCCCCACATTTTGCCTCCCCACATGAGGCTAGATCCCACTTCGCGATGTCCCAGTCCTCTGACATACGAAGAGACAGAGCACGTCCAAAACAAAACAAACCCCACCCTGCAGCGGCGTTAGAGAATTGAAACAAAGAGATATCTATTGCAGCTGAATTCTTAATACTATCTGCCGAAAATATAATCAATAACAATCAAAGCTTAAAATAATCTTCAGCAATTTTAAAAATTAAAATATTAAGATAAAAAAATAATGAATCCTGGGAATGATTTTAAAAAGTAGTCTAGGATAAATATAGTAATTCCTACTGTAATAGTATAAATAGTATAAATAGCAATAAAGTGTATGATGTTAAATAGTCTACTTTAAGGTAATAAAAAAAAAAACAAATCCTACTTTAATTACTTTCACACTTCCACACTCACGTCTATAACTCTGATTAAGACACAAACATATAATGTCCAGATAAAGAAAAGGATGTATAATTATAATACCAGTCTCTTTAAATATGGATCCAGAGAGCAGATGACAGGTCCTTCCCATGCCTTGATAGAGTACGGCTCTTTATTAACTTTCAAAAGAGTGTCGGAAACAGCTTCTTTAATTCTTTTTTGGCTTCTTCTTTGCTTGAAAAAATATAATATTGATCTTGAACTTCCACTTTTAGTTTGGCGGGATACAAGAGGCTGTATTTGATATCGGCTTCCCGTAGCAACTTTTTAATGACAGAGTAGGCTGCACGTTTTGCAGCTATTGATGGTGAGAAGTCAGGGAAAATACGATAAGATTATTTTCAAATATAATTTCTTGCTTGTGTCTGAGAAGTGCCATCACATCAAGCTTACATCGTAGTCGCTCGAAGTGGACAATAAAAGACCTAGGTTTATAGGTACTAGAACTGTATGTGCGATAAGCATCTGCTATCTCACTGTCGAGTTTAAAATCATCTTCAGTTATTTTAGACAGTAATTCTACGGCAAATTTCATTGGGCTTGAGCTTTCTCGTTTCTCAGATATACCCTTAATTCTTATATTATTTCTTCTGTACCCATCTCCCAGGGCCGCAAGTCTGTCTCCGAGTATTTTGCATTCGGAATTCGCAGCTGTGGCTTTTTCGTCGGCGTTAGACGCCAATTGTTTCGCTGTTTCAACTCGAGCCGTGAATGCCTGCTAACGTCATCCAGCTGATCTGTAACGTCTTTAACCTGGTCGGTAAGCATTTTTAGTTTGAATCTATTTTCTTCGATGTGTTCTTCTAATTTCTCAAACATGCCTTTAAAGTTCACGTCAAAACGTTTGAATAGACGCGTTTCCCGGTCTTTGTTATCCTTCTTAAGCTCAATGTTAGACTTCATAAGATCATTCTTGTTTTCCTTCTTAAGCTCATTTATGGCCGTAGCCAGTGTAGCAATCATCTATTTTAGTTCGGACAGTTCGCTTCGGATTTCATGCTCTGCGAGTGGAAGTGCAGCTCCTGTTACGGCAGGTGCTGCAGACTCGCGATGAGTAGATGAGAGCACATCCCTCAGGGCCTTTTCTAATCTCGAATGAACCTCAGAAATCGGCGATCCAGCGCGACATGTATCACCTGTATCACTTGCACCTTCGCTCCCGTTTTCACTCTCGACTGGAGACGAAACAATGGAGCGGGGTCCCAGGAGATCTGCGCATTCGTCTGCCTGTTTCAAGTCAGTTTCCGAGAGGCCATACCTTACACTCGGGCCGGATGTCTGTCCAGACTTTGAAGCAGCTTTAAGTTTCTTTTCCGGTTCTTCCTGACTTTTCTTCTTGTTACTCATGCTTGTATATTGTAGTGGAAGTTCCTTGGTCGGGTTAAATACAGGATACCTCTAAACAAAGTGAAATACGTGGGAAATTAAAGCCGCTGCAAGCGGAGCTCTGCTTCAGTAGTCCATTTCCTATAACGGTCGAGACCAATGACCTTACAGATTACTAAACAATAGCTGGTGCTTACTACCAGTCCACCCATTTGCCCTTGCACTGAAACCCACTTTTATCTTGTAGGTTTAACTAGTCCTCAATCTTGGAGTGGAACAGGACTCATTTCCTTCTCAAACAACAAACATCTCTGGTAAGTTCATTGGTCTAAATTCTTGACTGTGAAGGGTGTTTGTGATTTATATTTGGCCTCACAGGTAGCGCAGTGGTGGTGCTGCTGCTTTGCAGTAAGGAGACTGTGGAAGATTGTGGGTTTGCTTCCCAGTTCCTCCATGTGTGGATAGCGCTTTGAGTACAGAGAAAAGCGCTATATAAATGTAATGAATTATTATATTTTATCTCTTTAGGTACAGGCAGAAGCTGAAGGTGAGTAGAGGCTACAATAAACATAATTTGAAAGTCAAGTGGTTCATTTTAAAAGGGACAACTTTATGAAATACAAAAGTTTAATGGCAAAAATGTAACATTTTCAAATTAAATTATAATATACAGGATGTCCAAGGAGATGACATCTTAAGAGACCGGCAGAGGACTACCATGGGCATCTATGTCATCAAGGTGGAAGGTGGAGACATTGGAGTCTATGCAGATGTTGGAATTGTTATCGACTGCGTCATCATTCCGGACAATCTGAACACTGTAGCAAGAGCCTGTGCAATGAACTTAGGGATGATTTATGTAGTAAACTCGCAGTATCCCAAAGAGCTAAAATGCTACTATGAATTTGTGCAAAAACTATACTAAAGCAAATCAATGCTAAAAGGCTGCCCCCTAAACTTTTTGGCCTGAACAACATGATATGTGCAAATCTGTAGTGTCTGTTCTTGTCCTGTAAAGTATTTCTGTAATACTCTTAAAGTGAGGATTTTGTTCTGTTGTAAAGTTGTACTTTATGAGATTCTTCGAATGCACAGTTTCATATGTCAACATTCTGGCAAAGCAACATTTTTGTATACTTTTCGTTTTCATTGATAATGAAGTTACTTAAAGCTTTGTTTCAAACCTTAGATTCTATTCTTTCTGTCCTAAATTTGAATTTTAACAACAGCTTAAATAAATTAATAAATACTATATTTTTATTTTATACACTAAGTTCAGTAAACTCAAAAATATTTATTAGTAATTCCTAGTATTAAAACACAGACTGTGTTCATTTTACTTAAAAAAAACATTTTTCTGGAGACCATTTATGTAAAACATTTAAGTAAACTGAACATGCATAACTAGTTGCAGTAAGGCAAAATTATAGTAAAATCTATTCAAAATAAATGAGCTGATAGTACTAAAAACAAATGGTAAATATAATGTAATTATAAAGAAGTGGATTTACATGAATAAATTTCGTGCAACAACTTACCTTAAAAAAATTAATTAATTTCAAAAAAGTGTACAGTTCACATTAGACAGAGTCAGAGCTCAGTGTTATATATCTGCACTGTGATATTAATTGCAGGGTCTGATTATGCAGCCATGTGCGGTAGGTCTGCTTTTTGTGAGATGAGCTTAGTTAAGGGATGTTAGTTAGCGGGCTGGCGCAGCGCATGATGACGTCATCAGAGTGAGTCAGCACCGGCTTGCTTTGGTGTGTATTCTTACAGCAGTTTACAACACGACCAGCTTTGAACTGATTGCTCGACTACTGTCATTATTAACGTGTGAAACAGTACCCATCCGTCAATTCCTTAGTTTCAGCTTTGCAATCATACTCGCCCCGGCACCCAAGACTTGGTTTCCCGGTTGGCTGCCTGGCGGGTCATGAGAATAATGCCGCCGGATCGCCAGTTGGCATCGTTAATGGTCTGAACTACGACTGTATCTGATCGTCTTCGAACCTCCGACTTTCGTTCTTGATTAATGAAAACATTGTGACACGCTGTTTGTCACGTTAATAACGAGAGTAGTCTGGCCGTCAGTTCAAAGCTGGTCGTGTTGAGAGCTGCTGTTTGAATAAACACAAAGCAAAGCCTGCTGGTGCCAACTACACCGGTGGGTTCTATTCAATAAGGGCGCGCACAAAAAGGCGACCTTCAAAAGGGCGACCTCAATTGGGCGCGGAGAATAAAAGCGCACATAAATAAAAGCGATCTTCAAAAGGGTGACCTCAATTGAGCGCCGAATAAAGGCGCGCGTAAATAAAGGCGAGCTTCAAAAGGGTGACCTCAATTGAGCGCCGAATAAAGGCGCGCGTAAATAAAGGCGAGCTTCAAAAGGATGACTTTTGGAGCGAATTAAATGAATTGTCCTTGATTATGCTAACAGACCGCATCTCGAATATCTACGTGGCATTGCACATAATCTACAGCTTCAAGTGTAACTTGCTTTCACCTTTTTATACATTCAGTCATACCGCCAACTCACTAAATATTCCCCATGCCAGGAGAAATCTGAACAATTTTCTTTTTTTTTACTTTACATTTATTCAAGCAGTATTTACCTGCTGAAATACCTGCTGAAATGTTTCAAATAAATGGTCAATCAAAGGACGTAGCTTGAACAAGCGGTCACGGTTTGGATCTTTCATATCTGGCTCAGATAACGGGCAGCAGTCCAGTTGAGATGCTGGGGATACACCCACTCATCGCCATCATCCAATGTGTCGTCATTCACAGTATCATGCAGCGCACGTTGCTGATCATCATTGTCGCTAAAATCTTCTTCAGAACTGCTACAATCATGATCAGAATTATTGTCCAAAATCGCCTGCAAAGCCTCACTTGAAGTCAGTTTACGTTTCGCCATATTCACAGCTTTCACTTTCGAATCACATCACGTGATCGGCCAATACAAGCGCAGAGTTGTCGAAATACAACGTAGTAATAATACCCACGCCAAACTGTCAGTTATACTATGCGCCAGGCATTCACATAACCACAGGCAAATGTGCCGGATAATTCCGGCAGTATGGCGTCAGCAATAAAACAACGATGCCGGATATATCCGGCAGAGAGCGGTTAACGGGTTAATCTAATTTTCTGTAATTTTGAAAACAACGAAATATGTTCAGTCATTGCCTTACTCGAATTTTCTGTAATTTTGAAAACAAGGAAATATAGAGAGCTTTAGAAATAGTTCGTTAGAAGTTCATGCATTAACTAATTGGATGTTTTAATATTCTTGCTTTCACCTTTTTATACGTTCAATCATTGCCTTTATCTAATAAATTTTCTGTAATTTTGTTGCGTTTGCCCAATTGACGTCACCCTTTTGAAGCACTCCTTTATTTATGCGCGCAGTTATTCAGCGCTCAATTGAGGTCGTCCTTTTGAAGCTCGCTTTTATTTATGTGCGCTTTTATTCGGCGCTCAATTGAGGTCGCCCTTTTGAAGATCGCTTTTATTTAAGTGCGCTTTTATTCTCCGCGCCCAATTGAGGTCGCCCTTTTGAAGGTCGCCTTTATGTGCGCGCCCTTATTGACGGATACCACACCGGTGACACCATCATGTGCTGTGCCAGCCCGCTAACAAATAGTACAATATAGGCAATACAAGTCAAATAGTTTAAAGGGTGGCAATGAAGTAACTCACAAATACATTTATCAGACTTACTAAACCAAAAACCTGTCAACACGAGATGTATACGACTGCAGCGGCACAGTTTTTAGCCTCAACAGCTCAGCGCACAATTAAACAACACAAACTGAAGGACCACATTGTGTGCCCTTACATTAACGAAGACACAAAAACACACCTCATTATAATCACTTAAAACGCAAACACACACAAAAAACACCTAATATTATATGTTGTCACTTAAGGATTAAATTACAGGGGTAAATATTCATTATAATAGAAAGGGGATAGGAATATACCTGTATTTAATCGAATGAACATTAACCCGTCTACTTTTATCCTTAAGTGACAACATAACTTTACACCATCATGAATGAGGGCTTAGGTTTTATTTTTCATCTCTTGTGTTATACTGTATATTCTCTCTTGGTTCAGTTATCCAAGTCTGTATAAAACTCGATTGATTGCGATTTAACCTAATCTAAAATTAACACATAGGTCAATAAAAAGAATCTTAATATTCAAACACATACCTCGCCCATCACTGGTGAGCTTTTCTGACACTTGTGCAGGTCGCTTTATGCTGATATATTACTGTTTTATTTCTACAAATGACAACGTGAAGAACACTTTGCGTGGAGGAATAAGAAAAATTTATGGGGCAGAACTTGATAACCTGCTTTTCAAATTTGATATCGAGCTTTTGAAATCTTATATGAAGTTTGAGGATATTGATAGCAAAGTTCAGAAGCACGATATTACATTTGAAAAGTGTGATATCACATTTTAAAAGCATTATATCACATTTCATTAAAATAAAAATGAATTAAATGTTAAAGTGGCCGACCATACTATGTAAGCATTTTAGGTCACTTTCTTGAAATTAAGTTTCAAATGCGTGATATCAAATTTAAAACCAACGATATCTATTGATACCATGGAAAACGGATTAAATGTTAAAACGGCCTGCCATAAAATAAGTGGGCAGTTCATCCTTGCAGAGGGCGTGTCGTGGTGTTGTGGGGGCCTTGGGAAAAATGTTATGGGCGTGTTGTGGGCGTTCCGTGATTGACGTGGTAGTTACTGTATCTATCGCGTGCCGCAGTTCCTCTCTGTTTGCTCTTATGAGACTCTCGCGCTCAGACTTCTTCACGGCCACAAGATCAAGGAAAGGTGCAGAAGGTGAGACAAAGTCGAACGTGGGGATCGCATAAGGGTGGGAATGCCAGCAGTAAGGAAGATCGCGACATGCTGAGCGGCTTTAATTTTGAGGAGGTGCCTGTGGCCGCGTGGTTCGCCTTTAAGTGTTGGGGATTGAACGCTACGTGGAGGAGGCACAGCAAATCGCACCTGCACGAGTTTATTGTGGATGACGGGTGTCTCGCACTTTTTTGCTAGTGCTATGTTACTTTATTTTCCGGTCGGTGTCCCGTGAAATGTAACGCTACATCTGACTTGGCGGAGGCGCGTTAACTCGGGATTGCTTTGCTTCTGCTCTCTTCGCGCTCGTGCACTTTTCCGCGCTGTTTTTCCTTTTGAATTCGCGCATGCTCCGAACTGTGCTGTCCATCGGGCACGCGCTTGTTCAGCCGCTCGCTCCCGCACGGCCCAGTCGTTCATTTCTGATTTTTCTCGAGCTCTGCGTGTTCTTTGTGTTTTTTCCTCTAAAGCCGTCATCTGCAAACTTAATTAAAGTGGCGGCGAACGATGTAACTTTACAGGGCGCGTTCAGGTTTCATTACCAGCAGTTCGTGTCATTCTGAGACCCATTGAAATAATTTAAATTACTGTATTTCTTTTTTTTTTCTTATAAGGAAAGATGATCGTGCGGTTTCACTGTAACAGGGAGACTTTGATTCGTTTAAAGGGAAATAAAAAATACAAATATTACACAAGCTAGTGCTGCTGGAGGGATACAGTAAAATGTACAGCTGCCATGGCATTACGAGTACATTTTTGTGATATTTGTAACGGTATTGTTTTATTTAATGTCTTTTATCCTTCACAACTACTCTCAGTATTTCTGTACACTTTGATACTTTAGCTTACTAGAGATGGCCGTGTTAAATGAAGAACAGGACTCGAGCCAATCGGGCTGTTTGTGTCGGACCACATGAAGCCATCAAAATACAAAATGTGAAAGCTGCAGAGCCGCGACTCAACTATTATGGGCTGGAGCTCAACTGTCTGTCCTCATTGTTTAAAGTGGTGAGCAGGGGGTCAGTCATGGGGGGCTGAGAATGGGCCACAGTGTTCACAAATAAGGCATTTACTGCGAGTGCAGGGCTTTGGGAATTAGGGGCGATTGGGAAAATATTTTGTTAGTTTAAAATATGAAAATTTACCTGAAGAAGTTATTTTAAAATGACAAAGCAATGTGATATTAGTGTTTCATTGGTGAGAAGCTTTCATGTTTAAAGACCCCCTCACCCCCCACCATCTTTAGGACTGACTGAGGAATTTGATGGCCAGGTTGGTTGAACTGCTTCAAACCGGTTTGGCAAGCCGGTGACTCTGAGCAGGACAGAAAGACCATCCAGTTGGAGAGCTTCAGCTTATCAGATAGCCTTGGGTTGGGGGTGTGAAAGGCAGTGTGTGTGATGGAGCATCAGAGCAGCTTTGGCAGGAGTGACTGTGTTTGGACTGAGAGCCGAAAA
Organism: Erpetoichthys calabaricus; assembly: GCF_900747795.2. NCBI lineage: Eukaryota > Metazoa > Chordata > Cladistia > Polypteriformes > Polypteridae > Erpetoichthys > Erpetoichthys calabaricus. Next base: position 5,726,572 of record NC_041398.2, read on the forward strand.
ACACAAAGAAAGCAACTGGCAGCCCCCACTGGAATGCCAAACTACCACTTTAAACACTGAATCTCAATGACTCCTCTCTTCCTAGGTGTGTTACATCAGGTCTGCTTTGGCTGCCCACCCAGAGAGTTGGCCCTGTTCTTCACTTGAGTTGTCCAGTTCAGGTGCACTGATCGTCTCTTTTCATGACTCTAGAAGGTTCTATAGCAGTGGTCTGAAGATTCTCCGTGTAGATTTCTTGCTGTGTACTTATTGCTCCATTGAGATTTACAAACTCCAGTCACACAGTCGAGGTGATCACAGCCTTCATGACAAACCTAAAAGTGTCCCTGCCCTTTTTAAGGAAGTTTTACTGAACATCCATCATGGGTATGATGTTAATCAGCAGGCAGGTCCACCAACCTGCAATGAAAACTTGGGTGTGGGCAGCAGGACTGGCACTCCTGCCATCATAACAAACCTCTGACTGTTCAGTGTGCTGCTGAGGTGTCACCTGCTGTACGGCTGCACTTGGGTCTCAATCTGGGGGGCTCGCCGTGTGATGGGTGTGACAGCTCAATGTAATCAGTGCCTGTCCCCAACATCTGCTCTCTTTAGTAAACAACATTGGCATTTCAGCTGGCACCACTTCTGTTTCAGTGCCACATCGTGTCTCTCCAATCTCTACAGGAATTTTCATTCTTTTGGTGGAATGCACAATGTTGCCACCTCCAAATATGAAAGCTCTGCTGCTTGAAATTTTTGAGTTCCTCAACTTTTTGACTTCATTCTGGTTACTGTCTGGTGAAATACGCAGTTTCATGTGTGACACTAATGGCGACTTCTTCTGGCTGTGTTGCGAATGCCACCTGCTGTGTTGTCTCTGACTGGTGAAATATGCAGTTTCCTGTGTAACAGTAATGGCCATTGTTACCACACTTGACTTTACTACAAGAATTCTCATTGTGCCAGTTCCACTGAAGCAAAAGTAAGTGCCATCCCTGCTGTTAATGCCAACTGCCTATGGTTTATATCTAACCGCGTCATGTCCAGCAGCTTAAAAGCTCACATAGCATGAGGACAGCCATGTTATATTTACACATGCAGGTCACTCCATGTCACATCATCACACTTATGGACCTCATCGTCACAGATTTTAATGAGACTTGGCCTGCTGATTTGGACATCTGAGTGACCCATGGAACTGAAATTACACGTGTCATGGACCAACAATAATAATCTGTGCTGGGTTAGAACTTTGGCTGGGAAATTCTCCCTAAATATAAGTGAACAGAAATGGTTCTCATGTCATTTTAAAGGTCTTTTCCAGTTCTATAGGTTTTGAAAATACTATGCTAACCCCAAAATGACCAAATGACCATGTTACGAGTGATTATAATATTACAATTTTGTTTTATAACATTTGATTAATTTTATTAAAATCAAATAACATTCCATACAGGCAAGTCAAGTTTAACAAAACTAGGTTAGAAACAAATCAACCCCCACCCATAAGAAAGAGAGCTTGGTCAGCAGAGTAAAACTTTAATAAAAGTAAAAATATATTGATAAGTAAATGAATAAAAATAAATAGAATAAAAAAAGAGGTGAGAGAATCTGCTTCATCAATTTAAATGCTTATTCTAAAATGTTATTGATCAGATCCTGACAGGTTTTGAAAAGGTTCTACACAGATCCCTTAAGTGAGAATTTGGTTTTATCCAGTTTCAAATAGTTTATAACCTCACTTACCCACTGACTTAAAAGAGAAATGTGTCTTTGACTCAAACCTCATGGAGGGCACTTTGACCCTTTAGTGTGCTCATTATTTTTAATGACTTTATAAAGTTAATTCTCCCACTTTTATTTTCACAGGGCTTTCCCATTTCACTTGGCCATACACTGAGGTGTCTAATGGTCTCCAGCCCAGGGCTGTCCATGTGAGAAGTGAATCTGAGAAGAGAAGGGCAGACACTTAAAGAGATAGAAGTGTTTCCCACAGAGCATGGCATCTTGCAAAGAAGATGGCGTGGATGAAATAACGGTGGACATTAAAGAAGAGGACTGGGAGTGGCTCACAGCAGAGTATGTGTGTGTGAAGCTGGAGGATCATGAAGAAAGAATTTCAGATTTTAAAGAGGAAGAGGAGTGCAAGGGGGTGACTGCTGCCATTAAAGCCGAGGATTTGAATGATTTCACCATTGGTCTTGAACTTCAAAAGCAGGAAACTGAGGATATTTTCAAGCAAGATGCATGTGAAGAATTTTCATCCAGTTTACAGCCCTGGTCCACTAATACGGGACAACTGGCTACACAGGAGAATTCAGCAGAGTTGAAATCAGAGTTATCAGAGTCTGAAGAGAAAATCACAGAGGGAAATGAGAGAGAGGAAGAAGAGTCACCTGGGAGTGTTGGAATAAGTGAGTAATGTGATTAAATATAAAAGAAAGAGAGCATTTATAAATTCTAACTAGCAAAATACCTGTGCTTTGCAGCGGTGAAGTACTGCTTTAAAATTTTAAATAATAAACTGAGGGAAAATGTACCAATACTTATTTGTTAAGGATCTCTTTGTACAGCACGTTGTCAGTTCGCCTCTCCGGTTGTAATATGACCAAGCTGTGCGCTGACCTTACTCTTGAGCATGCAACGTATAGTTGGCCATGTGAAAAGCAATCTTGCCTCAAATCAATGCCAACCTTTTGTAGGGTCTGTCCCTGAGACTTATTAATTGTCATTGCGAAGCAGAGCCTTACTGGAAATTGAAGGCGTTTGAATTGAAATGGGAGATCAGAGGGTATAACGGGGATGCAAGGAATAAAAACTCTCTCCACTGAGCCACCACCAGTAAAAATAGTTGCCTCAATTAGGTTCTTTTGCAAGAATGTGACCTGAAGTCTCGTGCCATTACAAAGTTTCGGTGGCTGTAAGTTTCTCAGTAACATTATTGGTGCCCCAACCTTCAAAATTAGATTATGATCAGGAGTGCCTGGAGGATTCAGAGTGTGGACCGAGCTGCAGGCTATGGACATATATATGTATGTAAGTAGGATTCAGTTAGCGTTGGGAACCCGCATACCAAATTTCTTGAAGATGGGCCCATTAAGTAACAAAGACCTTTGGAAAGTTCAATATGGCAGCCGACAGTGGTGTCATACCACCGAAATAAGTACATAGACCGTTTTTGGTTACTGCTGGGAAGCCGTCTACCAAATTTCGTGAAGATGGGGCCATAAATAAGAAAGTTTAACATGACGGACGTTGTTGACCGTTATGACCGTTACGTGTAGAATTTCAAAATGAAATCTGCTTAACTTCTGTAAGTAAGCTGTAAGGAATGCGCCTGCCAAATTTCAGCCTTCTACCTACACGGGAAGTTGGAGAGTTAGTGATGAGTGAGCCAGTGAGGGTTTTGCCTTTAATTAGTATAGATGTATATGTATACTGTATATGTGTGTTTGTGTGTGTACATATAAATATATATATATAAATATATATATGTGTATATATATATAAATATATATATGTATATACTGCGGTGGGTTGGCACCCTGCCCGGAATTGGTTCCCTGCCTTGTGCCCTGTGTTGGCTGGGATTGGCTCCAGTAGACCCCCGTGACCCTGTGTTCGGATTCAGCGGGTTGGATAATGGATGGATGGATGGATATATATATAAGATAAGATAAGATAAGAACTTTATTTATCCCGAGGGAAATTCTTTTGTCATATACATGCTCAGTGCAACAAGAGGAATAAAGATAAGGTAGTCAAGAGTTTAAAAAGAACAGTAGTAATAGTGCAAACAGAATAACAACTCTAAACAAAGTAACAAATAACTCTAATACTTTGTATTATAACTGTATAACTAATTTGTGCAAAGCAACAAACAACTATAACTAAAACTATAACAGATATAATAAAACAACAGATTATTAGTGCAAGTGGTTACGAAAAGTGACTTAGTGTTTGTGCCATGAGTAAATGAGATAGCATATATATATATATATGTATATATATATATGTATATATATATATATATGTATATATATATGTATATATATGTATGTATATATGTATATATATATATATATATATATGTATATATATATATATATATATATATATATATATATATATATATATATATATATGTATATATATATATATATATATATATGTATATATATATATATGTATATATATATATATATATATGTATATATATATATATGTATATATATATATATATATATATGTATATATATATATATATATATATATGTATATATATATATATATGTATATATATATATATATATATATATATATGTATATATATATATATATATATATATATATATATATATATATGTATATATATATGTATGTATATATATATATATATATATATATATATATATATATATATATATATATATATATATATATATATATATGTATATATATATATATATATATATATATATATATATATATATGAATATATATATGTATGTATAATATGTATGTATATATATTTATATATGTATATGAATATATATATGTATGTACATATATATGTATGTATATATATATATATGAATATATATATATATATATGTATGTATATATCCATGTGTAATACGTAGGCACTTCCGAATATAGCAGTGTTTTCGCAAACGCGTCATTTTGACATGACGTAAAGAATGCAGTTAACGTTGCAGCCGGTGGATTCAGGGATATTTGTTGCACATTTGCAGCTGTGAAATAAACGCGTTGTCCATTTTCTAGATGTACTGCTAAGTGAACAACATCTGGACTTCGTTCATGTATGGGAAATGAAAGAATTCGCCATACAGCTTCATTGCTGCTTATGTATCTTCCAGCCTAATACTGTGCGATTTCATCGATATGTATGACCGCATTCCTATCACTTCTTTCTGGTTGCACACCAAAAACTGCCATGTCGCTGCCTTTATTCACGTACTTACAAATGTATTTCAACGAAACATTGAAATAGAATCGTAAAATATTTAGTATGGCGTGTGTTGCTTTTACGTCCAACAGATGGCGCTGTGTTTTCAAAAAAGGCATGTTTTTACCTGTCACAGGTTTGACATCTATATAATATGTATATAAAAACACACGCGTATTCGAATGCAACGTTGTGTCAAAATTTCAAAGCAATTGGTGAAGAACTTTCGGAGATTTAAGGTTTTGAACAAACGAACATTTACATTTTTATTTATATAGATGTGTATATTTATATATATATATGGTTTTGGCAGCAAAGCGCTTTTTTTCCAACCTAGAAGACGTCTCTTGAGATCCGTTTAATCGCCTCGTTGATTGCATGTCTTCCAAGGTAGTTTCAATCCCCATTTCCTGCACCGAGTCATCTCCCCTTTTATGAGAGACTGTGTTAGTCGCCGTACTTCGTACAGGTCTTTGAACGCACTGAATACTTGTAACTGGTGTCGCCCCTCGGCTACTTTCGACAGGGAATGGAAGCAATTGTCGATTAATAAAAATAATTTGTAAGTGATTTCGCATTGAAGAAATAGTAAAAACTTGATCACTTGGGTCAATACCTAAAGAAATACACACAGCAAATGCAACTGCGAATACACCAGAATCTGTATAATTTAATTGTTGCTGTGCGTCTTCATAAACTATGGGAGGTTTGTAAGGAAACAAAGCATGCTGATCTGCTCCCATTTCATCTTACAGTACTCTACGACCCGTAACTGATCTGATGTTCATACTAACCTGGCTTATGGCTTATGGCTCCGGGGCGATCACGCCTGATATTACCAAGCGTTACTGTTTATAACTGTGTATTGGAACATCCAATAGCTAAGTGTCACTCACTATTTTAGCGCTTTGAGTACTGAGAAAAGCGCTATATAAATGTAATGAATTATTATTATTATTTATTATTAAACACTAAAGTACAAAAACAAAGAAGAACGTAACACTAAACCACAACACCGCCGAGAGCACCGGCACACCGCATCTACTAAACACTAAGAAACACTAAAGGAAAAAATACTTTTCAGTAGGTACTGCGTCTATTAAATAGTAAAGGAGAAAGGACTAACCGCGTCAGCTGTGGAGCTCAGCTCGGAGTGAAATGAAGTGAATGAAATGAGGTGAATGGGAGGGGAGATGATCACGTGACTCCAACACCCGCCTTAACTCTCCGTCCCTCCACAAACACACAAACACAGCCACACGGATCCCAACTCTCCTTTATAGATATAGATGGTGGTTGCTTTGATGTTTTTAGAAGATTGAAATGAGAGTGGAAAACACGGTTAATTGAATTTGGATAAAGACCACCTACCTGGGCCCATGATAACAAACAATAGGTTACCTAATAAATGATAAATTAGAAAAATTTTAAGTGTTCAGGTCATGACTTGAACATCATGAAGCTTTGACTGAAGCTGTGACGTATGTTAGGCCAACAGCGCATTACGTTCAATGAAAATATCAAAAGTCATATTTTGTTAAAGAAATGTATATTTCTTAAACTGTGTGGCAGTTAAGGTAGAAATGTCCACAAAAAGAGATAAATAAGTAAGAATCAAATCCTCGCCCCTGTGCACTAAATAAGAGTGAATTTGCTCAAGTCAGTGCCCACCTAATATGTGCCTCATCTTTCTAATGGTAATCTCATGCACTTTGACGTTAACAGTGACAAGAGCTAACTGTACGAGCCATGATGACATTCAGGGGGTCTCAGGCATCTTTCAAAAAAACGTTAGGGGGGGGGGGGGGTCACGATTAAAACTGTTATGAAAACTCGGGCCGCAAATACGTAAAGGTTGAGAAACGCTGACATAATGTTTATTATGCGTAATTAGTATTATTTTACCTTATCTACCTTATCTACCCAAGAAGCAAATAAGACAGCTGATTACAATTTCTAACTAATCAAAGTCCACTTGATAACGATTTATATTTATGTACCAGCTCGGTAAAACTCTGCATTCCTTTCCTCCCATCTAACTACACATTCACTGAAAGGCTAATAAAAGGGATTTTAGTAAAAATAGCTAATGCCTGATTAATTAATTATACAAATAAAACCGTTAACAAACACTCACTGGCAGATGGAATTGTGAATCTAAATGATCTAGAAGGTGACATCTTCCAGAACTGAAAGTGGCTGGTTGTTCAGGCTTACGAATTCCACTGTTTTTGCTGTCACAGTAAGTCTTTGGCGTTCTTGCTGTCAGTATTACAAGGTTGAGTTTTCTAAGTGCTGTCAGTATTAGAGGCCGAGTAAGAGTAGGCGACTGAGGTAGACTAAGTTTGATGGTCGCCTCAGCCTTTGAACAGCTCGTTCTTCACACCAGTCCCTTTTGTGTTGACTTCTCAGATGCTGAGTAAGGTTTGTATTGTTGAAAGTGTTAGCAGAGAATCCTCCATGACTGACTTCTTTTTGCACAAATATTACAAACCGCAAATTTGTTATCTCTTGTAGGAAGGCAATAAAAGTGTTAGACTGGCGAGGACATTTTTCTGTATTTTGGTATTGTTTGAACTTTGTCTTGCGTCTTTTTTATCATTCAAGATCAGATGTTAAGATCAACTAATTTTCTGATCATCGGTCAAGTCATTTGGAGTGATAATTGGCTGATTTTGATTTGTGATCGATAGATCAGATCAGGACTGTCTTTCACATGTGAGAGAAAGGTGGAGAAATTGAACAGACAGCAGCAGAACATGTAAAGACCACACATGGAGTGACCAGACCATAAATGGCACCTCAGGGTGAGGAAGGAACTCCAACCAGTGTGCCACCACTTTACTTGTACTGTTTAATTCATTTTAAAAGGCAGGTAGTGGTTAGGAATTTGGACATCAAACCCTGAAGTTGCAGGTTCAAATTCAGTTATGGACACCATGTGACCTGCCTGTGCTCCAGTTGGAAAAACAAGAGAAATGTTTTTCACAAAAATTACCATCTCTAACATAGAAAATGGGATTCAGCAAAGCCCTCACATGTCGAAATGTTTCCACAGACAAAATATCTTCATTTTTAAAAGCTTCAGTAAAACTTCTAAATAAAACTGTTCATGCAAAAAATAGAAAAGTGACATAGCAAAACAACAAGAAGAGTTCTTGTTAAGAAAAGTTGTGTTCATTAACTCTGGTTTTCAATTCACAAGCAGTTACACTGCAAACAAATATTTAAAAATCTCTCATTTCAAACATTGGCTGTTTCTTGTAGCAGGCTCAGTTTATTCACAGGCCGCTCCAGTGTGCTGATTTTGGTCTGCACACAAACTTAGGGCCCTATGGAATCAGTTTTATTTTTTTTCGGTTTTGGCTGTTTTATTTTTCCTTAATTTGGATTTTTTTTAAATACAGTAAATAGCAAAAGCTACAATAAAACAAATAATAATGAGATGGCACTTTACATTCCATTTAATGACACAGCACACTAGCACAGCTGAACCTTATTTTGCAGTTCCATTCATCAGGTAGGAGCCCAGATCCTCCATGATGTTGTGTGCTGAGACTGCAGTAGGACAGCGAGTGCCCTCCAGAACTGTAAGAGCCATTTAGTTTGACGCGTCCTTCTGAGATGAAGGTTCACTTCACTTTTTGAGTCTGGGATATTTGTTAGAGCCTGAGCTGATGTGTTCTCAGGCAGAAAGAACTCTTTGTAGAGGTGAATATGTTCAGCGAGGTACCCTACTGATTTGAAGCAGCTATTCCTCCTGGTGTTTCCTGTCTCGGGGCTCCCTGGCAGGCTTCTAGAAGAAGGCAGACTTTACCACATCACTAGTGATGCAGCCTCACTACAGTATTTCTAGTGCCGTCAGCTCTGCTAAGATGTCATGAAGGTTCAGCTGGTTGTTGTGAAGGGACTGAAGTGCTGCTGCCTGTGAAAAGGTGGAGAAGTTACAGCCCTCCATAAAGATACCATCTGACAGAAAGTCCTGCTCTTCAATACCTGAAATTGTAGTTATGGAAATTATTTCTCATGATTCTTAAACTTTAAATGTTTACAGATTAGGAACGTGCATCATTACATCACGAGCTTTAAAAGCTGTACATCTGTAGCTTCATCTACTGCATATCTTAAAATAATTAATTACAAAGCAAAAGCAAACTCATCTGGAAGATGCTAAATCAGGGAATTAAATAGAAATAAAGAAAGAGAGACCTGCTTTTAAGGGCTCATCGCATCTGAGGAGACACCTGCTGAGTCAAATGTGGAGTTCGCGTGCCTCATCACTGTCAGGCAAAACGTTTATTAAATCAGAAATATCATTGTTAATTTATAAAAGGAAACCCGTTAACAACCAGTACCGTTCACTAATAACAGTTTTCTATGTTAAAGACTGTTAATACTAGTTAAATATAATTTAATTGGTTACCTGATTTAAAGTAAATACATCTCATACAATTAGAACTGTCTCCATAAAATAATCACCATACAGCCGAATGTTTACTCGCCTATCACTATGTTGAGGACGCGGCACTCTCAGCTATCTGTGCTTTCATCAACTACAACATAAATCTTCTTGCCACGAGTGTTTCGAAGAATGTCCTCCATATGTTGTTCAAAGACACGGCCAATGAGTTTGACGAAGACTGCTCTCAGTTTCTAGCAGCGTACCTCCCTGTTTACAATGTTTAATAAAGAAAGGATGTATCTTCGTCATTTTTATCGAGCGGTACGTCTGACTCACATGGCCACTAAGTCCTCCACAACTGGCATCTTGCATCAGATGATTTTCTTATTTCTGCTGTTGTTACCTGAAGGTGAACACCTATTGATCTTAATTTCTCCTTGTTCTTGAGGTGGGTTTTAGATTTGACACAGTCATTGCAAGTATCTTCTCGTGTCCAGTCTATGGTGTGCTGGAAAAACTTGCAGAGAAGTTGTTGTCCAGATTTGTTAAAGTCACCGGGATATTGTTGTACCCTTAATTTTGCAGTTAAGTTCGTGTTTCTTAGTTTTTTCTACAAACAATTGCGTTCCCTTGAAAAACAACAAACTATAAAATAGTATCTGAATGACAGAAGTACAGATTATTGAATCGTTTAATTTATTGGGAAGTTTTGTAACCGTCACCCCTTCAGTCTCTAAATTCTGCACATTTCCGTTTTTAAATCTAAAATCCGTTTTAATGCATTAATTCCGTGATTCCGTCCGTGTTTTCTGCATCACGGAAATCCTAGGGCCCTACAAACTCTTCTGACTGCACCTTTGGCATCTGCCATTGTCTTAATGACTCGGCCCGTTACCCAGGAATTGTGGGGTGCAACGTCATAAACAATTAAAATAACGTCTCCTGATTCAAAATTTCTTCTTGCTGCTAGCTATTTTTGATGTTCTTGAAGTATTGGCAGATACTCTTTAGACCATCTTCTCCAAAACAAATCAGCCTTGTATTGAATTTGATTCCAGCGTCTTTGAGTGTTCTGGTCGTTTGTAGAGAAGATCCCAGGAGTCATGTCAGGTTGTGTCTTCAGTAACAGCAAGTGATTGGGTGTGAGTGGCTCCAAGTCATTTGGGTCATCTGATGTCTTAGTGAGGGGTCTGTTATTGATAATTGATTCCACTTCACACGTCACTGTTTGGAGACTTTCATCATCGAGTATTTGTTGGTTCAGTGTTGAGTTTTGAATCTTTCTTATATTTCTGATTTGTTTCTCACACACTCCACCTTGGTGAGAGGCTGATGGTGGATTGAAAATCTATTTGATTTCTTTCTTCATCATAGCATTGCTGATTTTTTTTCTTGGTCAAAATTTTTAATAGCTCCTCGTTGCTCTCTTTCTGCTCCAACAAAGTTTGTTCCATTATCTGAGTGGATGATTTTAACTTGTCCTCCTCTGCACATGAATCTGTGAATGGCCTGGATATAAGAATCAGAGTCTGAGCTGAGTGCAGTCTCTATGTGGGCAGCTCTGGTTGTTAGACAAATGAAGGTTACTCCGTACCTCTTGATAGATAGATAGATAGATAGATAGATAGATAGATAGATAGATAGATAGATAGATAGATAGATAGATAGATAGATAGATAGATAGATAGATAGATAGATAGATAGATAGATAGATAGATAGATAGATAGATAGATAGATAGATAGATAGATACTTTATTAATCCCAATGGGAAATTCACATTCTTCAGCAGCAGCATACTGATACTCTTGAGCAGACTTCATCCTCTTTTGACTTGAAAGGGACCAAAATAATCAACTCCGACGTTGGTGAATGGTAGTTGGTCAGGTACCAGGCGGTCTTCTGGCAAATCTGCCATTTTTTGCTCACCTGTTTTCTCATTGAATCTTCTGCACGTTGTGCACTTTGAAATAATTTTTTCTGATAGCTGAGTTTGCTTGAGGTATTCAGTATTCTGGTGTAACTGTGAGAGTGTATAGTTGTGCCCACAATGTCAGATTTCTTTGTGAATGTGCTGCAATATGAGAGAAGTGATATGGGAATGCTTGTGAAGCATTGTATGATGTTCAGCTTCTTCAGGCAGTGCAGCTTTGTTGAATCTTCCTCCTACTCTCAGTACTCCATCTTGTATGATCGGGTCAAGTTTGAAGATCTGACTGTTCTTTTTTTACACAAACCATTTTCTTTAAAGCCTTTAATTCTTCTGGAAATTCTTGCAGTTGACTGAGGCGGATAAGTTCTGTTTCAGCTTTAGCCAAGTCCTCTGTAGAAATCAGGCTTGGTTTTAACATTCGTTTATACCTTTCCATGTCCTCTACGATGAGTGTTTGTTGTTTTTCTGAATTATTTTTAGATTGACTGACTTCTAGTTGAAATGTTTTTCTTTCATGTTTAAGTGCATCAGTATGTCTTTATACTTGAGGAGCCAAGCCACTCCTTTCTTCAAGCGATGCCAATCTGAAAAGTAAGTGATTAGTTTGTTGATGGGCTCAGTCGCCTCCTCTACTCTTGTCATGTTGGCTGCACAAGTTTTATCTTCTGGATCATCTTCAAAGAGTGAATCGTTCAGTTGATCTGGTCTTCTTCTGGTCAAGCCCTCTGGATGCTTGATCAGCCGGATTAAGGGCAGATGTGATGTACCTCCACTGTGAAGGATGTGAATGATCTCTGATCAAGGAGATTCTGGTGGCAACAAAGGTCTTGAATCGAGTGCTTTCATTTGAAATGTATTTTAGCACTGTGTGACTGTCAGTCCAAAATGTAGATTCTTCTAAGGACATTTGAAGCTCACCTTTTAGGATTTTGTCAGTTTTGACGGTCACAACAGCTGCTGTCAGCTCCAATGTTGGAATCGTGACCTGCTTCAATGTTGCAAACCTCTTGACTTGCCCATCAGGAATGAACAATGTTTTTTGCCGCCTTCATTGGTTAAGACAATGTAAGTGACAGTGCCATATCCATCTTCACTGACATCTTGCGAAATGGTATTTTTGTGCTGACTTTATGGTTCCTAACCGTGCAGGTTTGACACATCTGTTCACATTGTAGTCTGCTAGTAACTGTAAGTCATCCATCCATTTTTTTCATTTCTAAATGTGTTTGACTTCTACTTCTTCATCCCACCCAAATGTGTCTTTGCTCAAGTCTCTTCAAATAGCTCTGCTGGCAGTATGGCAGGTGCCAGAAAACCAAGGGGATCATAAACTGAGCTAACAGACAGAATACCTCGCCTTATAGCGGGCTTGTTTTGTAACTTAATTTGAAATTTGAAACTGTCCATTTCTGTGCACCACTGGACACCCAGAGAAGGAGACTGTGGCTCAAGTCTAAGTCCTTTTGTTCATGAGCTCTGTCTTCTTCAGGAATAGACAATTAAACTGCTCTGTTGTTACTCACCCACTTGGTCAAATGAAATCCACCTCTATGGCATAGCGTTTGGAGGTCCTTTGCCAGCTTTATTGCTTGTTCTTCTGTTGCCACTGAATTTAAGCAGTCATCTACATAGACGTTATTAAGTACGGTGTTAACAGCTTCCTCAGGAAATGTATCTCTGGCATCTTCAGATTCAGCATAAGAAGCACAACTGGGTGAAAGAAGTAGCACCAAAAAGATGTACTTTCATTTTGAATTTTTTTGGTCTTTCCTTAGATTACCTTCAAGCCACCATAAAAAGTGTAAGAGATCATTGTCTTTATCTGGTACTTTAACTTGGTAGAACATTGACTTAATGTTTGCCATTAGTGCTACTGACTCCTTTCTAAATCTCGTAAGGACACCAATGAGAGTGTTAGCTCAGAACCTTTTAATAATTGTTCGTTAAGTGAAGTCCCCTGGTAGACAGCTGTGCAATCAAACACAACTCAAATCTTATTTTTCTTTGGATGATACACACCATGATGTGTGATGTACCACACCCTGCCTTCATTGCAATGCAGGCGTTCTTCGGGTACTTTAACGCTTGTCAATAATGTCTTTCATGAAGGCTTTACAGTCTTCATGGACACCTGAATTTTTGCTCAGTTTTCTCTTGAGCCCAATAGCACGCTGCTCAGCGATTGTTCAGCATTTCAAGTGTTTCATCCTTCAAAGGCAAATTTAAGCAATTGTGGCCACCTACCAGTCTCATAGATTCTGAGGCTATGCGCATGAACTTGATGTCCTCCTGTGACATTTCAGAGCTGCACTCTGTAAAATCTGTGTTATACTGTTACAGCAACATATCTTCAATTTCTGTTATTGACATTTAATTGATTGAATGTTTGGGCAGCTTACCACTTTGTTTAGAAAGGTCACCTATCTCTTTGTATGGCCCACCAACCACCCATCCAAGTGCAGTCTTCACAACATGAGGTCCATCACCTTGGCTTGGTATGATTCGCAACTGCTTGAAGATTTCTGGGTTGTTGATTCCTTTTAAAAGATCAACTTTAGAGTCAATAAGATATGTTTACTTATCAATATCCTCTTGTAGTGGAGTGCTTTCTCTGTTCACTGGAATGGAGACCTGCGTAAAGACATTTGGAAAATCAATATATTCATCATCATTGAGACCACAAACTTGCCAATCTGATAAGACAGAACATTTGGTTAGCATATTTAGATCCTCATCATAGTTACTCATAGTTTTGAGAATACTTGTGTTGTTCTCCCCTGAAGGTGTAACTGTCTCTAGAGCTTTTGAGTATAAATTGTTACTGTACCACCAGGGTCTATAAAGGCGTATGTTTCTACATTTTAATCCTGTAACAGAGCAGGAAGTCTTAACTTTAATTTCTAAAATGAAGCCCACTACTTGTTCCCTGATCCAGTGTCAACAAAACTAGTAAAAATTGCAATGGATGTTCTTGCTGCGCCTAGTTCATTATTGCATGGTGCAGCACCTGATGCACTAAAAGTGTCAGTCATTAAACCATTACATAAAAAGTCAGACCTAGACCCACACATGCTAAATAATTATACGCCTGGGCTGTTGATTCCTATTAAAAAATCGACTTCAGAGTCAATACGAGATAAGATCTGCCCACGTCTCAATGTCCTCTTGTAGTGGAGTGCTTTCTCTGTTCACTGGAATGAAGACCTGTGTGAAGACCTTTGTCCAATCAATATATTCATCATCATTGAGACCACAGACTTGCAAATTTGATAAGACAGAGCATTTGGTTAGCATTTTTGGATCATCATAGTTACTCATAGTTTGGAGGAATACTTGTGTTCTTCTCCCCTGAAGGTGCAATTGTCTCTGGAGCTTTTGAGTACAAATTGTTACTGTACTACCAGGGTCTTTAAAGTCTTATGTTTCTACATACCTCTCGCTCTTATTAGATTTTACCTTAACATGAACCACATACTGTACAGTGCGCATTCTTCACCGGCCCCAGTAAAGGCACAAGTTCCAGTCTCAGCTTCCCTGTCAGTAGATGTTGCCACACTGGCTGTAGCTGAAGATGTCGCTCCAACCTCTTTTTTTGATGTGCAGGATGTCTGTGTGCTGCAAAGAACATGTCTGACATTTCATCCTTTCTTTGCGGTTCTTGCCAATTTGCCCCTGTTTGAGACAGTGAAAACATAAACCTTTAGATTTTAAAATGTCAATTATTACTTTATGCTGCAGATCTTTGATTTTACTACATTCAGCAAGAGTATGCTGGCCACTACAGAATACACAAGGCTTTTTAAATGCACAGACATCAGTAACAGTCTTTTTGACTGAGGTT
This sequence comes from Erpetoichthys calabaricus, assembly GCF_900747795.2. NCBI lineage: Eukaryota > Metazoa > Chordata > Cladistia > Polypteriformes > Polypteridae > Erpetoichthys > Erpetoichthys calabaricus. The sequence goes on from NC_041398.2 coordinate 5,741,697, forward strand.
TCTCGAGTCCCCTTTCCAGTATCGTCAGTAATACTTGTAGTGAAGACACTTCCTGATCTCTGACTGCTCTTCAGTGGAAACTTAGCCTTGTCGCTCTTTTCTTTCTCTGTGCTACCTTGTGGGGCCTTTCCATAAACAGAATACATTAACATCCTAGCCTGTCAATGTGTAAAGATTGTTAAGATTGTAAATATCTGCCTCTTTGTCTTCTCTTCCTTCAAGTTTAAAGGCTGTATTTCACCACTTATCTTGTGAGGAGTGTGGGAGCTTTGTGACGATAGTACAGAGATGTTGATTGCTGTTGAATTCATCCCGATTCCTTGCGTCCATACAGTTATCAAGAAAGGTTACATAGTCTCTCAATGTCTCTCCGTTGTTTTTGTTTTATTTGAGGCCACTTCAATACTTTATCTATGTATCCATCAACTATAAATATTTGGTTGCCATAGTAACTCTCAAGCGGCTTTCTGGTCTTTTCATAGCCTTGACTTGGTGATAATCGTGCACAACCCATAATCGTTTCCTGAGCAGGACCTCTTGTGTATTGAATCAAGTAATCTCGTTTATCTTGATGGTCTTCTAGCACTTCACCTACAGCATGATCAAAGGCTGTGATAAAATCTGCATAAGCCAAGGGGTCGCCTGTGAATAAAGGGACTTGTCTATGTGGTACTTCACCATGTGGCGCAGGAGGAACAGGAACTGGAGCTTCCTTTTTTTGGGCCATTTCGGTGACTGCCTTCTGACATTCGACTTGATTTTATATGAGCACACCTGTGAGATTGTGTGTGTAAGTCTGCCAACAGGCCCCTGTATTAGTTACAGATTGTTCTTGTCTGTCACACTCAAGTTCATTCAGCCTTTGTAGGATGCTATCGAGTGTCAATTGTTCAATTACAACTGTTGTAGGGAGTGATGTTGCCGAGGCCCTTAGCTGGGAAGACAAGCCACATTTCTTATTGAGAGCGCACTTTAACTGAGAAGCTTGCAGGACTCTAGTTTCTCTTCGATCTCATTCTCAAAATTGCATCTCTCTGAATTGATTAACTAATTGCTCGTCAGATGAGTGTGCTAAAAGGCTCTTTGTATCTTTCAGCCATGTTGCTGTAGTGTCACTAAATTTGTCCCATTTCTTAGAATTTTCTGTGAATGTTGTTTTCTGTTTGTTCTTTAATTAGCATAGATATTACTCTTTTATTCAGCTCTTCTGCTTGACTGCATGTCTCACAAAAGATTTCAAGCAACCGTGCTACTTCACTGTGGTTTTCCAGAATGTTTTTAAGGCTTTCAATTTCAGTCTTAAGCTTAGAAAGTCAATCTTGCATTTTCTTTAAGTGATCTGTAAGATCCACAAGCACATTCTCTGCCGTTGAGTCCATACTCTGATTACTCCTGGTAACTTCACTTCAACTACGCTTGGATATCGCCATATTCACAGCAAGTATGAGTCTCTGATGACAGAGTGTTTCAAGACAAACTGCTTTGTCACAATTGGGACACTGCAGCATAACAGATTACGTCTTTACAGCGAGGCTTCCATGACTCGGGCAAAAGCACAAGCGATCATCCACAATGCCTTACTGCATGTAATATTACAGTCTCTTAAATCTTCTCAGGTTCAGGTACGGTGAGCTTGGTTTCATTTACAATCATGCAGATATAGAAGATAAGAGCACAGTACGTCCCAGTAGCTCAGGTCTTTATCATTCGCTGGCGAGTTCAGGAGCACAAGTGTCCTCAATTCTCAGATGGTAGTTTCCAGTTCAAGTTCAAACCCTCTAGGTGGCAAGTTTTCTGATGAAAAGTGTAGCTGTATTTTTCCCCATAATTACCAATGTTCGGCAGCTCTAACATACATAATGAGATTCAGCAAAAGCTTGACACGCTGAAATGATTACACAGACAAAATATCTTCGTTTTTAAAAGCTTTAGTAAAAATTCTAACTAAAACAGTTCACACAAAAAAGTGAAAATTGATATCGCAAAAAAAAAGAAAAGTTCTTCTTAAAAGTTCTGTTCAAAGTTTATAAATATTGTTTAATTTCTAAGCTTTACAAAATCACTTCTAAAATTAGGGTTAGCCACAAGGGACTGTACTTTCTCCAGTCCTGTTCAGCCTATATACATCAGACTTCCAACACAACTTGGAGTCCTGCCACATGCAAAAGTTCACTGACGACACTGCTATCGTGCGCTGCATCAGGAGTGGGCAGGAGGAGGAGTATAGGAACCTAATCAAAGACTTTGTTAAATGGTGCGACTCAAACCACCTACACCTGAACACCAGCAAAACCAAGGAGCTGGTGGTGGATTTTAGGAGGCCCAGACCCCTCATGGACCCCGTGATCATCAGAGGTGACTGTGTGCAGAGGGTGCAGACCTATAAATATCTGGGAGTGCAGCTGGATGATAAACTGGACTGGACTGCCAATACTGATGCTCTGTGTAAGAAAGGACAGAGCCGACTATACTTCCTTAGAAGATTGGCATCCTTCAACATCTGCAATAAGATGCAGCAGATGTTCTATCAGACAGTTGTGGCGATCGCCCTCTTCTACACGGTGGTGTGCTGGGGAGGCAGCATTAAGAAGAAAGACGCCTCACGCCTGGACAAACTGGTGAGGAAGGCAGGCTCTATTGTTGGCATGGAGCTGGACAGTTTGACATCTGTGGCAGAGCAACGGGCGCTCAGCAGGCTCCTATCAATTATGGAGAATCCACTGCATCCACTAAACAGTGTCATCACTCGACAGAGGAGCAGCTTCAGCGACAGACTGCTGTCACTGTCCTGCTCCACTGACAGACTGAGGAGATCATTCCTCCCCCAAACTATGCGACTATTCAATTCCACCTGGGGGGGGAGGAGGGTAAACGTTAACATTATATAAAGTTATTGTCTGTTTTTACCTGCATTTTTATCAATCTTTAATTTAATATTGTTTTTTTGTATCAGTAAGGTGCTGCTGGAGTATAGGAATTTCCCCTTGGGATTAATAAAGTATCTATCTACCTATTTATCTATCTATCTTCTAAACATTTCTGAACCATTTAAGTGTCTTATGGGTCTTTAAGTCCATGTGCGCTGGGACCAGTTCTGAACAACAACTGACTCAATTAACACACTGAATGTCAGTTATAGCAAGAAAGTTCTATCTCATACTAACTTATTGGGGGGAAAAGACTATAGCATTGTCTATGACTATGAAAGGAATTTATATTCGTATGAATTTAAATTGAAGCTTACAGCATTACTTTCTAAGATTGGCTCATAAATAACCAATTGTGTCTCAAATGTTGTAAGTCGCCTTGTAAGTGTCAGGAAAAAAATATTTAAAATGTTTGTGTTATTTCAGATTTACAGAAGAATGGTAGCTTCCCTTCACCTTCATTTGGTCAGCCATCTCTTCAATACAAAGAGAAAGGTATGAAGAAATCAGCAACAGAATCAGAGAACCAGACAGCAGCCTTTTTACACTGCAGTTCTCTCCCTGCTACTGGAGTAACACAGACAGAAGCCATCAAAATTGATCGACAGCAAGTGGAGAAAAAAAATCAAATTCATACTGGAAAAAAATGTTGTTTGCAATGTGGCAAACAATTCACACACAAAATCTATCTTAATAAGCATATGAAGATTCACACTGTAGAAAAAACATATTGTTGTCATGAATGTGGCAAGCATTTGCCAAAGATCAAGAATCTTAACAAACACACAGAAATTCACTCTGGAGAGCAGAAACCTCATTGTTGTCCAGAATGTGGTAAGTTGTTCTCAAGCAGAAGCAATCTTCAGAGGCACAGGAGAATCCACACTGGAGAAAAATCGCATTGTTGTCCAGAATGTGGTAAGTCATTCTTATGGAGAAGTCATCTTCAGGACCACAGAAGATACCACACAGGAGAAAAACCTCATTGTTGTCCAGAATGTGGTAAGTCGTTGTCATGCAGAAGCCATCTTCAGAGGCACAGAAAAATCCACACTGGAGAAAAACCTCATTGTTGTCCAGAATGTGGTAAGTTGTTCTCAAGCAGAAGCAATCTTCAGAGGCACAGGAGAATCCACACTGGAGAAAAACCTCATTATTGTCCAGAATGTGGTAAGTCATTCTTATGGAGAAGTCATCTTCAGGACCACAGAAGATACCACACAGGAGAAAAACCTCATTGTTGTCCAGAATGTGGTAAGTCGTTCTCATGGAGAAGCCATCTTCAGAGGCACATAATAATCCACACTGGAGAAAAACCTCATTGCTGTCCAGAATGTGGTAAATCGTTCTCAAGGATAAGTGAACTTCAGTTGCACAAACAAATTCACACAGGAGAAAAACCTCATTGTTGTTCAGAATGTGGTAAGTCCTACTCAAGGATAAGCCACCTTCAGAGGCACAGAAGAATCCACACAGTTAAAAACCTCATTGCTGTCCAGAATGTGGTAAATCGTTCTCAAGGAGAAGTGAACTTCAGTTGCACAAACAAATTCATACAGGAGAAAAACCTCATTGTTGTTCAGAATGTGGTAAGTCCTTCTCAAGGAGAAGCCACCTTCAGAGGCACAGAAGAATCCACACAGGTTAAAAACCTCATTATTCTCCAGAATATACCAAACAATTTTCTGACAAATGCAGTTTTCATAGGCACACAGAAATTGATACTGGAGCGAATCCATATTGCTGTTCTCAATGTGGAAAAAGGTTTTAAACATTAGCTCTTTTCAAGTAAACACAGAAATTCCCACTTAAGCGAAAATGCAGTATGTATGTTCTGAATGTGGGAAATGTTATAGAAGACAGAAAGGTATTTATACACATGCCAAAATCCGTTCTGAAGAAAAATCTCATTGCCATTCTGAATGTAAGAAACGATTCTTATATTTAAGCACAGTTCAGTGCCACATCAGAACTCATAATGGAGATAAACCTTATTGTTGTCCTGAATGTGATATGCAGTTCTACAACAAAGCACCCTAAAAAGTCTCATCAGACGTCACACCGGAGCGAAACCTCACCTTTGCTTGGAATGTAGTAAACAATTCTCACACCTTAATTCTCTGTATAAGCATACGAAAAGTCATACTGGAGAGAAGCCTTATAGTTGTGCTGAATGTGAAATGTGATTCTCATATAACAGTTTTCTTCATACATGTAAAATAATTAATTCTAATAAAATGTGAATTTCCCATCGGGATTAATAAAGTATCTATCTATCTATCTATCTATCTAAAAATCAAAGCTGTTCTGACTGTAGCAAGCTTTTCTCAGACAGCATGGTACTTAAAGATCATATGAGAATTCACTCTGGAGAGAAACCTTATTGCTGTCCAGAGTGTGGCAAACGATTCTCACATCCAAGTGCACTTAGGTGCTACAGAAGGATTCACACTGGAGAGAAGCAGTACACCTGTTCTGAATGTGGTAAAGGGTACTCTTCCAAAGAAAGTTTTCGGGAAAACACACAAAATTATATTGGGAGTAAAACTTGTCCCAGAAATGACAAATGATCTTTCCATTGGATCCTCAACCAAATAATTAAAGAAAACTTTCTGGATGAGGTAAAGGACTCCAGTTTACAGTAGTTAATAAGTACTTAAGAATAGTGGAGAAAACACTGAAAGTGGCAAACAGATTCAAAATGTAAGGTAACATCAGAGCCACATATGAATTCACACTGGAATACAACACATATTTCACAAACAGCAAGAATCTTCTTCAACAACTTAGAAGTGCAAGAGAAAACCTCATTGATATCCTAAATGCGGTTAACACTTTACAGACATCAGTGGTCTTCATAGTCATAAATGACTGGCTTACTTGTAGTATGCCTCTTAGCTGTTCTGAATGTTGAAAATGGTCCTCCTGTATCAGCCTTCATCAGCAACACATAAGATTTCATGAAGGACTCAGAAACTGTACTGCAAGGACGTCAGCCATACAGGGACTGATCATCTCTGCACCAGTGCTGTGACATAAGATGGTGAACAATACAAACACCAGACAACAGAATGAGGTAGCAACAGTACTGTGTGGTGATAACAACTTCAACCACAGAACATAACTGAAAAAGTTCAATGTAATAATAAAAAATGGAGAAGTCGAATCAAATCAAATCCACAGTGCAGTGCCAAACACCAGGAGGTGCCACTGACAACAAGAGGAATATTTTTGTTTCGAAGCTTTGGAGATGGGGCCTTATGTGAGTAGCAATGAACTCGTACTGTTTCTAGGATGTCATCTAATTGTTGATGCCTGGGCTGAGTGCAGACAGCCGTTCTTAACCCTGATAATGAAGAACTTATTTAGTGACATCAGCTGAGAGCCATTGCTGTCTAACCAGATACTGGGGAGGGACAGTCGAGGAGGACAGGAGACTAAAAAGAGAGCCGTCACATGACAGACCAATGTAGAGGGGCTTTATAAGACTTTTACACTAATTTATGTTATCATTTATAAATGATAAGAGTCTTTACAATCCAAACACATTCATCGGCTGTGTGTCAAGGGTGAGTCCAAAAGTGGGAATTTAAGAAGATCTAAATACAAATAAAATGAAATATTCAGGGTTCAAAGAGAAATGTTCAAGACATGAAGAGGGAGTCACAACAGCATGCTAGGGTTAGCACAGTGGGCCACAGTTGTGAAGAATATCAATTAATGTATAGAAGGAATATTATTTAAAATAATAATGTTTTGAGAAATGGGACACTATAATGAATGCAGAACACAATGAAAATGAAATGAACTGATTTTATTTTCTGACATATAAAAGATAAAGAAAAGACAAAGCAGAAAACACTCAAGGATCTGTGCTGCCCCAGCTGTTACTTGGATAAATTAACCTAAAATTATAACAAATGTTACTTTGCTCCATGTCAGTATATCCTGGGGTGGTGTGTGAAGGACGCTCTATACTCTGAATGTGTTGGTTCAGGTTTCAGTTTGAGTTCAGCACCTTCTTCATATCAATACCCAAGACAACGTTTCTTCATGTCGAGACAACAAGCTGGAGGCCACAGGAGCTCAATAAACTCCAACAGCAGGATGGACGATTAGAAAGCTCTGCTCTGAGAGAGTGTCAGCTACACAAAGCTTCGGCTTCATTTACTTGACAGAAAACTCCAAAAAGCAGAAGTGGCCCCTTCTGTACCCTCACCACTGAAGGTCAAATTTGACCCCCTTACTACGCGGCGTTGGTTCACTCTGCTTGGACTTTCTGTATTTTGTAAGTTTATGTTTCATTTTTTGGCCACACTCTTTTTACATTTCATTTCATTGATGTTCTCAAATGTGTGAGTATAGCTTGACTCTTATAAGGACTTCTCTAAAAAGCGTACATTGGCCATGAAATGCAAGAAAGTAAAAAACTATACAAAGTGGAAACCACAAAATGAAGAGGTGACATCGATGCAATACACTCAGTTGCAGAGGTCACGAGGACAAAATCAGAAAGGACAGCACAGAAAAGGCAGATACCAACTGAAAACGAAAGAAGAAAGCTGATTGGTGCGAAGAACTGCCAGTCACTCCTGAGTGGACTGTTGAGGACAGCCGTGACATGCAGACTTCAGAGTTCATGTGTTTTTCATTTCAAATCTGTGACCATGCACTGAATAAGTCTGTTATTTATCAGTTAGCATGTTCTGAAACTGTAATGTCATCACAAAGATCACACAAACACGTAATGTGACATTTGTGATCAATCACTGATTTTTATGGCACCATTCATCAGCCCTGTATAGAGTGCCACTTCCAGATCGGCAACCCCACTGCACCCCATAGCACATTTGGAGTTTGGGACTGGAGCACAAAGTGGATGGCACTCTGAGAAGGACAGACTTGTAAGACGTGAACAAAGCCAGCTGCCCTCCCTGGTCTGTCTTCATTCAGAAGGACTCACCTGAGTGGTGGGATTGTTCTGCGGCGCTCCTGTTAGCCGACATTTCATCAGCTTGCTTTCTGCATTTCATCTGATAACCAGCAGAGTTAACCAAAGATGAGCCAGGCCTGTTATAATGTGAACGTTCTTGACATTTTGTTTTATTTAAATATTTTTTCTGCTTCTTTACTTCGAGTTCTTGGAGGCCTTGTACATTAGAGATTATTAATACATGAGCATTTGGTGTTAATAATGAATTGACAATTAATAAACTGTTTTTATTGCTAAATTGTAAGTGTGTCCTGTTGCCATTTTGTATCTTTATCCTTCTTGACTGTGTTTCTAGGACGTGTTGCACTGTTGCCTCCCTAGAATTAAGTGCCACATCACCGACGCTCTGCCTCACACCCTTCATCACACGAGGCAGAATCCAAGATTGCAGATCCAACTGTTAATCATCTTCAGTGTGTGAGTACATATTCAGGCTTATTCTCACATTGATCGTGTTAATGGCTCTGCGTCTAGATTTTAGAGACGGTATGTTGTCTGATTATCGGCTCGTGACACTTCTCGCTTTTTCTCCGTTAATAGTTTTGAGTATTGATTTTTGTGGTGTTTCGCCTTTAAACTATTGTGCGGTTTTGTGTCGATGGCCTGAGTCTGAGGATTCAACCCTCCAAAAACTTCACTGTGGGGACTCACAGGATTGATGATCAATTCAGAGAAATACCATTTTTAGTTTGTTTGCAGTTTTAACATCGAGATTTAAGGCATATCTTCTAGTCGGTGACTGCTGCTGATTTTCATTACGACTCAGTTAAGCACTTTGGTTTTTCTTAATGCCTGCTCTGATTCTTTTGATATTGAGTCCTGCTGCAATTTCTCGATGTGCAAACATCCGATTAGCCATGTTCCCTCTTGCCAGATGACAGTTCTAACTGAAACTCATAAAGCAGGTGGACATTATTCACACTGCCGTCCAGCAGATCATCTCTGGATATTAGTGGCTGACACAACAACACCGTCCATTCAACATAAGGAGCCACAAAGCCGACTCCATCATCTTTGTCTGATCTGCTGTTTTATTTAAAATCAAAGCAGCCTGTATCATCCTTATAGGTATTGGAGTTGGACATTCTGAAACTTCTGTGACAACCCTGGGGGGGCTTTATTAGCTCTGTGCCATTATACTGGTTGGGGGCTTCAGTGCCAAAACCCCTGTGCCAAGCAGAGTCAAGGCAAAGAGCCTAACAGTGAATTGAGGAAGACAACGTCAGACCAAAGACCTGAAGAAGGAGCACTTCAGAAAGACAATGAGTGCACTCCACTACCAACAAGGGTCTTCCCTTGACCCCTGAGCACAAACACAACTCCACACAGCACTGGACATCATCCTTAAAGGCTTGGCATCGTTAAAGTGGCAAGAGTGTGCCAAGAGAAATGAGGACTCTTAACAAGTGACTGAACAACCAGGCCTGCTTTGCCATGTTGAATTGTTACGTGTGAGAAGCTCCTGATTAATGGTCTCATTTAAACTTCTCACTTTTACAAGACTGAGCTCATCTGGAGACACAAGAAAGTTGACAGTTTGGTCCTCTCTGACCCAAAACTGCCCTTCAAAGTGAGGGCACATTGGCTGGGAAATCATGCAAGAAATCTTAAAAAGGGAACCTAAATTGATTTAGAAAAACTTTAAAAAATCAAGGATGTGGACTCACAAGACAAATAATATAATCAATCAAAGAATCAATCAATCAATCTCAATCAATCAATCAATCTGTGTAAATTGTGCAGAAACAGCAAAATGAACTTAAAGAGTATCAGCATTTAGTTTAGGATGTCAGGAGGACGCATTGCAGCGGGCAGTAACAACCCCCAAGGCACTTCATAGCACAATGTGGTAGAATGAGCCTGTGGCTTAAAGTTTCCCACAGAGCCCCACCTGGAGGGGATTTTTCCTGATGACCTCCAATTTTGCCCCCATCTTCCTTCCTCCACAGCACCCAGTGTGTCCAGGGTTTGCCCTGTGATGGAGCAGCTTTTCTGATTGGTTTCTTCAGGCCTTGTGCTTCATTTGCATGCCCCAGGAGACCACAGTGTAGAACAACACACGGGCTACTTCTGACTTTTAGAAGATTTCCAGCAGCTTGCTGCACACATCAAAAGACCTGAGTCCGCTCAGGAAGTCCAGTCTGCTCCGGCCCTTCTTGTACAGCACCACTGTGTGGTCAGACCAGTCCAGTTTACTACTTATATGGTCCTCCAGGTACTTGTGCTCTGCACCACATGCACGTCCTCCCTCTGAACAGCAAGTGGTCTCTCTCTTTGGCCTGCCAGAAGTCCACCATCAACTCTTTTGTCCTGCTGATATTCTATCAGCAGGTGTTTCTCCCTGCACCACAAGCTAAAGTCCTCCACAAGCCTCCTGTACTTTGACTTGTCTCCATTATTAAGGCAGCCAATGATTGAGGAGTCTTCTGAGAATTTCTGCAGGTTGCAAGTGCTGCGATTGCACTGGAAGTCAGTTGTGTAGAGAATGAACAAGAAGAGAGGCAGAACATTTCTCCACCAGTTGTGACACACAGCCCTTGAACCTTGAACAAACTCTCGTCTGTTGTTCACATAGTCCAGGAGACTGAGGGGGGCATCATGATGCATAGCCTTGAGCCTTTTCAATAGTCGCTAAGGATGAATGGTGATAAAAGCCATGGAGATACCCAAAAACATTATCCAGACTGTGGTGCCAGCTTTGTCCAAGTGAGAGTGGAACTGCGGAGCTGACAGATGACAGCATCCTCCACAATGATATGTGTCTGATTGGCACACTGCAGACCATCCAGATGTGCTGAAATTAGAGGCCATAGCTGTTTTAGGACCAGCCTCTCAAAGGTCTTCATGATGTATGAAGTAACAGCAACTGGTCTGAAGTCCTCAGGGTCACTGGAATGCCCTTTCTTTGGCACTGGGACCACACAGGATGTTTTCCACAGCTGGGGAAATTTCTGAAAATTCAGGGAAAGGGAGAGAAGGTGTTAAGCACTGTAGAAATGTCTCTTTTACTTGGATCCTGTTATGTAATGAGATCTTCAGAAAGGTTTCTTCTGGTCTTACTGACATTCACAAAGCTTCAGTCTGGTGGTCATTCACCAGTGTGCACTGTGGCGTATTGACATGGTGGTCTCATTATTTGGAAAAATGAAGGATTTACAGGTCTTAAATTACATAAAATCTCATATCAGAACAAAACAGTTGGGAAGGTATGGAAAATGCAAATATATATGGTGCAAACATACAGCACTTACATGCACACATTGTGCTGGCTCTTCTTCTCAGGTAAAGCCTGGTAGTGTGACTCCTGTGGAGCTTTGGAAAGGATATTGGTTTGGATGGAGTCATGGAGATTGAGCGCTGATGGTGTTACCTCTGATCACCATATGAATGATGTGAAGTAAAACTGTTGACGTGGATGTGTGTGCAGGCAGTGTGTGAGGAACATGAAAGTGTGTGTAGACACATGGAAGGAGACATGAAGAACAGGGGCAATGGCATTAGCATAGTGAGTGATCAAGGGAGAATAACCTTTAGAGACCATTATTCCTTGCTTTTAGCCTCATACAACATTGACCATCCCTAACAAAGAAAATGAAAAGCATATTAAAAAGATTTTTTTTTTTATTTTATAATTGTGAAATTGCATGCAAAACAAATTTTAGAATGAAAATCAGTTTGTGAAACCAAACTCTGCCTTTTCACTCCTTACTAGTGAGCAGTCAGCAGGGGTTTAGATGGGGATTTTAGTTCTCAATAATTTGCAGCAATTCAATGGGGAGCAACAGAAGCAGACAAGCATAAAATTAGTAAACCGGTGGGGAGGCCATTAGGTCAGGATGGCTCTCCCTTAGTCACTTGTCCTTACTCGACTGTCACATCTGTCACTTCACCAGTGTCTTGATTGGACCGCTCAGTGTTGAGTGACATGTTGTGTTCTGCCCAATTTCTCTGAACTGAAGATGCACCCCAGTGGTCTGGACTTGATGTATTTAGTACTTTAGTACATTAGGTGGCGCTAAACTGGTTAGTGTGAGTCTGTAAGCCACAAAAACACAGAAAGAGGACATCAAGAATAAAGAATGAGCTGAATAAATTAGACTGGGAAAGTTTAGTTTGTCCAGAAATAGAAATATACATGACAAGCACTTTCTACACTGGGTACAAATTTTCAAATAAATGGATTTTTGGAGCATTGGACATGAGGCAGAGATCAGCAGTGGACAGTGTGCCAGTCCAATGAAGGTCAGGACCTAAAGAAACCCACACTGCCAGTCATACAGGGCCAAGTTAGAGTCTGTGCCAATCAACCAAAGCAACATGTAGGAATGTGTGAGGAAAACTGGAGTAGCTGGAGGAAAACATAAAATATATTGAAAGAAGGTATAAAAGTCCACATGGACAATGAATGGAGGACAGTGGATATGTGAGGCAGAGAAAGTGACTACTAAATTTAACACATTAAGCAGTGGAGTTAAATAAAGCTGTGAAGAGACCATTAAGGAATGTCACCCCAACTGGTCCAACTCAGAACATCAGTGCCAACCTGCAGAAGAAGGTAATGTGGAGGGGGGGTACATATTTAGGCTCCGGGGTGACAATCGACTGGACATTAAGGTCATGCTGTGTGAATCTGTAAAGGAATTACACAATAAACACTGTGGATGGTGAAATGGCATGAAGGACACAATGAAACTTCTTCTTCTCATCCCCCTTTTCACTGCCCATTCATGTTATTATTAGAGAAGCTGTGCCCACTTTAATGTCTCAAGTGTGTAATGCAGTGTTTCTCAACCATTTTCCCTGTGTGCCCCATTTTTTCATATTAGTTTTTGTGGCACCCCTCCCCCAAAAGTTTTTATGCACATTTTCAGATTTTTGATTATATTGAGATCCACCCAGCAACACTAAATTTTAATTTGGGAGTACACTGTTGGCAGAAGTGCTCAAGTCTCGATCAGACTGGGGCATCGCTAATATTGTTTTATCATCAAAATAAACAGTCACACATTTGACACATTAAAATTAAAATCCATGTGATAAAATATACGTAAAATTCAAACATTTCTTTGGTTTTCATTAAATTTCATGAAATTTGTTAGTAATTTTAAGAATTCCATATTTTAAATTATTCCATTTTATGTAATAATACAAATTGAATTACAATATTATAACTACTCCTAAGAATACTATCACGTCTTATTTCTAAAACAATAAGTGACATATTAGCGATTCCAGAAGTGCCGTCTAACGGTAAGAGAGAGGACTGCACTCGAATTCTGATGTCTGGTGACGGCGGACAGGCCTCTCCACGTGACATACAGTATATATACAGTAACACAGCACGCCACTGGGTTATCTACTTGTCACTCTGTTGTCACTCTCAGCAGCTCCTCTGCCAGGTTCTCTGCGGTACATCTCTCAGTAAACTCACAACAGCCAAGATGGCAGGATGTCACCTTAAAGTTTCCAATAAAGTGACATGTGACAAGTGACAGACACGTATGAGCAGGTCGTTCTGGATGTCCGGCAGTCAGTTGTCAGGCAAACTGCTGAAGCTTTTTTGACCCTGTCTCACCACCATGACACTCCGTGTTATATAGTCAGTCAGACAGTCATCTTCCAACCGGCTATATCCTAACACAGGGTCACAGGGACACTGGAGCCAATCCCAGCCAACACAGGGTGCAAGGCAGGAACAAATCACCGGCAGGGCGCCAGCCCACCGCAGGACACACACACACACCCACACACTAGGGAGAATTTAGGATTGCCAATGCACCTAACCTGCATGTCTTTGGACTGTGGGAGGAAACCCACGCAGACACGGGGAGAACATGCAAACTCCACTCAGGGAGGACCCGGGAAGCGAACCCAGGTCTCCTTACTGCGAGGCAGCAATACAATACAATACAGTTTATTTTTGTATAGCCCAAAATCACACAGGAAGTGCCGCAATGGGCTTTAACAGGCCCTGCCTCTTGACAGCCCCCCAGCCTTGACTCTCTAAGAAGACAAGGAAAAACTCCCAAAAAAACCTAGTAGGGAAAAATGGAAGAAACCTTGGTAAAGGAAGTTCAAAGAGAGACCCCTTTCCAGGAAGGTTGGGCGTGCAGTGGGTGTCAAAAGAAGGGGGTCAATACAATACAATGCAGTACACAGAACAGAACAATTTCTCAATATAGTAAGAAATAAAAAATATAAATTTTAGAAGTACAGAGCAGAATTTAACAGTAGATGATATATCCCATAATAAGATTTGGATTTGTATAGAGTCCTGGAGACCTCATCCTTCTAGCTGCCTCCCCCATTTGGCCATTCCAGCGCTACCACTGCACCATTGTGCCGCCCCGTGTTATATAGTCCTGGAATAATCGTTGGGGATGAGGTTTATCTCCTGGGGAGAACATACATGGGGTTTAAGGCCTGAACAAAAGTTTTAAATTCTTTGTCCTACACAATGGAAAATGACTGAAAGTCACGGGCTATTATTTTAACCAGTTCCTCATCGACACTTATCTGGCTGGCTGGCGTCATTTGTTTAGGAATGAATGTGCTTATTTTGTTTGAGTGGCAGAAGGCTGTGATATACCTGCAGTTTTAGACAAGACAGTGGATGTGGCAGCAGAAGTTCTTGGCTCAAAACAGAACACTTTTCACGGGTTAGTGGATGGAAGCCTGAGGAGAGACGGCAAGCTGGACGGACGGCTGAGCGCTTCTTAGATGTCTGTGCAGGTTTGTTGCTGACCCTGATCTGCTCTGACGGATATTTTCATTTTACAAATTCTACACTCAGCTTTGCAGTCTCCAATATCATTGAAATGCAGCCAGATGAGGCTTCTTTTTTTGTTTTTGCTCATTTCTTCACTTTTTCCCGACGTGCTTGCTTTTCAATCCGACTCCCCGTCTCTCTGTTGCTCTGTGTAAAGTCCCACCCCGGCCTGCATGGATTCTCTGCGACTGAAGACTCTGCACTCCCCGACAGGAGTCAGCTCTTCTAGTTCACTCGGTTCTTAGTGGTGAACGGCACGTCACGACACGCGGTCATTTACACGAATATCACAGAGCCGATAGTCCACATACTCAGTGTGATTTTACTACCATAAACAGTTGTAGTTGTGGATGAAGGTTCGAGGCAAACAGCAGGCAAACAGCAGATGTAGAGTAAGAAAGCAATTTCTTTATTCTTGGTGAGCAGAGAGACCACTGCAGCCCCTGTCAGCTTGTGTCACTGACAGTTACCAGCAAATAGCCCAAACTTGCAGGGGGGTGAGTTTCCTTTATAGCAGAGAGGCTTACATCTTACAGAAACAGTTTGTCATGAGATAAGGTTACACAATTCTTTGGGGGAATTTAGTAATATTACAACACATTTGTTCAAAACAACTTAAAAAGAAGTGAAAGAACCTATTACTGTTGATTAAACAAAAATCTCAGACGTTTGGAAAATAAAAAAGATTAGCAGTTTTCCCGAGTACAGAGTAAGAGTCAGCAGTTTGACAGAAATGTTGCAAGTTTGTTCTTTCAGCTTTGCGTACACACTTCATTTTTATATGTAAGTCTTATTAATAAACAATTAATCTTTAGTTCATTAGTTTACGTAAGTCATATTAATAATCAATTAATCCATAGCCTATTAATACAAACTAGTAATATACTTATATTGTTAAATGATTATACAGTTAATGGTTTCCCTCTTTTAACAATCTTAATGCATTCAATTGGTTAACACAAAGAATTATTATACTTGCAAATATATATACATATATATTTTCTTAGTATCAGCTGGTTTGCATAATAATATATTTTCCATCCACCCAAATGCACACAGATAGTAATCATCAAGGCATTTTAGACTTGTTTACCTAAATACAAAAATAAGTCAAAAAGTCCTCAGTCCAAGATTCTTTGTTCAACTATTATCTATATCTATAAAGCAGAGTTGGGATCCATGTGGCTGTGTTTGTGTGTTTGTGGAGCGACGGAGAGTTAAGGCGGGCGTTGGAGTCACGTGATCATCTCCCCTCCCACTCACCTCATTTCATTCACTTCATTTCGCTCCGAGCTGAGCTCCACAGCTGACGCGGTTAGTCCTTTCTCCTTTACTGATTTACTGTTTAGTAGACGCGGTACTTACTGAATAGTATTTTTTCCTTTAGTGTTTCTTAGTGTTTAGTAGACGCGGTGTGCCGGTGTTCCCGGCGGTGTTGCGGTTTAGTGTTACTTTCTAGGGGAGACTGGGGACGGTTGCAACAAGGGACGGTTGCAACAAGTCTTATTTCTCCAATTAGAAACATGCTAGAGTGATGATACTCATACTGCACATGCTCAGTTAGGCCCTCTCTCCACCAGAGAGAAACTATACAGTTTCATCATCTGCTGCTGCATTTATTGAAAAATAACTGTTTTGAAGGTATGAAAGTAATTTTTTTTCCAAGTTGTTTTTTTGACTTACTGTCCATAGCTTTTATTTTAATTAATCAAAACATATCTAGTTCAAATCATTGTGGGGTTGACTTTTAAAAAGTATTGTTAGCATGTTTCCCTGACTCTTTGAATAGCTAGCACATGGTGTTCTGTCATGGCTGGCAGGTCAGGGACGGTTGCAACAACTTGTTGCAACCGTCCCCAAGCCAACCAGCCATATTGAAATAGACTACATATCATTACTTTTTAACATTTTTAGTTCAGAATCAGCACATTTTTTTCAGTTTAAGTCCAAAGTATTCTGCTATACAGCTTAACTGTAGTTTATGGATCTAAAAATAGAAATAATCTGTTTTTTCCAGCATGCCAAGAGTGAGGAAGAGAGTTACTAACAGAGGGGTTCCCCTCGAAATTTTGGAACAAGCTTCAAACGTAATTAGGAATGAGGGCAGGACAGTCGCCAAAGACTTTTCCATCTGTCATACCACCTTATTTCGATTCCATAAGAAAAGAGAGAAGCTTGCAAGTGAGGGATCAGATAAGTTACCACGTGCAGGGTACTGGACCATCAGAAGAGTCTTCTCAGAAGACCAAGAGAGGAGTCTAAAACAGTATTTACAAAGGGCAGCAGACTTAGATTATGGGTTAAGTCCTAAAGAGGTAAGAGAAATTAACAGAAATGTATAAAGAGAGTAAGAGGGTGAGAGGGTTAGGGTAATATCGGTAAAAAGTGAAAGATAATAAAAACTATTTACATTTTATAACATTTTATTTCAGGTTCGTAGGCTTGCATTTTCAACTCGACTCTCACTATACGTGCAACTTTCCCTCACAGTGGAATGAGGCCTGTATGGCTGGTGTTGACTGGTTTAATGGTTTTTTAAAACGGCACCCAACTCTCTCAATAAGACGTCCTCAAGCCACAAGCCTTTCGAGGGCAACCAGTTTTAATGAAACAAATGTTTACAATTTTTTTAACAATTTAAGCCAGGTTTTGGACAAACACAAGTTTCAGTCACAAAACATATGGAACATGGATGAAACTGGGATAACAACTGTTCAAACTCCCGACAGGGTTGTGGCAAGACGTGGTGACAGGCAAGTTGGTGCAGCTACCTCAGCAGAAAGAGGCACACTCGTCACACTAGCTTGTACAATCAATGCACTTGGTAACTCCATACCCACAACTGTGAATCTAACTAAAAGAGTTGCATTATTTTGTTCTTGTTGTTTGTAGAAAGGTTCACTGGAAGCCAGTTCCCAAAATTGTTCTGCTAACTGGCAGATTTCTACTGTTAGTCAGTATAGATGTGGGGTACTTTATATGAGGGGTGATTAGCCACTGTTTAGGAATATCTGTGCAACTTTATTTGGGTTGTATTTGATATTCTCAATATTGTACAATAAATGTATGTTTAAATATTGTTAATTAGTAAGAATTATATTATAATTGTTCTAGTAACTGGCAGATTTATCCTGAGAGCCAGTAGAATTGTTGGGGTGACTTTAAATTCACTTTGTATTCAATATTTTTTGACTTGTTTTAAAGCAGATCCATGTTTGGACAATAAATGCATTTTTAAAAAATCCCGTGTGACATAAAAATACAGAACTTTCAATATGAATAAAAATCTACTTTAATATTATTGTATAATTGTAGATTTACACAGTACTATGCAAGTTCAGAGAAAAAGCAAAGGTTAATTATTGAAATTTAATATATGTTTAACATGTTGCAACCGTCCCTTATATGTGTTGCAACCGTCCCCAATGTTGGGGACGGTTGCAACATCTGACTTCTTCAGTTCAAATTAATATTGTGCAGGATATGTAAAATATAATTAACTACAAGTACTATGGGTAATTAGCAGACAGATGTAAGTTTATAGTATACAAATTTGGCTGGTGTAGTGCAAACAGTCTCTGAGTAAATGAGGGGAATTCAAAAAGTGTTGCAACTGTCCCCAGTCTCCCCAGTTTTTGTACTTTAGTGTATAATAATAAATAATAATAATCCATTACATTTATATAGCGCTTTTCTCAGTACTCAAAGCACTAAAATAGTGAGTGATACTTAGCTGATAGCAGTGTAGAAGCAGCACAGCACAACGGAGCCGGTAGGACAGGCGGGTGATGTAGCGTAGGTGAGCGGCGAGAGCAAGCAGCAGGAGGAGGAAGCAGGATTTGGATGTTCCAATACACAGCTATAAACAGTAACGCTTGGTAATTTCAGGCGTGATCGCCCCGAAGCCATAAGCCAGGTTAGTATGAACATCAGATCAGTTCCCGGTCGTAGGGTACTGTAAGATGAAACGGGAGCAGATCAGCATAGCGAATATAATCACAGAGACAGATCATCCTGAGGTGCTAGATCGCCAGGTACAAAGAAATGTTCGTAGGTCTCGTCCCGTGATCCACAGACTCAGCTGTTCCCAGTAAAGTGGAGTCCATAAAATCTGTAAATATTAAGCCAAATCCATGCAATTCGAGTCGGCTGTATCCACGAACTATACGTAGGCCTACAATAAATGAAATAGAACAAGCGTAGGAAAGTGCAGAATTAAGGCGAATTTTGCGAAAAGTGTTGTTAACAGGTAGGAGCGGCAACAACAAGCATGCGCCAGCGTCCTCACCTGCTATAATAAAGCAGTTATAATAAAGAAGTTTAGTAGACTTTTACTTTATCTCATTTAGTGTTATTCCCGGCGGTGTTGCTGTTTTTTAGTGTTAGTGTTTGTGTTTAGTGTTATGGAGGAGTGATCTTACCACGGTCAGATTTTGCAATGAATGAGTTGGTAAATAATGATTATTTATCAACAGATCACATGAGCAAATTCAACGAAATTTTAGCTGCGCATACAATTTTCCAACTTTAAAAGGTTTTGCTAATGTGGACTCCTGACATACCTATAATGCTCATTCCACAAAATGCAAAACATATTCAAAAATTACTTTCTGCAGCGACTGAACGAGTGACTCACTGGGTGTGTACCTATTATGATGGTGCTGTAATTCATGTCTATGACAGTTTAAACGCTGATAAAAAATTCAACCTCACCGAAGAGCAGCTTCGTTTCCTTCAGGCTTTGTTTCCTTACAAACCTCCCATAGTTTATGAAGACGCACAGCAGCAATTAAATCATACAGATTCTGGTGTATTCTCAATTGCATTTGCTGTGTGTATTTCTTTAGGTATTGACCCAAGTGATCAAGTTTTTACTATTTCTTTAATGCGAAATCACTTACGAATAATTTTTGTTACTCGACAATTGCTTCCATTCCCTGTCGAAAGTAGCCGACGGGCGACACCAGTTACAAGTATTCAGTGCGTTCAAAGACCTGTACAAAGTACGGCCACTAACACAGTCACTCATAAAAGGGGAGATGACTCGGTGCAGGAAATGGGGATTGAAACTACCTGGGAGGACATGCAATCAACGAGGCGATTAAACGGATCTCAAGAGACGTCTTCTAGGTTGGAAAAAAAGCGCTTGGCTGCCAAAACCATATTGGTAAATATGGAAAGTTCTTCACCGATTGCTTTAAAATTTTGACACAACGTTGCATTCGAATACGCGCGTGTTTTTATATACATATTATATAGATGGCACACCTGTGACAGGTAAAAACATGCTTTTTTTGAAAACACAGAGCCATCTGTTGGACGTAAAAGCAGCACACGCTATACTAAATATTTTACGATTCTATTTCAATGTTTCGATCAAATACATTTGTAAGTACGTGAATAAAGGCAGCGACATGGCAGTTTTTGGCGTGCAACCAGAAAGAAGTGATAGGAATGCGGTCATACATATCGATGAAATCGCACAGTATTAGGCTGGAAGATACATAAGCAGCAATGAAGCTGTATGGCGAATTCTTTCATTTCCCATACATGAACGAAGTCCAGATGTTGTTCACTTAGCAGTACATCTAGAAAATGGACAACGCGTTTATTTCACAGCTGCAAATGTGCAACAAATAGCCCTGAATCCACCGGCTACAACGTTAACTGCTTTCTTTACGTTGTGTCAAAATGACGCATTTGCGAAAACACTGCTGTATTCGGAAGTGCCTACGTATTACACATGGAATGCGAGTAGAAAATCATTTGAACAACGCAAACGAGGAGAGTGAGTCAACGGACAACCTGACATATTCAAAGAAACTACGATAGGCAGACTGTACACCGTGCATCCCAATCAAGATGAATGCTTCTTTGTTCACATGCTGTTGGTAAATGTGCCCGGTCCAACGTCTTTCCAGCAATTGAGAATTGTCAACGGCGTTACACATGCCACTTTCTGAAGTACATCTCAAGCTCTGAATTTATTGGCGAACGACCGACTCTGGGATGTATACATTAATGACACGTGCAACAAGTCACATCCAAATCAAATTCGTGCATTGTTTGCAATCATATTGACCGCCTGCTCTCCTTCATCTCCAACACAGTTATGGGAGAAATATAAATCGCACATGGCTGAAGATATTTTCCGTCGAATACGCAAGTAAATTTCAAATATAAACATGGATTTCACAGCAGACATCTACAACTAAGCGTTGATAATGATTGAAGATTTGTGCTTAGAAATCGCGAACAAAGTTCTCAATCAATTGGGAATGCCATCACCGAATCGATCTGCTGCTGCTTCGTTTGATGTAGAATTGCGTCGTGAACAAAATTACAACACGAGTGATCTTGTGTCGTATGTGCAATCAAATATTCCTAAGCTAACGCTTCAGCAAAAAGGCATTTACGATCAAATAATGCAAACTGTCAATAACGGGGTTGAAGAAATCTGGAAATTGGGAACGGAAAGGTGCCGGTTGATCTGACCTCAGGACGAATTTCATTGCCTCATAACTTCTGCAATTTAGTGACATCAAAAGAAGAATTGGTTAAAAAAGTATTTCCCAATATTCAAACCAATTATAAGATTCACGATTGGCTGAGTGAACGAGCTATTCTTGCGGCCAAATAACAAAGACGTCTACGAACTTAACAATATTATTCAGTCTAACATTCTGCACAGAGAATGGAACTGCAAAAAATATTGTATACCCACAAGCATTGTGAAATTAAACATATTAGGAACGTGCGCTTTCTCTTTTCTTTCTTTTCCATTTAACCAGACTGAGCCACAGCAACGTGTGGCCAGGTACAGCTATATATATATATATATATATATATATATATATATATATATATAATATACACACATACACACATACATATCTATCTCTCTATCTATCTATCTCTCTCTCTCTCTCTATATATATATATATATATATATATATATATATATATTTATATGTACAAACACACACACACACATATATACATACACATATACATCTATACTAATAAAAGCCAAAGCCCTCACTGACTCACTCATCACTAACTCTCCAATTTCCCGTGTAGGTAGAAGGCTGAAATTTGGCAGACTCATTCCTTACAACTTACTTAAGCAGGTTTCATTTTGAAATTTTACACGTAACGGTCATAACGGTCGACAACGTCCGCCATGTTAAACTTTCTTATTTATTGCCCCATCTTCACGAAATTGGGTAGACGGCTTCCCAGCTCTAACCGAAAACGATGTATGTACTTATTTCGGTGGTATGACACCACTGTCGGCCGCCATATTTAACTTTCCAATGGTGTTTGTTACTTAATGGGCCCATCTTCAAGAAATTTAGTACGCGGGTTCCCAACGCTAACTGAATCCTACTTACGTACATATATACGTCCATAGCCTGCAGCTCGGTCCACACTCTGAATCCTCCAGACACTCCTGAGCATAATCTAATTTTGAAGGTTGGGGCACCAATAATGTTACTGAGAAACTTATAGCCACCGAAACTTTGTAATGGCACGTGACTTCAGGTCACATGTCTGCAAAAGAACCTAATTGAGGCAACTATTTTTACTGGCGGTGGCTCAGGGGAGAGAGTTTTTATTCCGTACATCCCCGTTATACCCTCTGATCTTCCATTTCAATTCAAACGCCTCCAATTTCCAGTAAGGCTCTGCTTCGCAATGACAATTAATAAGTCTCAGGGACAGACCCTACAAAAGGTTGGCATTGATTTGAGGCGAGATTGCTTTTCACATGGCCAACTATACGTTGCATGCTCAAGAGTAAGATCAGCGCACAGCTTGGTCATATTACAACCGGAGGGCCGAACTGACAACGTGGTATACAAAGAGATCCTTAACAAATAATTATTGGTACATTTTCCCTCAGTTTATTATTTAAAATTTGAAAGCAGTACTTCACCGCTGCGAAGCGCGGGTATTTTGCTAGTTTAATATATTGATTTAAAATTTTATCATTCCACACAGTAAACGAGTTTGTTTTAATAAATAAGTTCTTCGATTTCCATTTCTTTTCGTGCCCCACAGGTTGAGGAACACCATCCTAGGCTATTACACACAATTGCAACATAGCAAAAGAATCCTTAAATTACGATTAAGATTAAAGTACTTGGTTGTGTTGAACGACCTGTTCACAACAAAATTGTTCTAACACTGAATAATTATGTAATGAAAGAAATAGATTACTTTTCTTTGACATTATTCAAGATCCACTTTAAGAAAGCTTTGATTAGGCCACAGGTATTTTAGTGCATTCCCTTAAACTAATTCAAAATATTGTAGAAAGTGTTATGTTTTCAATATGTACATTTGACGACAGTGTGTTCTTGTTTGCCGTAAAGTGTTTGGGGTTAGAAGGTGAGTTTCTGGCGGGATCAGTGGTTCGGAAATAAACGCCTTTCTGAGACAAACTGCACCGCTATGCTCTCGTATTGTATGCAACATTTTGGCGTCAAGGATGGCTGAATTTTCACTTTCACCACCTTCTCCTTTTCTTTCCCTGCCTGGAGAGCCTCCAGTGCCTTGGTCCCGCTGGCTGGAGTCTTTTGAAACTTACCTCCTGGCTCTTGATTTGTAAAATGTAAGTGATGTGCTCAAGAAAGCTTTGCTCCTACACTGTCTGGGAACAGAGGGACAGCGCGTGTTTAAGACTTTGGGGAACACAGCCACATACTCCACTGCTGTGACTCTCCTGGAGACGCACTTCTCCTGATCGCTAAGTGTTATTGTACTGGCCTCTCTGAATCTCCTGTTCAATTATTCAGCAAGCTAAACACCTTCATGCAATAATTCCTGGAACCACAAAGTGATGTTGAGAATGTTTAATTACAAAAATGGTGTGAAACTGTAAATACAAATACAAACAAACACTAATAAGTACTTGGATAAGTAACATAGAGTAAATACAGCAGCAGTTATAACTAAGAGCTTAACAAGCGAAAGCTTAGTGAATTTACGTGATGAAATATAACATTTACTTTGACATTCCCTAACCAAAGTTACTTAAACAAAAGTTTTAAAACTAGAAAAAAGAGATAACTTACAGGGAATGTCTTCACAAGGGCTAACTAAGCAGGATGATGAAGGATTGTTTGAGAGAACAAACACAGAGGTAATAAACACAGCAGACTTACTGCTGCTGCACTCACTTCCTACTTCCTACTTCCTGCCACATGGCTTCCTGCTTATTACAGCAGCAGCTGTAGCATTAGGATTTTTATGTTAGGGTTACAAAAGTTTGCAAAAACAATTAGAACCAGAACAGTTATCCTCCGCCGAATCCTATTTCGTAAACGACGACAGCAGGCAGGCGAATCGGTTCAGCAATACGTGGCCAACTTAACGGGTTTAGCCAGTTTATGCAAGTTCGGAGACATGCAAGATGAATTTATTAGGGATCAATTGGCTGAGCACACAATCCAAAAATCTGCGAAAAGCTCTTGCTAGAATCAGATGACTTAAGTCTATCACGGGCAATCCACATTGCATTTCAGATCGAGATCTCCTACTCTATCAAATCTCTTTCACATCTCCTGCTTTCTCAGCAGTGACAGGAGACACGGCTCAAGCGCTGCAGAGCACAGAAGACTCGGACAACTGCAACGAGAATCACAGTGTGCTGCTTACGCGACAACTTCCTTCAAGACCCCAACGCTTTTGCAGAAATTGTGTCTCTAAATCACACTGTACGAGAGCGCAGAGCTGCCCTGCCAGGGGTCAGATATGCCAGCACTGCAATAGATAGATAGATAGATAGATAGATAGATAGATAGATAGATAGATAGATAGATAGATAGATAGATAGATAGATAGATAGATAGATAGATAGATAGATAGATAGATAGATAGATAGATAGATAGATAGATAGATAGATACTTTATTAATCCCAAGGGGAAATTCACATACTCCAGCAGCAGCATACTGATACAAAAAACATTAAATTAAAGAGTAATAAAAATGAAGGTAAAAACAGACAATAACTGTATAATGTTAACATTTCTGTCTCTGTCTGGAGATATAAAGCCAATAAAGCCAATCACTTCGCTCCGGCATCGTCAAAGCCTGTGACAATTCTTAATATGACATGTAGGCAGACATCTTTTAGAACCTGCACAGTAGAACTAGACAACGTCTGTCTTCCGCTTTTGCTAGATACTGGAGCAACAGTGTCTCTGTTAAATCTAAAGACTAAGAAGCCGTTTTTTCCTGATCTCCAGCTATCTGCTCCAGTGATCACTCTCTGTGGCTATGCCAGCTCTGTGATTGGCATTGTGGGTTCAGTTCAGCTGTCAGTATGCTATGGTTCTAAGTGTCTTCCTCAATTCACATTCCATGTGTCCCGCCGTGGTGCCAACCTCTTAGGTCTGGATCTCTTTAACAGCCTTGGTTTTACCCTTGTTGACACTAATGGATCTGTAATTCTAAATGTCTGCTCTCCTTGGCAACACAAGTGGCTGTCTCTCTGCCTTTCATCACCAGCCTTTGCTAGATCCCACTGTGCCTCCTGTCATCCAGCCACCACGCTGCATCCCACTGGCTTTCCGTGACGGGGTATCTGCAGAGCTGCAACACCTCCTAGAGGCTGGGATTATAGAACCTTAATGCTGCCCCTTGGATTTCCAATTTGGTTGTTGCAAAAAAAAGTATCAGGGGAACTACGAATCTGTGTCGCTCTAAGGGCAGTAAACAAGGCAGTCATTCCTGTCAAATACCCTCTGCCAACATCAGAGGAGCTAACTACACAATTTTATGGATCTCGTTTCTTTACAATGTTAGATCTCCGTCAAGGATATCTGCAGGTGCCACTCCACCCCAGCAGTCGAGACCTGACTGCATTTGTCACTCACGTTGGGGTTTTCCGATATACTAGAATGCCATTTGGACTCAGTTCAGACCCGAACTGCTTTCAGAAGATAATGTCAAACATCTTGGCAGGGATGCCAGGGGTTGTCATTTATCTTGATGATATAGTTGTGCCTGGTCCCACAAACTCTACCCATGATGAGCATCTCAAAAGAGTGTTTTCAGCACTGGCCAGGCATGATCTCACTCTAAATGGTGATGTGTGTTTTCTGCACCTTTAATTGAATTTGTGGGTTTCTGACTGTCTGCAGATGGTTTAGCCCCACTCCAGTCTAACACGGAGGCAATTCAGAGAATTCCAGAGCCCACATCAGTGGCTCAGGTAGCTTCATTTTTGGGTATGACTGCATACTATCTATGTTTTCTGCCACAATACTCCTCCACTAATGCACCCTTACATCAACTTTTGAAGAAATATGTTCCCTGGGTATGGACTCCAGCCTGCACAGAGGCGTTTCAGTTACTAAAGCTCACCGCCTGTGCTGGCACACTTTCACCTCAGTAGTCCCACCTTAGTCACTAGTGATGCATCTGGAGCTGCTATTGGGGCTGCACTGTCTCAGATTCAGGACGGGACTGAGAAACATGTGGCATTTGCTTCTAGAGCTCTTAGCCCAGGTGAACAGAAATAGTCAGTGAGCGAGAGGCACTGGCTTGTATCTGGGCTTGTGAACGGTGGCTCATGTATCTGTATGGCCATGCATTTACACTCTGAACTGACCACCAACCTCCCACTGCACTGGTTTCTATATCCGGTTCTGGTCACAGGCCACTAAGACTGCACCGCTGGTCTTTGTCTCCAGCAGTACAAGTTTAAACTCCAGTATACTCCTGGGTGCCACGATGTGGTGGCTGACCTACTGTCTTGGTTCTCAGCTCCTCCAGCCATGACTCCCTGCCCTGATTCTGCTGAGCCTGAACTTGTGTGTTCCAACTACAGAGGGATCACACTCCTCAGCCTCCCTGGAAAAGTCTGTTCGGGGGGTCCTGGAGAGGAGGGTCCGTCGGATAGTTGAGCCTCGGATTCAGGAGGAACAATGTGGTTTTCGTCCTGGTTGCGGAACAGTGGACCAGCTCTACACCCTTAGCAGGGTCCTAGAGGGTGCATGGGAGTTTGCCCAACCAGTCTACATGTGTTTTTTGGACTTGGAAAAGGCATTCGACCGTGTCCCTCTGGGAATCCTGTGAGAGGTGCTCCGGGAGTATGGGGTACCGGACCCCCTGATAAGGGCTGTTTGGTCCCTCTACAACCGGTGTCAGAGCTTGGTCCACATTGCCGACAGTAAGTCAAACCCATTTCCACTGAGAGTTGGACTCCGCCAGGGCTGCCCTTTGTCACCGATTCTGTTCATAACTTTTATGGACAGAATTTCTAGGCGCAGCCAGGGTGTTGAGGGGGTCCGGTTTGGTGGACTCAGGATTGGGTCACTGCTTTCTGCAGATGATGTTGTCCTGTTTGCTTCATCAGGCCGTGATCTTCAGCTCTCTCTAGATCGATTCGCAGCTGAGTGTGAAGCGGGTGGGATGGGAATCAGCACCTCCAAAT
Source organism: Erpetoichthys calabaricus (assembly GCF_900747795.2). Lineage (NCBI taxonomy): Eukaryota > Metazoa > Chordata > Cladistia > Polypteriformes > Polypteridae > Erpetoichthys > Erpetoichthys calabaricus. The sequence goes on from NC_041398.2 coordinate 5,768,832, forward strand.
CCGAGACCGTGGTCCTCAGCCGAAAAAGGGTAGCGCGATCCTGCCCCAAGTGGAGGAGCTCAAGTATCTCGGGGTCTTGTTCACAAGTGAGGGAAGAATGGAGCGTGAGATCAACAGGCGGATCGGTGCGGCATCTGCGGTAACGCGGGCTCTGCATTGGTCTGTCATGGTGAAAAAGGAGCTGAGCCGCAAGGCGAAGCTCTCAATTTACCAGTCGATCTATGTTCCTACCCTCACCTATGGTCATGAGCTATGGGCAGTGACAGAAAGAACGAGATTGCAAATACAAGCGGCTGAAATGAGTTTCCTCCGCAGGGTGTCTGGGCTCTCCCTTAAAGATAGGGTGAGAAGCTCAGTCATCCGGGAGGGACTCAGAGTATTTGAGTAACGCATTGAGAGGAGGCAGATGAGGTGGCTCGGGCATCTGATCAGGATGCTTCCTGGACGCCTCCCTGGTGAGGTGTTCCGGGCACGTCTAACCGGGAGGAGGCCCCGGGGAAGACCCAGGACACGCTGGAGGGACTATGTCTCTCGGCTGGCCTGGGAACGCCTTGGGATTCTCCCGGAAGAGCTAGAAGAAGTGGCCAGGGAGAGGGAAGTCTGGGCATCTCTGCTCAAGCTGCTGCCCCTGCGACCCGACCTCGGATAAGCAGAAGAGGATGGATGGATGAACTTGTTCTTCACACACCTCTAGAGGCCATGGTGTCACTCCATGAACTGCAGCAGGCCTCAGAGCAAGACCCTGTGCTCACTCAGCTTCGTACTCAGCTTATCAGGCAGGGGTGGCCTACTTAAGTACCGGCTGAGGTGACATCATTCCATCGTGTCAAGGATGAACTCACTTGCTGGAATGAAAGCCGTGTTGCTCGTGATCTCTGCACTGTAGTTCCAAGATCTCTCAAAGCACGTGTCCTGGCTATAGCACATGAGGGCCATTTGGGTATTGTCTATGTTAAGCAACGACGTCGAAACCTTGTGTGGTGGCCAGGGATTGATGCTGATATTGAAGCTCTGGTCAAGGAATGCAGTAAAATTGGGACCTCCACCCACACCCCCATTGCAGCCAGTTCAGTGGCCTGTTAAGCCTTGGGAACACATACAGCTAGACATCTGCGGCGAGTCACATGGCGTTCCACATCATCAGCATTTTCTTATTGTGGCATACGACCTTCATTCTAAGTGGCGAGAAGCAGCCTTAGTTGGATCAGTTACAAACAGAGCTCTGATCGAGTTTTTGGAGTCCATTTTTGCTCGCTGGGGATTGCCAGTGGCTGTTTCAACAGATAATGGTACACAATTTACAACTGTTGAATTTACAAGCTTTTTGATGAACAAAGGAATTTGACACCATCGCACAGCATTCTACCACCCTCAAGCCAATGGGGGGGTACAGCGTCAAAATAAAACTTTAAAAAGTGGCATTAGAGCACATTTGGCAGATGGATGCACATTTCTCTCTTCACTTCTCCAGACATTTCTTCACTACAGAGCTACACAGCACTCAACTACAGGCAGTTCACCTGCAGCTCTTATGATTGGTTGTGAACTTCAGCTTCCATTGGATTGTCTGAGTGCCCAACCAGCTTTGCCCACTGCAATGCATACACACAGCAGGGTGTCCAAGAGCCAGAATAAAATGAAGCAACACTTTGATAGGTCACACCGGGTCAAAATGCCATACATAACTGTATCAGATTGTGTCAGGGTCTGGAGGCCACATCGAGAACATAAGTTGAAATCTTTTTGGTCTTCTCCTTTAAAAGTAATAAGCCAACTAGGACCTGCCACATTTGGTCTGGCTGATTGTTCCCGATGGCATGCAAGTCGCCTCCGCAAGGTACCTGCACCCCCAGTGTCGAGTGGTGACTCTTCAGGTTTTACAGCCAAGTGGCTCGATTCAGCTGCAGGATCATCTATGAAGACTGAGGACCCTGAGGTGTTGCAACCTGCGACTGAAACCATCTCCAGACCTGAATGTGTCAGAACTTGCCCAGCCAGGTTCAAAGACTTACTTACTGATTTTCACAGTTAAGCAGACTTTAGAATGGCATTTGGGTTTTGGAAGAACACAAAAGAGAAAAAAAAAGACTTGTGTACAGTTTCAATGACTCCTGAAAGTTCAGACCTCATGTTATGTTTATCTGGGAGTCACTGTATTTGGTGTGGAGGGGGGGTGTTATGTATGCAATATGTACATTTGACGACAGTGTGCTCTGGTTTGACGTAAAGTGTTTGGAGTGAGAGGGTGAGCTTCTGGTGGGATTAGGGGTTCGGAAATAAACTCCTTTCTGAGACAAACTGCACCTGTACGCTCTCATATTGTATGCAACAGAAAGAATCTGCACTTGTAAATGTGTTTAAAACCAAAGGTAATAAAGCTATTAAAATAACCTGACTAAGTGCAAAGAGACAACCTCTAGATAAGATCATCAGTCAGGATTCAATGAATAACTGGCTGTCATACCAAATCTCTTTAGGTAACATCTGCTTTGATATATTTATTACACACACACACACACACATATATATATATATATATATACAGACACACACAGACGGCGTGTCAGCAGTGACATGTCGCTTATTACTCAGACATGCAAGCAAGAATTTCACTGAACATGACAAACAACACCATAATATGTGATAAAGTCTCACTACTGCTGTATGGTCGTTAAGAACACTGTAGGTGGGAGAAACACAAATAACCGCACATATTCAAATCTGCAAACATTGTATCAGAAACAATCTTTTACATTTCTTTCACTTAAATTAAGAAAATATTAAAGTGTTTCAGGAGAGCAGACCCTTCCTTCTTTGACCGCGGTCTTAAACTTTTCTTCAAGCAACTTTATATGTTCTTCTATAGAAAGTAATATTGTGTTAAACATTAGCTAATAAACACATGAATGTCGGTGTCTTTACCACAGAAGCAGATTCACCACCAGATATTCCGTCTTCATCTTCTGTGACTTTGTTTGGTTGATTTCTTTTTCCTAAGGAAAGAATTGATGACAATTATTTCTATATTAAAGTGTCAAGTAATTTTCCAAAGACTGAATTACAAAAAGTGTGATTGAAACACACAAACAAACAAACAAACAAAAAGGAAAACAAATAAATAAATAAATCAAGCTATACAAGGTTTTAAATTACCAAATGAGGTTTCAGTCACTAACTTATAACCAGTTTGTATTACTTTTATTCTTGATTTTTCTCTCTTCACCTCTTCTCTTATTCATAGTAACATATATTGATCTCTTACTATCGTCATAAAGAGATGTCCTTAGATATATAACAATAAATCCGATAATCCCTCATAAGATCCATACACTGATTGTCAAGATTGCGTGAAACGGGGGAGACCCTTAAGTTGGTCCAAAGTAGTCCTCTCAGCTCGAGGGTCTTCATAACCCCTCGTATTTGACCCACACACACAGATTGCTCTCCTCAGAGTAACAGAATTCAGTCGCCCAACATGTCCCTCTAAATCTGTTTGACCTTAGAAGTCCCATCCTGTCACTCAGCCTTCAGAATGAAATCCCACTGTAATGTCAGCCATCAAACATCCAAACTAACAACTCTCTCTCCATGACACTGTAACAGAGTGTGTCGGTAATCCCACCTCACACTGAGACCCCCCAAGTCCTGCCTGCTCAGCAGGGTCTCCTTTTCATGCTGATCTGCAGCTCGGAGTTTGCACTGCTGGCTTCTCGAGAGTCGATGGCTCAATGTCAGAGTCCCCTGACCGTTGGTACTCGATGTGCCCAGTAAAAAGACAATCAAACCACGAGGGAGAATCCTTAAGGAGTTGTTCCATTTTCTTATTCAGTGATCAGCTCCTTAGCCTGTTTAAGGTGGTCCTGAGTGGTCCAGGAGATGTTATGTGACATGAAACTACAGCCCACCGGCGTAGAGAAACAGAATATGTGAGAGCTGCAGGTTCACATTGGCAGTGAGAAGTGCTGGTATAGAGGCTTTACAGTTTGAAACACAAAGGAAAGTTGTGACTAAAAACAACAACCACATCTTTATGTACAGAAGGCCCAGTGAAGAAATATTCAGAGATGTAGTCCTGAAAATCAAAGAGTGAACAAGTTTAATAAACTGTACTCATGTTCACAGAGTTGTGAAGATTTAACTCAGACAACACCTCAGCCACTCTAATCTGATTTGTTTGAGAATAAGACAAACTAAATACGTGTGTAAGTGAAATGATATCAAATATTTACAGTAACAGATAAGCCAAGTGGGGTCTGAAAGGAGTGAAATGGCTGGAAGTCAATAAACCTTCACTTCTAATGACGTGTCTACAGTCAGAGCTGCAGGTCACAAGTTAAGTCGAAATATCAAAACTTCATATCCACTCCAGTTCAGGTTTACACGACTGATCTGAAAAACACAATACATCTTGTAGAAATACAGGGCTTCACCCTTTTATTAATGTGAATAAAATATCTGATAGATAGATAGATAGATAGATAGATAGATAGATAGATAGATAGATAGATAGATAGATAGATAGATAGATAGATAGATAGATAGATAGATAGATAGATACTTTATTAATCCCAAGGGGAAATTCACTTAGGTCACCAACAATGTAATTATGTACCATTATCCAAAAAAACAAAACAGTTACTTCAGATATTTAAATAAACTTTTAGGAACATAATTTTAAAAACTAACTCATGTTTAGTAAAGCGTTGTCCAATATGTTAAAGGATAATTTCTAGACTTTTACAGTAAATGTAGTTTAGTTTATTTGTCACAATAATTCAAATCTCCCCGTTCAGCAGGTCTGATCATTAAAGTCAGGCTCTCAGCATTAAGGCACTGCGATGGTTTGTTAGTAGAATTCACCTGCAGAGATAATGAAACACTCGTGAAAACGTCTGTCTGTCTTTCTGTCTGTTAAAATGAATTACTGGTTTCTTCAAATGTCTGAGGTTGTCACCAAGTTTCAGTTGTGCCTCTGCCTCCTAGTAATACGAGTTATATTTAAAAATCATCCACAAGAGCAGCAGACAAATTCCCTCCGCTGTGCTACTGCATGTCCAACATGACGGGCTCAGCGTGTCCTTCTTTCTAGTGTGTGTGTCACCAAGGAAGAGCTCATCCTCCAGAGCCACAAGTCATGTCTTCACTTAGATAAATAAAGCAAAGAAAGATGAGGGGTGTCATTTACTACAAAAAAGGAGACAAAAAGAAACGCGCTCTTTGTTTATCTGGTAACGTCAATCAAGTACATTATCTGTACATCCCAGTACAACCACAGTAACCACCGAGCTACCAGTAAGACTTCCATTGGTATGTGAGCCAGTACTCAGACGGGGAAGAAAGAAGAGGATTTGGTTTTCTAGTTTTTCTTGGTTCAGAAGTTAAACTCTGTATTCTGTAACAAAGTTACCCCGTAGAATTAATGATTTAGCAAATACGCCACGAGCTGAAAAAGAATCGGAAATAAACAAATGATATGCACTGTAAAATAAAACACGAGGACTGTGTAGAATAATTACAACTGTGTAGAATAATATTCTTACCTTTTACTGTCAGTGAACTTGACTTCAACGTGCAGGTCTGTCATTTTGAGCGCAGATATACGGCAGCGTCGGCGCCGAGCACCGCAATGGACGGATTGTCTGCTCTTCACGGGGATCTCTGAAGGGCTGCTGGGCTTTTAACGCACAAAACATCTGCGTACGGAAGGGTATTAGGGCCACGGAGAATATAAAGTAAAAATAAAAATAATAAGGAGACAGTGAAGAAAAGAAACAAGTGTATGTCGAGAATGAAGTCAACATGCCGACTTTATTCTCATCTGCGATCCCCGCACAGAACACATTCACTTTATGATATTCCTGCTCTCTGAACATTTAGAATACTAAAATAAATACTTGATATCATATAATGATGAAATGAATTAAAGCGTGTATTAAACATGGGCAGGGGGGCACGGTGGCGTGGTGGTAGTGCTGCTCCCTCGGGGGTCTCCAGGTGTACGTCCAGTGTAGAGACTCTTTACGGTAGGTGTGATGAGACTCCATAAAGCTGGATGTATGACTGGGTATCGCACTGGTTTAACTGGAATATCGAGTAAATGTTGGGTTCATGAGCTGGTGGTCGGAGTCACGAACACAGAATTCAATGGATGTTCTTCTCAGTGGGATTTCTTTATTACAGGAGTGCTGTCTCTATCTGACATACCAAACCCTCCAGTTCTTATCGTCCTTTTTCTTTCTCCACATATCCAATCACCACACGATAAACTTCTTTGTTAAAGTAAAACTAGCTATAAACTGAGGACACGGAGTGCTCGGAACTTTGAAAAATCCTCGTTATTCATGTTTAATTATGCCATCCATTCAGGGCTGTGCCCATCCCAGTAAGCATCACGCACAATTCCTGAACGAGGCGCCAGCTCATCGCAGGGTGAACACGAGCAACACATTTATACCAGGGGGCGATTTAGAAGAACAAACCCCCACATCCTACAAGACTTTGAAAGGAAACTGAAGCACGCCGAGCAAACCCAACAGAAAAACTCGCAAAACTCAAGGTAGGGAACACCCGGGTCCCCCTTGCTGCGAGAGAGCAGAACAATCTCCACGCCACCGTGCCCACCATGTTTTATACACGCTTTAATTTATGTAATCACATAGATGATTTCAACTTGATATTCATCTTACCATTCTAAATGTTCAGAGAGCAGGAATATCATAAAGTGAATGTGTTCTGTGTGCTGATCGCTACCTGCGCCTCCTCTCAGTGCAGAGGAACTCGAAGCTCGTAATGCACATAGAAAATCTAGGCAATACGGCATAAACGCCAATAATTTAATTAAAGTTACTACTTTAGATGAACAATGTATTAAAACTGTAAAAACAGATCATAGATTAAATAAAAAATACACGCAGAGCGGCGCTAATAAAAATAACTTAATTCCTGTTCCCTATATCAATAACGCACATAGTATTCATCTCTGCTCCTCCGAAACATTGAATATGGCTCTATTAAATGTTAGAGCTTTAACTAACAAGACGTTTTTTATCAACGACATTATTAGTGAAAAAAAAATAGATTTTATTGCACTAAGTGAAACGTGGCTTAGCTCAGATGGCGCAGCTGTTTTAATCGAATCTGCGCCTCCGGATTACAGTTTTACTCGTGCTGATCGCCAAGGAAAGAGAGGTGGAGGGCTAGCAAACATTTACTCTAGCAGGTTAAAATGTAAAAATATCAGTTTTGGTAAGTTCAAGTCTTTTGAGTATCTCGCCATTGTTATTCAGGGAGATTCTCACGTTCTAGTATTATCCGTGTATAGACCTCCTAAATTCAACGCGTCTTTCTTTGAGGAATTCTCTGACTTGATGTCAATCTTAATTACGAACTATGACACACTCTTAATAGTCGGCGACTTTAATTTTCATGTAGATAATCAATGTGACCAAAAAGTAAAAGAATTTATGAACATCCTGGACTCTTTTGATTTGAGACAGCTCGTTAATCAGCATACACATAAAGCAGGTCATACGTTAGACTTAGTAATTACTAAAGGACTAAAAGTTGATATAAAGCAGGTCATTGATACGGGTCTATCAGATCATTTTCTTCTACTTTTTAATATAGAAATAATGATAGAAAACACTCATGAGAAGCATATTGTTAAAAAACGCTTCTTTGACTCATCAGCAACTTTAAAACTTACAAACATTCTAACCAATCAGTCCGTTTATAGTGCCAACTATAATAGCGAGGAGAATGTAAATAGTAAGGTGGAAAGATTTAATACTAAAGTGAGGGCTGCTGTTGACATAGTTGCACCTGAAAAGACAGTTAAAAAATCTTATAGCATTGTTATACCATGGAAGACCCAAAGAGTGTCTGATTTAAAGAGAACATGCCGTAGAGCTGAGCGTAAATGGAGGAAGACTAAACTAACTATTGACTATGAGATATTAAAAGTTAAAATAACAGAATACAATAACACAGTCCGTCTTGAGAGGCGCTGCTATTTCTCTAAGATTATAAATAACAATGCTAGTAATCCCAGAGTGTTATTTTCGACAATTGATCATCTGTTAAACCCAGGTAACTCAAAGGAATGCCTTCTAAGTACTTCCAGTAAAACCTGTGAGGCTATCGCTGTATTTTTCAATCAGAAAATTAATGATATTAGAAATAACATAGTATATCTCCCCAACACTAAGGATCCCCCGAAACCCCAGTACTCCATAATAAATAAATTAGAGTCTTTCACTAGGATAGATTTACCTGATTTACATAAAATAATTTCTCAAATGAAACCATCCACCTGTGCCCTTGACCCAATACCAACAAATTTTTTCAAAGAAGTATCGGGTGTGCTTATTGATAATGTTCTTGACATAGTAAATTCGTCATTAGATACGGGGGTCTTCCCAGACTGTCTTAAGACTGCGGTAGTTAAACCCCTACTTAAGAAAAATAATCTCGACCCCTCTTCTCTTGAAAATTATAGACCCATCTCTAACCTGCCTTTCTTAAGTAAAATTCTAGAGAAGGCAGTCATTATGCAGTTAAATGAGCATCTCAATAAACATGCTATTCTTGATAAATTTCAGTCAGGTTTTAGAACAAATCACAGCACAGAAACTGCACTCGTTAAAGTAGTAAATGACTTGCGGGTAAATGCAGACAGAGGCCATTTATCTGTTCTCATCCTCTTAGATTTGAGTGCCGCATTTGACACTATTGATCATAATATTCTTAAGAATCGCCTTAGTCAATGGGTGGGCCTCTCTGGCAGTGTCTTAAACTGGTTTGAATCCTACCTGGCAGGGAGAAAATTCTTTGTTAGTTGTGGTAATTATAACTCAAAGACACATGATATTCTATATGGTGTTCCACAAGGCTCTATCCTGGGTCCGCTGCTCTTCTCAATCTACATGCTTCCATTAGGTCAGATTATCTCGGGACATAACGTGAGCTACCACAGCTATGCTGATGACACACAGCTGTATTTATCAATAGCACCTGATGACCCCAAATCTCTTGATTCGCTAACACAATGTCTAACCTGTATCTCAGAATGGATGAATAGTAACTTTCTCAAATTAAATAAAGAAAAAACCGAAATCTTAGTGATTGGCAATAATGGATACAATGAGGCTATTAGAAATAAACTGGATGCATTAGGATTAAAAGTCAAATCGGAGGTAAAAAGCTTAGGGGTAACCGTTGATTGTAATCTGAATTTTAAATCGCATATTAATAAAATCACTAGGACAGCATTTTTTCACCTAAGGAACATAGCAAAAGTTAGACCTCTTATATCATCGAAAGATGCAGAGAAATTAGTTCATGCGTTTGTCTTTAGTCGGCTAGATTACTGTAATGCACTCCTCTCAGGACTACCCAAAAAAGACATCAATCGTTTGCAGTTAGTGCAGAATGCAGCTGCTAGAATCCTTACCAGGAAAAGAAAATCCGAACACATTTCTCCAGTTTTGATGTCACTACACTGGTTACCTGTGTCATTCAGAATTGACTTTAAAATTCTGCTTATGGTTTATAAAGCTTTAAATAATCTCGCCCCGTCTTATATATCGGAATGTCTGACACCTTATATTCCAAATCGCAACCTCAGATCCTCAACTGAGTGTCTCCTTAGAATTCCAAGAGCAAAACTTAAAAGAAGTGGTGAGGCGGCCTTCTGCTGTTATGCACCTAAAATCTGGAATAGCCTGCCAGTAGGAATTCGCCAGGCTAATACAGTGGAGCACTTTAAAAAACTACTGAAAACACATTACTTTAACATGGCCTTCTCATAACTTCACTGTAATTTAATCCTGACACTCTGTATATCCAATTCATTATAATAACTATTCATTCAAAATTTGTACTAACCCCTACTCTCTCTTCTGTTTTCTTTTCCGGTGTCCTATTGGTGGTGGCTTGTGCCACCACCATCTACCCAAAGCACCATGATGTTCCAACAATGATGGATGGATTAAAAGCCAGAAGTCTGTATAACCATCAGCATCAAGTGACTCCGTGAGAACCCTAACTACAAAGAGGACTATTTCATTTATGTTAGGTAGAATGCCCAAAGGGGACTGGGCGGTCTCGTGGCCTGGAACCCCTACAGATTTTATTTTTTTCTCCAGCCTTCTGGAGTTTTTTTTTTGTTTTTTCTGTCCACCCTGGCCATCGGACCTTACTCCTTTCTATGTTAACTAATGTCTTATTTTAATTTCTTATTTGTCTTTTATTCTTCTTTTCTTCATTATGTAAAGCACTTTGAGCTACTTTTTGTATGAAAATGTGCTATATAAATAAATGTTGTTGTTGTTGTTGTTGATTAACAACTGGCTCGGGGAACACTTCATAAAAAACATCTGTAGTGCCGTGCGAGGAAAGAAAACACGCCGGACAACGTCTTCATAATGCAGGCGAACACTCTGACTGTTTACTGAACGGCCTTAAACTTTATAGAACTGTCACCTCGGCACTCATTGTTAAGGGTTATGCTGCCACCTAGTGGCAAACACTATATAAACAGCTCATGAGTCCTGTTGGCAGTTGACTGTAACGCACAGTTAGAATAAAGCAGACGGAGTTCGCTTGTGGAAAACGGCTCCGCGTGGTCTGTACACACAAACATGGTGTCAGAAGTGTGAACCGCAACCGCGGCGATTTTACGACAAATCAATCACATATTCAGCTGAAAAGCCATTTGGAAAGTACTTTATAACCAAGCAACCATGTACACAAACGCCATAGCACCTCCAGTCGAGATGAAGATGTCCGGCTACACATGATATTCTATATGGTGTTCCACAAGGCTCTATCCTGGGTTCACTGCTCTTCTCAATCTACATGCTTCCATTAGGTCAGATTATCTCAGGGCACAACGTGAGCTACCACAGCTATGCTGATGACACACAGCTGTATTTATCAATAGCACCTGATGACCCTAAATCTCTTGATTCGCTAACACAATGTCTAACCTGTATCTCAGAATGGATGAATAGTAACTTTCTCAAATTAAATAAAGAAAAAACCGAAATCTTAGTGATTGGCAATAATGGATACAATGAGGCTATTAGAAATAAACTGGATGCATTAGGATTAAAAGTCAAATCGGAGGTAAAAAGCTTAGGGGTAACCGTTGATTGTAATCTGAATTTTAAATCGCATATTAATCAGATCACTAGGACAGCATTTTTTCACCTAAGAAACATAGCAAAAAGTTAGACCTCTTATATCATCGAAAGATGCAGAGAAATTAGTTCATGCGTTTGTTTTCAGTCGGCTAGATTACTGTAACGCACTCCTCTTAGGACTACCCAAAAAAGACATCAATCGTTTGCAACTAGTGCAGAATGCAGCTGCTAGAATCCTTACCAGGAAAAGAAAATCCGAACACATTTTTCCAGTTTTGATGTCACTACACTGGTTACCTGTGTCATTCAGAATTGACTTTAAAATTCTGCTTATGGTTTATAAAGCTTTAAATAATCTCGCCCCGGCTTATATATCGGAATGTCTGACACCTTATATTCCAAATCGTAACATCAGATTCTCAACTGAGTGTCTCCTTAGAATTCCAAGAGCAAAACTTAAAAGAAGTGGTGAGGCGGCCTTCTGCTGTTATGCACCTAAAATCTGGAATAGCCTGCCAATAGGAATTCGCCAGGCTAATACAGTGGAGCACTTTAAAAAACTACTGAAAACACATTATTTTAACATGGCCTTCTCATAACTTCACTGTAATTTAATCCTGATACTCTGTATATCTAATTCATTATAATAACTATTCATTCAAAATCTGTACTAACCCCTACTCTCTCTTCTGTTTCCTTTTCCGGTGTCCTGTTGGTGGTGGCGTGTGCCACCACCATCTACCCAAAGCACCATGATGTTCCAACAATGATGGATGGATTAAAAGCCAGAAATCTGTATGACCATCAGCATCAAGTGACTCCGTGAAAAACCCGAACTACAAAGAGGACTATTTCATTTATGTTAGGTAGAATGCCCAAAGGGGACTGGGCGGTCTCGTGGCCTGGAACCCCTACAGATTTTATTTTTTTCTCCAGCCTTCTGGAGTTTTGTTTTGTTTTTTCTGTCCACCCTGGCCATCGGACCTTACTCCTTTCTATGTTAATTAATGTTGTCTTATTTTAATTTCTTATTTTGTCTTTTATTTTTCTTCTCTCCATTATGTAAAGCACTTTGAGCTACTTTTTGTATGAAAATGTGCTATATAAATAAATGTTGTTGTTGTTGTTGTTGGCTACTTGGCTACGATCTGGGAGATTTTTAAAGTGAAATTTCAGGACTTTATGTTAACCACCAGACTGCACCAGAGACCCGCAGATGTACAAGCAGCCACCCTCAGACGAGTAATGGGAGTGAGTGCCGACATGTCTAACGACACAATCTGCACTTGACGGAGGAACAGTAAAAGGACTCCGCCGCCATTTTGACTGCCCTCGAGAGGCATTTCAATTTGACAAAGAATGTCATATTTGAGCGCTTTGTCATCGGATCCATTAAGCTAAAGGAAGGTGAGACAGTAGACGTATTTGTAACTAAACTAAGGGAGAAAGCTGTAACGTGTGATTATGGACAGTTGAAAGACAAACTGATTAGAGACAGGCTGGTGTTAGGTATTACTGATGAAAGCACACGACACCACTTGCTAAAAGAACAGGAACTTACTTTGTCATCCGTTATCGACATCTGCCGAACTGCGGAGCAAACAGATTTATGAATGAAGGCGCTAACGCAGGCTAAAGCGGATGACATAATTAACGCTGCGGACATCTGAAAGCCAGCACAACAAGGTACACTCAAGTCCACCAAGTCTCGACTTCCGAACAACCCTGGGAGCGCTGACAAGTGCAAGTACTGTGACAGCACACACAACGGGGAAGAGCCACGTGCCCAGCTTTTGGCAAGGTGTGCCGACTCTGTGGGACTCTCAGACACTTCAAGATGGTGTGCCTTAAAGTGAAACGAGACCAGAGTCAGCTGCATACGATAGTCACCCAAGCCGAGCTCGAACAGCAGGAGGACGACGATGCTGACGGACACACCGCCAGTACGACGGGGTCACAAAGCTCCCGAGGGAAAAAGTGGTTTGCCTGCCTACAGCTCCATGGCACCCAACAATGTTGCCAGCTGGACTCGAGAGTAACGTGCAATGTCATGAGTCTACGGGATAAACGTAAGCTAGCACCCAATGTAAAGCTAATTCCTAGCCAGACGAGACTAAAATTGCATTGGGGGAGGTGATGAAGTCTGTGGGCCTTTTCCGCGCCGAATGTCTGATAAAGGGACATAGTCACAAGCTAGAATTTGAAATAGTTGAAGCAAATCAAAATCCGCTCCTATCAGGTTCAACATGTGAGTGTTTGGGACTGATGCACATCACAATACCGGAAGAACTTCATAATTTAGAAGGCCATATCACAGAGACGCTGACCAAACACGAACTTACCACCAGATACCGGTACGTATTCAGGAATTCCATCGAATCTCTCCCTGGGGAGGTACACTTTGACCTGGATCGGACTGTCACACCAGTACAATGCTCACCGTGCAATGTTCCAGTTACCCTCAGGATAGCTGTCAAAGCCCAAATGGACAAACACATACGTGATGGCCATCCAGCTCCAGTGACTGACCCCACGAAATGGATAAGCAACATGGCCATAGTAAAAAAACCTGTGAAAATCTGAATCTGCATTGATCCAAAGGCATTGAACAAAGCTCTGAAAAGGTCCCACTATATAATGCCGACACTCCAAGATGTCCTTTATAAGCTGCCCAAAGCCGGTCATTTTTCATTGGTGGATGCCCGGGACGCCTTCCTACAAATTAAATTAGACAATCATAGCAGCCTCCTTATGACGTTCTGGACACCATGGGGGTGAATGCGTTGGCTCATGTTACCTTTTAGCATGTCAGTAGCTCCTGAGGTGTACCAAAGTAAACAACATGAATTATTAGCTGGCCTGTGCGGTGTCGAGCCGATTGCAGATGATATACTTCTAGTGGGTTGTGGAGACTCTCTGGAGGAAGCCACTCGCGACCACAATGCCAATATAATTGCCTTAATGGACCGCTGCAGAGAAGTTAAGCCGAGACTGACCATCAACAAGCTGCAGTTTAAACTGAACAAAGTTCGTTTTCATGGACACATACTCTCAGCTGAGGGTCTCAAGCCAGAACCAGATAAGGTAAGGACTATAAAAGACATGCCTGCTCCCACAAAGGGTGTACAAAGGTTCATCGGATTCATTAAATACCTGTCGAAATTCATGCCCGCCTCTCAGAGGTGTGTGAGCCTTTGCGCAGGCTCCTGGATAAAGACACGCAGTAGCACTGCAGGCTGCTGAAGCACCAGAAGGCCGTGGATGAAGTCAAGCACCTTATCGCTGTGGCGCCAACACTAAGATATTACGATGTTAACAAGCCCATAACAGTTCAGAGTGACTCCAATCAGAATGGCCTCGGCTGCTGCCTAATACAGGAAGGGCAGCCTGTAGCATTCACTTCCAGAGCTCTCACCACAACCGAGCAGAATTACGCTCAGGTCGAGAAGGAATGTGTAAGCATTGTGTTTGCATGCCACCGCTTTCATAGCTATCTGTATGGTGTGAGGAGATCACTGCTGAAACTGACCACAAACTGCTAGTCACAATCTTTAACAAACCTCTGCTTAATGCCCCAAAACGACTTCAAAGTATGCTACTCTCACTCCAAAACTACGCTCTGGAAGTAACCTCTAAACCGGGCCTGATTATGTATGTGAGCGACACGCTGAGCAGAGCCACGATACGCTCTCATGGAACACGCACACCACATGTCCAGCATGTACAATGAACAGAACGATATGGAGGACATAAACCAGGCTGACTATGTGAATGTCACGCGCCGGCATCTGTCACATATCAAAGAGTCCACCGAGAGTGACGAACACCTCCAAATCCTCAAGTCAGTGGTGCTGAACGGATGGTCCAACATGAAGGTGGAAACCCCCGTGGCCATTAGGGAGTATTGGGCCTACCGCGACAAAATCAGTCTACAGGACGGGGTTCTTTATAAAGGCCAGCGTGTAATTATTACAAAGCAACTACGTACAGAGATGCTATGGCGCATACATTGGAGCCACATAGGTGGTGAAGTCTACCTTAGACAGGCACACGAGACACTGTTTTGGCCAAATATGCACGGAGATTAAAGACCATGTAGGACAGAGCACCATGTGCAACGAATACGCACACGAACAGCAGAAAGAGACCATGATGTCACATCCACTCCCCACACGTCCATGACAAATTCTGAGTATGGACATATTTAACTACGCAGGAAAGGACTTTCTGCTGATGGCTGATCACTACTCAGACTTCTGGGAAGTTGAACTATTACCTGACCTATCAGCAGACACCACCATTAAGAGATGCAAAGCTCAATTGGCCAGGTACGGCCAGCCCGACCAAGTCATTACAGACACGGGTCCACAATTTGCTTGCACTATGTTCTCAAAGTTCACTCGGCAGTGGGGTTTCGAGCACGTTACTTCATTCCCAAAGTACCCTAAAGCCAACGGCAAAGTGGAATCAGTGGTGACAATTGTTAAAAGACTTTGCAGACGAGCGAACCGTGCGGGTAACGACCCATGGAAAGCGATTTTGCTCTGGAAAAACATGCCGACTATGGGCATGGACACCAGCTCCGCACAGCGGCTGATGGCCCACAGGCTGTGAAAACACCCCACCTGGTGACTGACACACTGCTCCAACCATGTGTAGTTATGGATGTCCCTGATAAGCTGCATTTTAAAAGGCAAGTCACAAAACTATCATTTGATAAAACGACCAGAGACCTTCCCGAGCTGAACGTGAGACAAAGCATAAGAATGAAGCCTCTTCCGGGAGACAGAACCGGCATATGGAGACGGGGAACTTGCCTCCAACAGGTAGCCCCACGCTCCTATCTGGTAGATGTGGACGGAGCTCTGTACCAGTGCAACCGAGTGGACCTCAGGCCTGCCGAGTCTACGCTCACAGAAAGGTTTCAGGCTAACACAGAGCCCAGTGAGGCACCGCGCCAAGATGTGCGGACCGAGGCCAAAGTGGAGGACCAGCCGGAGCATCCACCTGAAACCGACAGCGCGGCCATCTCACAGACAGGGAAGATGAAAACTGAGAATACATCTGACATCTCGCACTACACACGCAGCGGCAGACGGAATTCAGCCGCCGAAAACACTCGACCTCTGAATATTTACTTGATGTGGTTATGTTGGTTCACTTTCTTGAAATGTTCGAGTTAAAAAAAAAGAACAAAAGTTTTTCTGTGTAAATAACTAACACCAGAGAATGTGCTGGACTACAAAGTCAGAAGAAGGGGGCTGTTAAGGGGTTATGGTGCCACCTAGTGGCAGACACTATATAAACAGACTGAGAGTCCTGTAGGCAGTGGACTGTAATGTACAGTTAGAATAAAGCAGACAGAGTTCACTTGTGGAAAACGGCTCTGAGTGGTCTGTACACACAAACAGAGTGCCAACCTCGGAGGGCCTGGCTGTGCAGTGTGGAGGCGGCCAAGACGGGGGGGGGCGGCAGAAAGGAGTTCGTGCTGCAGAGTCTCACGAGTGATGGGTGAGCCGGGGAGACAGAAGGAGGTGGGCTGAGATCACATGATGAGAGACCCTGCATTTGTAACCTCTGTTTTAACAGATTTATTTCTTATGGATTTTATACCCACCTTTCACTGGTTTTAAGGATTTATTTGTGTATTTCTTTAAGAACACTGCACATGTGGACACTTTAGATTTTATTTTTGACTGTTTTTCAATAAAAGCACTCGAGCACTTTCCACCATCCCCTGACTTCAATGAGATTTGTCCGCTCATCTTGGTCATAACTATCGATGGTGTTGGTTCAACAGACTCCTATGTGGGAAGAGGGAGTCTGGAGGGGCCGACATCATCACATATTACATACTGAAGTCCACATCAGAGTCCATGTTAGTCCTCTTTATTAGTCAAATTGTCCATCCCATAATAAGTTCTCGTCTCCTGCTTATCAGAGTTGTGTGAATGTTGTTGGTGAGGAGAATCGACTGACTGATGTTAATCCACTCAAATAATGAATTTTTGTTTTTTTTATTTGTCCATGCCAGTAATTTATCAGATTATTCAGTAAAGACCCCACCTGTTAGACTCTCTTAAGGTAACTGAAGACCACTCAGTGTAAGAAACAGAATCATAGGATTCATTAATAGACACAAGGATTGTAGAACTATGAAAACGGATTAAAAACTGAAGTGACAGACGGGACACCAGGCAGGCAGACAGACAGACAGACAGACTCACACACACTCACACGTAACACACAGCAGGCGCTCGCCGCTCTCGGCTCCTTCACAGTTTTTTAGATTTTCTTGGTTATTCAAGTCATTTTATCTCAGGATTTGGGAGACTTAATCAAGTCTGTTGAACAGGCTCGTCTACTCCTGCACTCTACGATTAACACACACAGATCCGAGTCACACAGTTGGGTATAAGTGATGCCCTGATGCCAGTCCCTCTGTCATAGCCCATCTCAGACTCATTCCACTTAAGTACATAAGAGTGACCCCTCCAGTCTGTCACTTCTCAGTGTCCCACACTGGGACTCACTGTCACCAGCACTAACAAATGTACAGATGTCTCTGAGACACATGAAGGCCCATATAACATTTGGTTTTATGCCAGTTACCAACCAAGGGGGTCTTACTTCTGCCGCCCTTGCTCTTCTTTAGCCAGCAGACACACCACATGCACTTCTGATCAGGTCATCTACCTCAACCTCAGCATATTCAGGCCTGGCCAGTACTTGGATTGGAGACCATCTAGGAAAATCTTGGGTGTCTACTGGAAGAGGTGTTGGTGAGGTCAATAGGGGGCTTACCCGGTGGTCTGAATGTGGATCCCAGTGCCCCTGTACAGTAATGAGGACACTGTGCTGTATAAATGGTGCTGTCCTTCAGATGAGGTGTAAAACTGAAGTCCTGACTCTCTGTTGCTATTAAAGATCCCTCTGTGTCCTCCATGTTTTGGCTAAGTTGCCCTCCAAGGCCTTGCCATTGTGTCCCCCTAATTGTCTCCTCTCTCTCATCAGCTAACAGTTTCTCTCACCACTTCACCATCTAATAGTTCATGTGTGGTGAGCATACTGGCACAAAAATGGCTGCCATCACATCATCAGGTGGATGCTGCACATTAGTGGTGGTAGAAGTTGCTCCCCACTCACTGTGTAGAAGAGATTTGAGCAGTGAGAAAAGCACAATAAAAATATAAAGAATTATTATTATTATTCAAGTGCAACCTCTCGGTGTTGATAATACCCTGGGCAAGAAAGCAGCAATTTCCAACATCCGTTGCCCTAATGTTTACTTCTGTCACTCAAGAAATAAAGACAAAGTACAGAAATGTCAAAGGAATGTGTCATTTAATAAGCTGGGAGGAAATATAAGTGATCAGCGTGGACCTCAGCGTTATCATCTGCAGTGCACCTCCTATTGGAATGTAATTTATGTAGTAATAAAATGCTGATCTTTGTGATGAAATTACAGGTTTAGAACATGCTAACTGATAAATAACACACTTAGTCAGTGCATGGTCACAGATATGAAACCAAAAACACATGAACTCTGAAGTCTCCACACCACGGCTGTCCTCAACATTCCACTCAGGACAGGTCTTTCCACCAGTCAGCTTTCTTCTTTTGTTTTCAGTCGGTTTTTGCCTTTTCTGTGCTGTCCTTTCTGATTTTGTCCCTGTCACCTCTGACACTGAGTGTATTTCATCGATGTCACCTCTTCATTTTGTGGTTTCCACTTTTTATATTTTTCTGCCTTCTTGCATTTCATAGCCAATGTGCCCTTTTTAGGTAAGTCCTTGTAAGAGTCAAGCTATACTCACACATTTGAGAACATCAATGACATGAAATGTAAAAAGAGTGTGGCCAGAAAATGAAACATAAACTTACAAAACACAGAAAGTCCAAGCAGAGTGAACCACCGCTGAGTAGTGAGGGGGTCAAATGTGACCTTCAGTGGTGGGGGTACAGAAGGGGCCACTTCTGCTTTTTGGAGTTTTCTGTCAAGTAAATGAAGCTGAAGCTTTGTGTAGCTGACACTCTCTCAGAGCAGAGCTTTCTAATCATCCATCCTGCTGTTGGAGTTTATTGAGCTCCTGTGGCCTCCAGCTTGTAGTCTCGATGTGAAGAAACATTGTCTTGGGTTTCGATATGAAGAAGGTGCTGAACTCAAACTGAAACCTGAACCAACACATTCAGAGTATACAGCGTCCTTCACACACCACCCCAGGATATACTGACATGGAGCAAAGTAACATCCGTTATATTTTTAGGTTAATTTATCAAATTTTCAGCTGGGGTAGCATATATCACTGTGTATTTCTGCTGTGTCATCCCTTTTTCTGTTATAGTTCAGACAATAAAATCAGATCATTTCATTTTCATTGTGTTGTGCATTTATTATGGTGTCCCATTTCTCATAAAATTATTATTATTACTTTAAATAAAGTTCCTTCGACATGTTAATTGATATTCTTCACAACTGTGGTCCCCCGTGCTAACCGTAGCATGCTGTTGTAACTCCCTCTTCAGGTCAGTCAGTAATAAGATGACATCCCAGAGACAGTCCAAGTTCAATAGTACTCAGATAAGGCCCCATCTCCAAAGCTCCAAAACAAAAATAGTCCCCTTGTTGTCAGTGGCACCTTCTGGTAGTTGGCACTGCACTGTGGTTTTGATTTGACTTCTCCATTTTTTCATTATTACATTGAACTTTTTCAGTTGTGTTCAGTCCCTGTGTGGCTGACATACTGGCAGTACCGCTTCTGAGTCCATCATGAAATCTTACGTGTCGCTGTTGATGGCTGATACAGGAGGACCACTTTCAACATTCAGAGCAGCTAAGAGGCTTACCATAAGTAAGCCACTAATTTATGACTATGAAGGCCACTGCTGTTTGAAAAGCATTAACCACATTTAGGACAACAATGAGGTTTCTTGCAAGTGTGCTTCTTGCAAGGACTGAAGTACACTTAAGTATAAGAATCGTTTCCCCCATTAAGGACAACTAAAATATTTTTCTCCAGTATGGATTTTGGTGTGTCTATGAAGACATTTCTTGTTTGCATAACATTTGCCACATTCAGAACAGACATACTGCATTTTATCTTCAGTGTGAGTTTGTGTGTGTACTCGAAAACACGTACTGTTGAAAAACATTTTTCCACATTGAGAACAGCAATATGCCTTCTCTCCAATATCAATTTCTGTGTGCCTTTGAAAACTGAGTTTGTTAGAAAATTGTTTTCCACATTCTGGACAACAATAAGGTTTTTCTCCTGTGTGGCTTCTTCTGTGCCTCTGCAGATGGCTACTTTTGGAGAACGACTTACAACAATCTGAACAGCAATGAGGTTTTTCTCCTCTGTGGATTATTCTGTGACTCTGAAGATGCCTTCTACCTGAGAACAATTTACCACATTCTGGACAGCAATGAGGTTTTTCTCCTGTGTGGATTCTTCTGTGCGTCTGAAGAGACCTTATACGTGAGAATGATTTACCACATTCTGGACAGCAATGAGGTTTTTCTCCTGTGTGGATTCTTATGTGCATCTGAAGATCGCTTCTCCTTGAGAACGACTTGCCACATTCTGAACAGCAATGAGGTTTTTCTCCAGTGTGGATTCTTCTGTGGTTCTGAAGATAGCTTATAAGTGAGAATGATTTACCACACTCTGAACAGCAATGGGGTTTTTCTCCTGTGTGGATTCTTCTGTGCCTCTGAAGATGGCTTCTCCTTGAGAACAACTTACCACATTCTGAACAGCAATGGGGTTTTTCTCCTGTGTGGATTCTTCTGTGACTCTGAAGATGGCTTCTCCTTGAGAACGACTTACCACATTCTGAACAGCAATGGGGTTTTTCTCCTGTGTGGATTCTTCTGTGATTCTGAAGATGGCTTCTCCTTAAGAACGACTTACCACATTCTGAACAGCAATGAGGTTTTACTCCTGTGTGGATTCTTCTGTGTGTTTGAAGAGTGGTTATACGTGAGAACGATTTACCACACTCTGAACAGCAATAAGGTTTTTCTCCTGTGTGGATTCTTGTGTGACTCTGAAGATTCCTTCTACTTGAGAACGATTTACCACATTCTGGGCAGCAATGAAGTTTTTCTCCTGTGTGGATTTTTCTGTGACTCTGAAGATGCCTTCTACTTGAGAACGATTTACCACATTCTGGGCAGCAATGAAGATTTTCTCCTGTGTGGATTCTTCTGTGCCTCTGAAGATGGCTTCTCCTTGAGAACAACTTACCACATTCTGGACAGCAATGGGGTTTTTCTCCTGTGTGGATTCTTCTGTGTGTCTGAAGATTGCTTATACGTGAGAACGACTTACCACATTCATGACAACAATGTGCTTTTTCTCCATTGTGAATCTTCATATGCTTATTAAGATC
The DNA here is from genome assembly GCF_900747795.2 of Erpetoichthys calabaricus. NCBI lineage: Eukaryota > Metazoa > Chordata > Cladistia > Polypteriformes > Polypteridae > Erpetoichthys > Erpetoichthys calabaricus. The sequence goes on from NC_041398.2 coordinate 5,790,371, forward strand.
ACTTTTTTGTATGAATTGTTTGCCACATTCCAAACATTTTTCTTCAGTATGAATTTGGATTTCTTTCTCCACTTGCTGTCGATCAGTTTTGGTGGCTTCTCTCTGTGTTAGTCCAGCAGAAGGGAGAGAACTGCACTGCAGACAGGCTGCTGTTAGGTTCTGTGATCCTCTTGCTGATTTTTTCATACCTTTCTCTTCGTATTGAGGAGAAGGCTGACCAAATAAAGATGGAGAGAAGCTGCCATTCTTCTGTAAGTCTGAAAGAAAACAAATATTTTAACTATTGTTTTTTTTTCCTTGACATCTTAATCCAAGGTGACTCATAACATTTGAGACACAATTGGTTACATTTCTCTTGTTTTTCAACAGGATCTCAGACAGGTCACATGACTTGCCTGTGGTCACATGGTTTCAATAGTCGAATTTGAACCTGCAACTACAGGTGTTTGATATCCAAATTTCTAACAACTCCCCACCTTTTAAAATAAATTAAACAGTACAAGTAAAGCGGTGGCACACTGGTTGGAGTTCCCTCCTCACACTGAGGTGCCATTTATGGTCGCGCCACTCCATGTGTGGTCTTTACATGTTCTGGTGCCGGCTGTTTAATTTCTACACCTTTCTCTCATATGTGAAAGACAGGCCTGATCTGATCAATTGATCACAAATCAAAATCTGCCAATTGTCACTCCAAATGACTTGACCAATGACCAGCAAATTAGCAAATCTTAACATTTGATCTTGAATGATAAGAGAATGCAAGAGAAATTTTGAACATTACCAAAATACAAAAACATGTCCTTGCCAGTCTAAAAGTTTTATTGCCTTCCAACAAGAGATAACAAATTTGCGGTTTGTAATATATGTGCAATAAGAGGTCAGTGATGGAGGATTCTCTGCTAACACTTTCAACAATACAAACTTATGCAGCATCTCAGAAGTCAAAACAAAAGGGACTGGTGTGAAGAACGAGCTGTTCAAAGGATGAGGCGACCAGCAAGCTTAGTCTAGCTCAGTCACCTACTCTCACTCGGCCTCCAATAATGGCAGCACTTAGAAAACTCAACCTTATAATACTGACAGCAAGAACGGCAAGACTTACTATGACAGCAAAAACAGTGGAATTCGTAAGCCTGGACAACTAGCCACTTTCAGTTCTGGAAGATGTCACCTTCTAGATCATTTAGATCCATGATTCCATCTGCTAGTGAGTGTTTGTTGACCGATTTATTTGTATAATTAATTAACCAGGCATTAGCTATTATGACTAAAATCCCTTTTATTAGCCTTTCAGTGAATGTGTAGGTAGATGGGAGAAATTGGATGCAGAGTTTTACTGAGCTGCTACACAAATATAAATCGTTATCAAGTGGACGTCGATTAGTTAGTAATTGTAATCAGCCCTCTTATTTGCTTGTTGGGTACAATGGTATAAGCCTAGTTTTTAGGCATAAATGATACTAATTATACATAATAAGCATTGAGTGTGAATAGTCACTATACAGTTACGAATTCTGTAACAGACATTATTATCATAATGATTTTTTCCCCAAATTAAACAATAGTACAAGTACACGTATTTCACAGATGATTGCAAATCTCAAACACATAAACTGCTTAGTGCAGGTGTCTCGACCACACAGACGCACTCGGAGTGACAGACGACAACCGAGAGATCAAAGAAACTCCACACCAACAGAACTGCAGAATGCATGAAGAAATTGTCAATAAAGATAAAAACGATATTTGAGTCAGCAGCATCAGAGGTGAATCTTTATATCTGTGAACCTCATACCACAAGAGATGCTGGGCCACTGGCGTTCTGGAGGACCAATAAAAGTCGTCATCCTCCCTGTGCCCTCCTTATATGAGTGGGGACAGCGAGGGTCTGTTCAGTATGGCAGCACACGTCGTGGATGACAGGAGGACCAGACTATCCTCAGAACATGCAGAGATGCTTATATTCATAGATAAGAACCTGAAGCGTTCACCAAGACTGTCTCGTTTTCTTCTTGTTGTAGTCAACGGCTACAAATATCTAATTGAACATTTTATTTGATTAGAAATGTGGAGTATGATTAAGATATGCCCTTTGTTTTGTTTAGCTTGTTTTTGTTCCATTATGTGTGCATTATGGGTAAATGTTCTGTGTGTATGCTGTATGCCGTAGCACTTTATTATGGAATGTGAAGTTTATGCATGGCTAAAAATACATTTATTATTAAAAAAAAGAAAAATGGTATTATTATTATTGATATCAGCAGATCATAATAGAATTGATGATCAATATCAGCTCTAAAGACTCCGATCAGAGCCTTCCTACAAAATAATGAGTCTGAATTTAGGTTTTCTCTTCTTAATTTTAATGTATGTGACGATATTTACATCCTCTAGAACCTAATCTGACCTAAAATCTAAACATACAAATATATCCACCTGTGTTAGGGGGGCACAATGTTTAGCACACCTGCTTTATTGTTCAGGTGTCCTGGGATCAAATCCTGCCCACACTTGTTCTACATGGGGGCTCTAAATGGTGTTTCTGGTCATTATGGTGCTTCCCATCATCCACAAAAACATGCAGGTGAAGTGGAGTGGTGACTCCAAATTGACCCGATGTGACTGTGGGAGACGGAAGGGTCCAAGATCATCTCCAAGTGAAGATTTCACACCACTGCCAACCTGTCCAGGCCATGCTGCCCCAGCAAGTTCAGGCTGAGAACAGAACACAAGATGCTGAAGGAAGACCCTGAGACCCCCTGAATGTCATCATGGCTCGTACAGGTAGCTCTTGTCACTGTTAATTATGTTAACTAATGTCTTATTTTAATTTTGTATTTTGTCTTTTATTTTTCTTTTCTTCATTATGTAAAGCACTTTGAGCTACTTTTTGTATGAAAATGTGCTATAGAAATAAATGCTGTTGTTGTTGTTAATGTCAAAGTGCACAAGATTACCATTAGAAAGATGAGGCACATATTAGGTGTGCACTGGCTTGAGCAAATTCACTCTTATTTAGTACATAGGGGTGAGGATTTTATTCTTATTTCTTTTTGTGGTCATTTGTGCCTTAACTGCCACACAATTTAAGAAAAATACATGTCTTTAACAAAATATGACTTTTGATATTCTCATTGAACGTAATGCGCTGTTGGCCTAACATATGTCACAACTTCAGTCAAAGCTTCATGATGTTCAAGTCATGCGCTTAACACTTTAGAAAAACTTGGGTGAAAAAGGAAAAATATAATTTTTCATTTATTAGGTAACCTATTGTTTGTTATCATGCACTGGAGCAGGTGGTCTTTATCCAAGTTCAATTAACCGTGTTTTGCACTCTCATTTCAATCTTCTTAAAACATCAAAGCACCCACCGTTACAATTTATAAATGCTGTCTATCTTTTATATTTCATCACATTACTCACTTATTCCAACACTCCCAGTTGACTCTTCTCCTTCTCCCCCATTTCCCTCGGTGATTTTCTCTTCAGACTCTGATAACTCTGATTTCAGCTCTGCAGAATTCTCCTGCGTAGCCAGTCGTCCCGTATTAGTGGACCAGGGCTGTAAACTGGATGGAGATTCTTCACAGGCATCTTGCTTGAAAATATGTTCAGTTTCATGCTTTTGAAGTTCAGGACCAACGGAGAAATCATTCAAATCCTCAGCTTTAATGACAGCAGTCACCCCCTTGCAGTCCTCCTCCTCTTTAAAAACTGAAATTCTTTCTTTGTGATCCTCCAGCTTCACACACAAATCCTCTGGTATGAGCCGCTCACAGTCCTCTTCTTTAATGTCCACCGTTCTTTCATCCATGCCATTTTCTTTGGCAAAGGCCATGCTGTGTGGGAAACTCTTCTCTGTCTTTAAGTGTCTGCCCTTCTCGTCTCAGATTCACTTCTCACATAGACAGCCCTGAGATGGAGACCATTAGACACCTCAGTGTATGACCAAGTGAAATGGGAAAGTCCTGTGAAAATAAAAGTATAGAATTAACTTCATAAAGTCAGTAAAAATAATGAGCACACTTCAGGGTCACAGTGCCCTCTATGACATTTGGTTCAAAGTCACATTTTCCATGATTTCCTCCTCTACCTCACAGTTTAAAATTACAAATCAAACAATTCAGATGTGATCAAAGTGCACTGCAGACCTTCATTAAAGGGGATTTGCATTTCAGTCCCACCATGTAGGTATGACAACACTTTATCTACACGGCACCATCATGTTTGGACACAGCAATGGCAGGTCTATTAAAGCCGTCATATTTAGGGCTTTGTTGGATATCCTTGCTGGACATGAACTGCGCATCGGGAGCTTCATTCTGTTAAGTTCTTATATTCTATATCTTATATATGTGCTCCTATTTGTGGGATTACTGGACTGCATCCCGACTGGGAGAAGAACATTCGAGGTTTAAGGAGAGTTGGTTTGTAGGAGGTTACTCGTACCAGGTATGTTTTATGGGAAAGAAGAATAAAAAGTGTGTGGCAAACATCAAAGGTATGTTTTCTTGTTAAAGACACGTGAATTAGTTAGCTCCATGAGACAGAAATGTCAAAGCGAGCAAAATCAGATACCCCAAACGTCCAAAAACTAAGAAATATGAGCTTAACTGCAAAATTGAGGGCACGACAATATCCTGCCAACTTTTTTTTCAAGTTTTGCCAGCACACCATAGACTGGACACGAGAAGATACTTGCAATGACCTTGTCAAATGTAAAACCCACCTCAAGAACAAGAAGAAATTAAGATCAATAGGTGTTCACCTTCAGGTAACAACAGCAGAAACAACAAAATCGTCAGATGCAAGACGCCAGTTTGTGGAGGATTTTGTGGCCTCTTGTGCAGAGTCGGACATACCGCTCAAAAAAAAAATGACGAAGATCCGTCCTTTCTTTATTAAGCATTGTAAACAGGGGGGTGCACTGCCAAAAACTGAGAGCAGTCTTCATCAAACTCATTGGTCCCTGTCTTTGTACAACATATGGAGGACATTCTTCGAATGACTCGTGGCAATGATAGGCGAGTAAACATTCGGCTCAGGGCCCTCACAAGTGGGTGTGAAGGTTGTGCACCACACAAGGGCGCTATGCTGGAGAGGGAACCAAAAGGTGACGGAAAAAAGCCCACAACAAATAAAATATATTAATTTTTCATGTGAGGCTTTATCCCGTTGTGTGCATTTTTGCTATAACCGCAGCAAAATTGGAGCATCAATGTTGTAACAAAGATGTTCTGAATTAGCTGGTTTACTGGAATCAATAAAACGACAGCACAAATGTTACTGCATGCTGGTCTTTGTTTCTGGGGTATTTAAAGGGGTTTTCCCAGCAGATGCAGTTTTGTGATAATATCGGCCGACTCCATGGGTGGTGTTTATGAAGAAAGAAAGAAAGGAAGGAGGGTCAAGGCGCGCCTCTCAGAGCCACCGAGGGCCGCCATATTGTATTTGTACCTTTTCTTGGAAATGGAATAATTCATTGTCAATGATGCTGCAAAAATTTCATTTGAAACAGATAATTTTTTAGTATAATTCAATATGTTTATAATTTATTTTCATTGTCTACAAAATGCTGGAACATTTTATTTAAATATTTAAAACAATTAACTTTGAAACCATTGCCCAATATAAGATGGGAAAGCAAAAGACACAATTAGACCCTTAAAATTACAAATAAAAGAAATATATCTTGCTTTAAAAGAAACTTAAAATGATACAACAAAAGATATGGATACAAGATTTCAGGCCAACACATTCATTTCAAAGTTAACTCATTTTAAATGTATATGTTCTCTTTTTATGTGGCAAAATATTTTGAGTAAAATTAATGTCATTAGTAAAATGTTACAAAGATTTAAGCTCTTGAAATTTTAAAAAAGCTTAAACATTACTTGAATGATTTCAGGACAGATGAATCATTTGAAGCGATAATAAAAAGTGCAGCACAAATTACAGAAGAAACAGACGTTGAAGCAACATTTTAGGATAATGTAAGAGAGCAAAGAAGAAAAAGAAGTTTTGATTACGAATCGAAAGAGGAATGCACTAGAAATGCAAAATTAACTTTTAAAACTTTTTTTTTAATTAATAATTAATTCAGCCATAATATTGATAATCGAACGATTTCAACTTTTAGATAAGTACAATAATATGTTTAAAGTTATATGGCAAATAAGTTTGTTCTCGAATCGGGATGAAAGTAATATCCTAAAACATCGCAAGGATTTGCATCTAAAATGAAGAGATGATATAGACGGTCATTCTGTTTTCGAAGAATTCAAATCTTTACGATTTTTTCTGGATAAAAATATCAGTGAAAGATGATAATTTAATTGATTCATTTACAAATTCAGCTATCTCACTAAGAATTTATTTGTCACTGCCGGTTACAGCAGCGTCTACAGAAAAAAGTTTTTCTATATTAAAAATTATAAAAAATTACTTACGATCATCAATGAGCCAAGAACGGTTGTCGAATTTGTCAATAATTGCAATATAGAAAATGAAAAATTAGATAAATTAGACACGAGTAATATCATCAAAAGGTTTGTCAGTGCAAAGGCTAGAAAAGTGCCATAATAAATTTTTGTAATTAATTTTTTATATTGTTAAAATGTATTTTGGAATTTTTTTCTTACAATATTGTGTCATATGTATCAACAGTTCTTCATCCTTTTCATTTAAGATTCAGGATTTATTATTATATTTGATTCAAGGTCCTGTTGCCTCGGTATTGATTGAATACGAAAATTGAATTGTAAAACAGTAAAGTAGTTTGGAAAACTAGAAGTAAATTTTATGATGGGCGCCAAATCAGTTTCTGCACAAAGGCGTCTTACATATCAGAGCCGGCCCTGATTCGGCTGTATGGTAATTAATATATATATATAAATATATATATATATGGGCAGTTCTAATGGGATGTACTTACTGCAAATAATGCAACCAATGGAATTATATTTAACCGGTATTAACAGTCTTTGACATAGAAAACTGTGATTAGTGAGCGGCACTGGTTGTTAACTGGTTTCCTTTTGAAAATTAACAACGACTTTCCCAATCGCCCCTAATTTCCAAAGCCCTGCACTCGCAGTAAATGCCGTCTGTCGGTCTGCCCCCTTATTTGTGAACACTGTGGCCCATTCTCAGCCCCCCCATGACGGACCCCCTGCTCACCACTTTAAACAATGAGGACAGACAGTTGAGCTCCAGCCCATAATAGTCGAGTCTGCAGCTTTCACATTTTGTATTTTGATGGCTTCATGTGGTCCGACACAAACAGCCCGATTGGCTCGAGTCCTGTTCTTCATTTAACACGGCCATCTCTAGTAAGCTAAAGTATCAAAGTGTACAGAAATACTGAGAGTAGTTGCAAAGGATAAACGACATTAAATAAAACAATACCGTTACAAATATCACAAAACTGTACTCGTAATGCCATGCCAGCTGTAAATTTTACTGTATCCCACCAGCAGCACTAGTTTGTGTAATGTTTATATTTTTTATTTCCCATTAAACAAATCAAAGTCTCCCTGTTACAGTGAAACCGCACGAGCATCTTTCCTGATAAGAAAAATGAAATAATTTAAATTATTTCTAACAGGTCTCAGTATGAGACAAACTGCTGGAAATGAAACCTGAACGCGGCCTGTAGAGTTACATCGCTCGACGCCACTTTAATAAAGTTTGCCGTTGACGGCTTTAGAAGAAAAAGAAAAAACACAAAGAACACGCAGAGCTCAAGAAAAATCAGAAATTAACGACGGGGCCGTGCGGGAGCGAACGGCTGAACAAGCGCGTGCCCGACGGAGAGCACAGTTCGGAGCATGCGCGAAATCAAAAGGTGAAACGGCGCGGAAAAGTGCACGAGCGCGAAGAAAGAAGAAGCAACCCGGTGTTAACGCGCCTCCGCCAAGTTAGATGTACATTACATTTCACGGGACACCAACCGGGAAATAAATTAACGTAGCACCAGCTAAAAGTGCGCGACCCCCTTCATCCACAATAACCTCGTGAAGGTGCGATTTGCTGTGCCGCCGCCTCCTCCACCACGTAGCGCTTAATCCCCAAGCTATCCACGCGGCGTCAGCCACCTCCTCAAATTTAAAGCCACCCAACATGTCGCGATCTTCCTCACTGCTGGCATTCCCACCCGGAGGCGATCCCCACATTCGATTTTGTCTCACCTTCCGCACCTTTGTTTGGTCTTCTGGCCTTAAAGAAGTCTGAGCGCGAGGGTCTCAGAGCAAACAGAGAGGAACTGCAGCACGTGATAGATACACTAGCTACTACGTCATTCACGACACGCCCACAACATCTTTCACGGGACGCCCACTGCAAGGATGAACTGCCCGCTTATTGTAAGGCAGCATCACTGAAGAGATGGCCGCTGTAAGAATGACAGCAATTGGTGTTACGTGGGACAAGCAGAAATGTCTTTTAGTCTCATACTTATAATATCTAAGCTTTTTAAAGTAACTTAACTAATTTCTAGTCACCTTGCCAAAAACGTTACTGTTACTATTTGAAGCCAAATTGACATTTAGAGATATATTAAAATATATTTTATTATATCTGGAAATTAATTTTAAATATCTCAGACTGAATTATAGATATCTAAAAATAAATCAATTTTTTTAAATGATATGCTGCACATTTTCAGATATCTTAAAATAACTTCCTAAAATAACTTAAATAACCTTAGAGATATCTCAGTAATACTTCCTGTAAAATTTCTTATTCTTTCAGTGGAACTTCCTGCCTATTTTAAGATATCTCGAAATGCACAGGAAGTGATTTTGAGATATCATGAATTGTATTTCAGATATCTGTGAACAGACAGGATGATATTATGAGATATCTTAAAATGTAATAAAATTACTTTCGTTTTTTAATAATACTTCCGCTCATTAAAACTGACAGAGGGTGCTGTGCGGCGCGTGTTTTATTTAAGTAGCGTTGTGTGTTTGAATAATCGTAATAAAGCTTAAAATATCCAGGCTTTAGTTTTTATTGTCTTATTCAGAGTTTATGTAAAGCATTGGCGTTATAAAGTGTAAAAAGAAACTTTACACAAATTGTCGTTGCTCGTGCAGATTGCTGCAGTATTCTGTTCAGAAAAGGAAACCCACGTTTATATTATTGTCGTACAAAACGGCAAGTTTGGAATTACGGGATTGTCATAAAATACAATTTTACGATTGGGAGCGTACCTAATACCAAAAATTGTCTCTGTTTTCTTAAAATAAAGTGGGACGTGTATAGAAGTTTTAATCGAACCATAAATGTACATATGAAGCAGCCTAAAACATTACTTCATAACGCCGCAACTCGAACGGTAAGACATATTTTTGATCAAAAGCAACAATTAAATCTCCTTACTATTTGACGTTAAGAAAATTAAGCGTTGCATAAAAATGTTGCACGTTTTATCTATTAATTTTCTATATATAAAGCTGATATTTGACAATATATCTTTGACACAATGTATCAGACAAAAGCAATGCACAATAAGAATAATGAATCGTCGTTTCAGTCCGTCACTTTGAGAGGTAAACGGATAGAGAGTGAAGTGAGTGAAATCCCGCGGCAGATGGCGCTCTTCACACACGTCCTTCATTTACGCCCGCATCTCCCGTTAAATGAATGGCCGCCTTTTCCACTACTTTTCAGTATGCGATAGAGAAAATCCTGAAATAAAATAGGACGTAGGAAATCAAACATCGCTAAATAAATCAGAGTGTTAAAAATTAACCAGAAAGTATATTATCTGTGCAGAACACTAATTAAATAAGAAGTCAAATAAAACTGTGACAGGTAGGCAAGCATCTTTTTATTTTGTTTACAGGTCATAGTTTAGAACAAACGCCATATCGTTCTCAAACTTATCTCAAAGTGTCATTTTCTTTTTCTGTGTAAAATAGTAGTTTTAAACGATAATATTTATAATATATATAATATATATATATATATATATATATATATATATATATATATATATATAGATATAGATATAGATATAGATATAGATAATATATATATATAGATTATATATATATAATATATATATATATATATATATATCTATATTATCTATATATCTATCTATATATATATATATATATATATATATATATATATATATATATATATATATATATATATATATATATATATGAACATACGTAACTATCCGAGAAATGTGCTTGCTTTTTAAAGCAAACCAACAAATACAGGCTGTTAAAAAGACGCTATACCTGCTCGCCATGTTTTCCACATGAAGGGAAAGGTTTCGTGAAAACAACAACTGCTCACGTCTGTAACTAACGAAATGAAATACTAGTTATTCATTACAGAATTAATATGCTTTATACTTACACATTCGTAGTAAAATAGCTCTTAGATAAAAGTTACAGCTGAATGCGTTGCTGTAAAGACCAAGAAATCGATGTGAGAGGAAGTGCAGTGTCATTAAATTTAACTTAACTTAAATGTGTTCAATTCACAGTATAGTTTTTTTACTTAGAATAAGTTATAAAAAATGTTTACATTTTAAGAAAAATAATACGTTAACGTTATTCTTAACTTTTTATTGAATTAGAATTAAATAATCAATAAAAACAGTAAAACCCATTTTTATTAAAGTAATGATTATTTTGCGCCTATAGTTTTTTTGTTATTATTTTTCACACAATCAAGATTTATTTTTTACAGCCAATCAGCGCCTTCCAAACACGCAGCAGGACAGCGTGAGCCTTCATTGTCTTATGCGGCGCGGCCTCTTCGTTTCATTGTCTTATATTGAGTTGTTAGACTATTTACTGTTAAGTGCTGTTTGAACGGCCGTTTAGTACAACAGGTGGCTTGCTGAGCTCTTGAATTGATATTGAAATGAACACACAAGCCTCCTAAATGAGTTATTGAAATGTCTACGTTTACAGTGTCCGTTTTAGGAAGTCGTAGTTTTTAATTGTTCCCGTTATTATGAATTATAATTTCTCGCTGTCACATATTATTCGTTACTACTCACGAGTCTCGCTTCATTGAGATTCTGTTTTATATTCTGTATATGCAAACATTTTAAACGGAGCGTTTATTGAACTGACTGTAGCAGATTTGTCATCTTCTTAAAATGACTTTATTTATATGATATTGACAACTAATCATAAGGTCAGAAATCAAGGAGGCTGTGAGTTTCATGGACTGCGCTGTTTCTTTGTTTTCGTGACATCGCGTCAGTAGAGAGTGCGTGACGTTAACAATGCATTGTGTCCTAAATGACAGCGCACACGCTTTCACTGTAAAAAAATACATCTAAAAATCGTTCTGGAATGCTATAAAAATAAGTTGATTCAACTTGTTGTGGGGAACGAAGTTGAGACAAAATGTTATATCAAGTACGGCACATTTCAAGTATTGCTCTTAAAGTAAACATAAAACTTTAAGTTACGACAAGGTAAAAACGTTTTGTTTCATTCACGCATGTCCAGATCGTTGTTTGACTTACACTTCCGGAAGATCCAGGAAAGTGACTCTATTTCATTGCATGTGGTATTTTGTGAAGATTTTGTTAAGTTCTGAGGTACGTGATATTCTGTGACATTGACAGTGTGAGTTAAGGAAAGTGGTCAGCTTCATAATAATTCGCGAATAATTAACCTGCCGTAAAGGAGGAAGTCTAACAGCGTGAGCCGTGAATTGTTTGCATAGCTAAGCAGTTTCCTTCGTTTCACTTAAGTTGCACTTCTTTATTTTTCTGCCAGAAATTCAGAATAGTCCTAGTTCATATAGTCTTGTTGTATCAGAAATGTTAATGAATGTACCAATTTTAAAATTTAAGGAAGTCGAGTTTAAATAACAAAAGAATGTCCACGCTATCAATACCTTGTCGTTATTGCAAATTTTCACATGAAAAACAGCATGTTCTGATTAAGCACTATCGATTAAAACACTGGCATCATCTAACCAACAGAAGAGTGCAGTGTTTGTACTTGGACTGTTTAGCTTTATTTAATACAATAGAAGCTTTAAGAACGCACCTAAGCCGCGTGCATTCTAAAAGTGATAAATCGGAGTGTGCCACATTTAACTGTGAACACTGTAATTTCAAAGACATTTGCAAAGAAAGGACTTGTATTATTCACTTGAGCAGACACTTGAAAACCTCTGAAACTGTGAAATGGCTAATTGTACTTTTAAAAGCAACATTCTTTCCACATTCCGAGTGCACATTAATAGAAAACACAAACATCAGGCCTTGAAGGATTTTAGAACGTCTGTGGTGCTTGTAGAGCTGTGAACGGCAACCTTTTTCGAGTCCAAAACTTTTCTTTCGCGGCGCACCTGAGGGACTGCCCATAAATAAAGTCGTGACGACACAATCTATGGACAATCGCCAATAAAAACAGTTAATTTTAGAAATTTGAAAGACATTTTATTAATAAAGGAATCAAAGGATAAATCTTAATGTTAATTAATGTGAACGTTGAGATTGTTTTTCAGCACATATTTGCTCCGCCTTCTTCTATCCGTACAGTGAGCGAGATCTTCTAACAACGAGACTTTTTTAGTCTCACGAGATGTGTTTTTGACACCGCTGGTGTTGATATTATGATGAATGGTGAACAGCGAAAATTTAACTTGCATTCAAAATAAATACATTTGTTTATTCAACAACCGTTATCTGTTTTTCCAACATAAAATATTTTTTTAAACATTATCTTTTTAACTCTTTCAGGGCTGATGTTGACCTTTGTCAAAAGGAGAAGTTGACGACGGTAATTCACTGTAAACTACGACAAAACCAGCTGTTATGTTTCAGTTGGACTCTCGTTGCTAGAAGGAAAGAGATTCATTGGTTTGACCAAGATTTCCTGCTCTCACGTGAGTAGCAAGGCACAAACAATGGCAAAAATGGCACTGACATCTGGCAAGAGATCAAAGCGAATGTGTAAAGCATAATACTCCGTGGACGATGTTTTGCCTATTATCTCTGAAATGGACTATGACTTGGCGGACTCTGATTTTGATACAAGCGATCGAAAACAAATGTGAGGTTCCAGCTTCAGTTGGCTGGTCCTCAGTTAATCATTTTACTGACAATGTTCGCCAGCCATGCAAAGACAGCCGGGCAGCAATCCTGCCGCATACTCTTGGCAAACTGGCAACCAAAGCATGCAGCAACAGATGTTTTATGTTGATTTCTGGGTGAAACCATTGCTTTTCAGAAACTATTTTTTGGAAAAAATATTCAGCCCTCAAAGAGTTAATCAACCAAAAGTTCAAAAACACGAGCAATTTTAAATATTTTACAAAAGTTTTTGCGGCGCCCCTAGAAAATTCCATGGCGCGCGCACCAGTTGCCCAACAGTGTTCTAGAGGATGAATTAGGTGAAGCTAGCTGTACTCTAGAGGACTCTGATGATGGTGAAGATACCACAGAGGCATGTAGCAGTAACATTTTAACAAGTATTGTTGTTGAAGGAGAAAATTTAGATTTAGCAATTGAACATAAGCTTGCTGCTTTCTTTTTGTGCATGCAGACTGTACTGCACGTTTCACAAAATGCAATGCAACAGATTATTGAAAATTTAAAAGAGATCTCAGAACTTTCAGAAACCCAAACCTAACATATTATTGTGGACACTTTGAATAAAAATGGCTGCACTCTTGGTAACTCTGATCTTGCAAATATTTCAGACACCATTCACAAAAGCAACCCATTTTTAAAAGCTTGTGAAGGAGGAGGTCACAAAAGAAAGGCTTATTTTAAGAAAAACTTTGCTGTGGACCAGTTGAGTTTGTGTTCAGCCAAATATAAAACAGGTCATTTGTTTATGTTCCCATACTGAAAGTCTAAACAGCTTTGCTGGGTCGAGATGACGTTTTAGAGAACACATTGAGTACTCCAGTGGAGATACCAGGATATTATATGTCATATCTTGATGGAAAGTTTTATAAAGAAAACAAACTTCTTGGTTCCAGAGAGTTTAGAATTGCTATTTGTTTGTACATTGATGATTTTGAAGTTGCCAATCCACTTGGCACTTCACGCAAGAAGCACAAGTTAACTGCAGTATACTGGGATCTTCTTAACTGGCCATCAGAATTTCAAAGCAATCTCAATGCAATACAGTTAGCACTTCTAAGCAAAAGTCTGGATGTAAAAGAGTTTGGTTATGACACGGTTTTTGATCCATTAGTCAAAGATTTAAAGATGCTTGAACAAGAAGGTTTGTACATCAGTAAACTTTCTGGAAACATCAGAGGAACTGTGTTTGCTGTTTCTGCCGATAATCTTGCTGCACATAATCTTGCTGGATTCCAGGAGAGCTTCAAGGTAGACAAATTCTATCGTTTCTGTTTAGCACCACTGAGTGACATTCAAAGCATAGATGTACGACAAGGATTATTTCAAATAAGAACACAACAGGGGCGTGATGATTTAATCACTCAGCTTAAAACAAACCCCAGTCTTAAGTCTGCCAGTGGTGTGAAAGCTGAATGTGTGTTGAGTAAACATTTGACTTTTTTCCACCCTGTAACTGGGTTTCCACCAGACCTTCTTCACGATTTTCTTGAGGGTGCTGTGCCTTTTGAATTAAGTGTTTGTTTGCACAAGTTGATTCAAGAGAATTATTTCACACTTGACTGCCTTAACACTATTATCCAGAATTTTCCATATGACCACTCTGATAAAGTTAATCGGCCACAAAAAAATTCACAAACCTTCAGTTCCAAAAAAACAATTGGTGGTAATGGACATGAGAATTGGACACTGTTAAGACTCTTATCTTTGATGATTGGTGGTTTAGTGCCAGAAAAATAGAAAACTTGGAAAATTTTAATGGACCTGAAGGATATTGTGGAACTTGCATTTTCCAAAAAAGTTTCAGAGGAAACATTGTGCTATTTGGAGTCAAAACTCAGCTGTTTCAAGAAGTGTTTCTAGATGAAAAAATAAAACCCAAACACCATTTCATAGAGCATTATCCAAATATGACAAGATGTTTTGGCCCCTTAGTTGATCTGTGGAGCATGAGGTTTGAATCTAAGCATAGTTTTTTCAAGAGGGTAGTTCATGATTCACGCAGTTTTAAAAACATTGTAGTTACTTTGGCAAGACGACATCAGTTATTGCTGTCATATGTTTTGGACTCACCCAATTTTTTCAAACCTTTATTGCCACCTGGCAAAGTAAACGTGGTCCAAACCCAGTTCCTTGAACCAGAGCTTAAGGATATTACCAGTAAAGTGTATCCAGGCCAAAACATGGTGTCTGTCACACATACTGTATGTTTGCATGGAACTACTTACTCAAAAGGTATGGTAATATCTGTGGGGTCTTGTTCTGGTCTACCTGACTTTGCCTTCATTCAGAATATTTTAATAATAAATGGTGAAGTTTCATTTGTTGTTGAAAAACAGAGCTCATGGTACATTGAACATCTTCGGTCATATGAAGTTTCAAGGTGTATCTATGGAGATGTAATTCTTGTTTGTCCAGATCAGCTAAATGACTTTTATCCTCTTACAGCTTACAAAATAAGAGGAAAGCTTTTAATTTCTCTCAAGAGATTTATAATTTGTTAGCCACTTATTGTAATTATAGTGAACATCTTTTTTATCTTGTTTTTAGTAACATTTGTCACTATGCTACTTCGAGTTATTTTCGGACCTGACAATATACAAAAAGTGTCCATTCCCAACCCTTCTTCACTTGAAGACCTCAAAGAAATGCTATCGAAAAAGCTACAGATTAAGAAAGGATTTTCAATGCAGTATGAAGATCCTGACTTTGCAATCTACATAATGTGGAGGAACTTCCACCCGAAAAAGCCACTATAAGAATTTTTTGGGAATTAATGATGAGCCCAATAGAACAACCTGACAAAGACTCATCAGATGTTTCTTTTGACACTTTAGATACAGCAAGTCTGGTATCAGTAGAGTCCAGCCCAAGCTCATCCAGTTCTTGTCACCGTGTAAGTCAGTGGCCATCAACATTTTTCATACCAAGTTTTTCATTTGATGTAGAGATCCGCCTCAGAAAAGGCAATGAACAATATGAGAAAGAACAAACAACTTTGAATGTGCCCCGTGATATGAAAATGGAAATTTTAGACAAATTAGCAGAGCTAATGTATTCTTTCAAAGCTTACCCCACTGACAAAGAGCTTAAAAGTGTTGCAAGGGAACTTGTTTCTAAGCACCCCTGTTTGTCTGAGCCTGGACCTGAGAAGGGGTGGCAGGCATGGAAAACGAGCCTAAAGCACAAGATGGGCAATTATCGTCAAAAATTGTGCAGCGCTGGATGCTTTGAAGTCACAGTAAACCAAAAGAAAAAGAAAGGTGTTAAAAACCAAAGCATGCAGAGATAAACTTCCTGCCTGACCATCCACCAGGTATCAATGAAGAAGTACTGGAATGTGAAAGAAGAGCCATGGTAGATGAGCTGAAGAAGAAAAATTTCAACATGAACCTTCTAAATGAAAAAATGGACATTACATTCTCCATGAGATGACAAGAAATTGTTCAAGAGCAACCTTTAGTGTCACTTGTAAAAGAGAAATGGCCAGGCCTCTTCTTACAGCATCAGGTAATGTCATATGTGAATTTGATTTCATTTTTTAATATGGGATTTTATAAATATTAATGCCATTGGTAATTTCTGTATGTATCTTTCAGGTGTATGGAGAATTCAAACGAATAACGGGAATCGACCTGTATAAAACCTTCCAGTTTGCTTTGGAAACGTATGCAAATGAGCTTATTGGCGTGTTCAGAACAAAAGGAGGTGATGAAATCGGGACCCTTTTGGAAAGATTTGATCAACATTGTGGGTTTGCTAGCACCTTATTCAATGATGGGATTCATGGACGACAAATGGCAATGAATAGAAGATGGATTAATGTAAATACGTGAGCTGCCGTCCGCAATTAGTCAACGCATTTTGATGGCGATTCTAAGTGGGGATGATGATTAGGAGAGCGATGGAATGAAAAGTGTGTCTCTGTAGCTCTGAGTCACATCATGAGAGGTTACTGGCTTCATTCAGGGTAAAAAAATCAATTTGAATTATCCAGTTTGACTGTAAACTTCCTGGCTGATCAGTGTCAGATGTAAAGAAATTCAGTATGTAGAGAGTGATGAGAAGTGGACTTTCAATACAAAAGCAAAGTTCATCCACTATAACAAAAGGACAAGTGTCTGTCTGTGTGTCTGTCATTCCAACAGAAGGCACAAATGGAGAATCAAATATATTTGTAGTAGTAAAATGATGCACCATCTGTTGGAATGAAAAATGTAGTGCATTTTATTACTACAAATATTTGTATTTTTGCAGCTGTCATGACACGTAACCGATTCTCTTTGCTGCTGAAATTCTTTCATTTGAATGACAACAGAAACGAGCCAGATAAGAAAGATCCAAACCGCGACCACTTGTTCAAGCTACGTCCTTTGATTGATCATTTATTTGAAGCATTTCAGTTGCCCTACATGCCAGGACCGTTAGCTGCAGTTGATGAAAGTTTATTGTTGTGGAAGGGCCGCTTACAGTTTCGACAGTATCTACCATTGAAAAGGGCACGGTTTGGATCAAGATGTTTTGCTTAGCTGAGAATTCAGGTTACATTTATAGATTTCGTGTATACACTGGCAACTTGCACAACATTTAGTGGTCAATACTGCTTGAATAAATGTAAAAAATGTAAAAAAAAATGTAAAAAAGTAAAAAAACGAAAATTGTTCAGATTTCGCCTGGCGTGGGGAATATTTAGGGAGTTGGCGGTTAAAGGGTTAAAAAGGCAAATTTAGAGGGAGATATTATAGTCCTGGTGGGCTTGATTTACTCAAGGTTAATACATTTACTCAGAATCACAGACTGCACTCTCTCCCTCTCAGATGTATTCAGACCTCTTCTTGTGTCACTCCAAACTGCACTCTGGTCCATCCTGTCTGCTTGAGACGTGTCCAGAACTTGAGTGGAGTCCATCACTGTATTGAGTGGCCGTCGTTTAGGAAGTCAGCCGTGTTTCTGTGTCTGGAAGGTCCTACAATTCACACTGCATGTCAGGAGAAAACATAAGCCATGAAGTCCAAAGAACTCTCTGTAGACCTCCACCAAGATCACATTATGGTAAGATGGAGATCAGGGCGAGGGGATCAAACCATTTCTAACACTTATGAGTGTCCTCAGGAGCACAGTGGCTTCAGAAATTGAGACACAGAAGACGTTTAGGACCACCAGGACTCTTCTTAGAGTTGGCCATCCCGCCAATCTGAATTACTGGAAAGGAAGGGTCTTGGGTCAGCGAGTTGACTGAGAACCCAATGGTCACTCTAAGAGAGCTTCAGAAGTTGTCCGCTGAGATTGGAGACTCTATCTGAAGGATGACCATCTCAACAGGACTCCATCAGTCAGGTGTTCATGGTTGAGTGTTTAATGGAAGGCAATCTTGACAGTTTAGAGGACTCTGAGGACATGAAGAGACTCTCTGGTGTGATGAGACTCAATGACCAAGAGCAGGCACTGCTCATCACCTGCCTAATACCATCATTAAAATGAGGAGTGGAGGTGGCAGCATCATGCCGGGGGTGCAGGGAGACGGGACAGAATGAAGGGAAGGAGGGCTGCAGCCAAACACAGAGAGGTCCTTGAGGAAGACTTGCTGCAGAGTGGGCTGACAGTTCAATGACTTGAAGCAAAGAGCGAAGACAATGATGGAGTGGCTTCAGGACAAGAGTGTCCTTGAGTGGTCCTGGTTAGACCTCATTAACTGAGTGATTCACTTTCTGAAGAAGATCAAGAAAGTTAAAGTCAACATGACACAAATAGAGGAGGTGACTGAGCCCCTCAATAAAGTCATCACTTAGTTTTCAGAATGGCGACGCTTGAAGAAATCAGTGGCTTGGCTCCTCAAGTTTAAAGACTTAAAATGAAAGATAATCATTTCAAGTAGAAATCAGCCAATCTAAAGATAACCCAGAAGAACAAGAAACACTCGCCGTCGAGCACATGAAGAGGTCCAAACTGACAGTAACACCAAACCTGATGTCACCAGAAGACTTGGCTAAAGCTGAAGCAGAACTTGTCCGCCTCAGTCCACGGCAAGAACTTCCAGAAGAATTAAAGGCTTTAAAGAAAAGGGCTTGTGAGATAAAGAACAGTCAGATCTTCAAACTGGAGCAAGTCACACAAGATGGAGTAGTGAGAGCTGGAGGAAGACTCAGCAAAGCTGCAATGCCAGATGAAGCTGAACATCCTGCAATTCTACACAAATATTCACATATTGCCCTCCTTATATTGCAGCACATTCATAAAGAAATCGGCCATTGTGGGCACAACTATATACTGGCACAGCTACACCAGGAATACTGGACATCTCAAGTAAAGTCAACTAACAGAAACATCATTTCAAAGTGTCCAACATGAGAAGATACAACGAGAAAGCAGGAGAACTAAAATGGCAGATTTGCTGAAGATCGTTTGTTTCCTGACCAGCCACCTTCCTCCAATGTCAGAGTTGATTATTTTGGTCCTTCACAAGATAAAAGATGGCGAAGTCAGGTCAGGAGGTGCGGAGTAATCTTCACGTGTCTGACAATCAGAGCTGCGCACACAGAGATGGCACTCAGCTTAGACTCTGATTCTTATATCAACGCCACACGGCGATTCATGTGCAGAAGAGGACAAGTTAGAATGACACGCTCAGATAACAAGACAAACGTCATTGGAGCTGAAAGAGAGCAACGTGAAGCAATTAAAGATCTCGAGCAAGAAAACAGCAACGCTGTGATGAAGAAAGAATTCAATTTTAATGTCTTTTAGATGAAAGCGTCTCTTAAGTGAGTAAATGTAAATGTAGAAAAAAAACCTAAAATATCTCAGACAGAGCTTAGTGAACATTTAAGTGATAAAAATTAAAGAAAGGATTAAAATACACTTACAAAAAAAAATAAAAAGGCAGGCGTAATAAAACAAAAAACCTCAAGTGACCAAAATCCAACAAACCTAAACCAGAGCAGGAGACCAAAAGGACCACCGAACATCAAAACGTAAAGCAGAGCCCACCAGACAGGACAGAGCCCAGTGTTGGAGCGGCTCTGTCATCGGCAGCTTCTTCTTAAATACCCCTGGGGGCGGAGCTCCAGCTGCAGTGTCACGTGGCCCCACCCCCCTGGGCTCCACATGAAACACACACAAAAAAAAAAGAGGGTCAATAAAACTAGCAAAATACATAAACATCAGAATAATAAAGCAAAAATATACATCAACACACCATACATACAACAACATAATCAATATCATTTACAGAACCGTTCATAAAAAATAAGAAAAAGCTTAAAGAAAACACAGAAAGGCAAAATGAAACCTAAAATGAAACATCACAGCTGACTTCAGTCCTCAATGCACTTCACCTTCTTGTGGTGTCCATGAGTGTCAAATTCACCATTTAATGTCCATCTTTATTAGTAGCTGAACATCTCAGTAGTGTGTGTGTGTGTGTGGGGGGGGGGGGGGTCAAGCTGGAGTTGGCATACGAGGGCACACAGCGAACACACAGGGGCACACGGGACACTTGACAGAGCGCAGACACTCAGATGTGGAATGGAGAGCAGTTCTCAGGTCTAAATGATCAATTTCACTGCTAGACTTACAAATCAAATATTCAATCCAAATCAACATCTTATTTGTTACTCACCCCACTGTCATATTCTGCCTTTTCCAGTGCTATTAAGAAATGGATCATCAATACGGAGTGTTATATCTTCAGATCAGACAACACAGGAGATGTGACCAGAGGTGTCGACAAGTCAGAAGGTCACAGATGAGCAGATTTGACAAATGTCAGTCATCCTTATTGTTTATTCACCAAACACCATTGGGAGTTTATTATACAAAATGTAAACAATTATTAGATTTGTATTTTGTTAATACATAACGATTATTAAAAAGATTAATTCAAATAAATGTTCTATTCCCATAGAGAATCTTCCATAACCTAACAAAGCTGCACTGTCCTTAAAGGTAATGACAATATTCAGAAATCTGCACTAAATATCCATTTGATCAAACCCAAATCTTTCCTCCCCTCAGCCTTGCCATTCATTTAATATTGAGAGTGGCCACTAGGGGGGGCAGTTTGGCTACAGAAGAATCAGCTCAGCTGTCAGCTCTGAAGGTCATGTGACTGTGTGATCGTGTTGCCTTTATTTTGCTCTTAATTCATTTAAATCTTAATTCATTTTAGATATAATATTTAAAGTTCTTTATTTCAGGTGTTTTATTCCTGTGTTTTTACTTTATTCTTATTTCTTCTACACTGCACTGTATTCTTTTCTCCCCCCTTTCCCATGTGTGTAATATGGCGGGTGTCCACTAGAGGGCGCCACTGCACTTCAGTCCCACCCCTCAGTCCTCCTGTTAAAGTCTCCATTCGTCTGACTCTCTGATTGTTTCTCATTCTCTCCTTTCATGTTTCACTGCTCAGGATTTCACTGAATGCTTTCTGCTTTTATCTTTTAGATTTCCTTTTTGTATAAATTGCTGTGTAATATTTAGAGTGGCCACAAGAGACAGTAGTGTGGCAACTGACCAATCAGTGACCCCTTCTGTCCATTCGTTGTCTTTCTTATCTGCTTTTAAATTTCAGGTTTGTGGACAAGGTGGGCCAACCCTAGACGAGGTGCCAGTCCACTGCAAAGCCACACATGTGCACCCATATCAAGTGTGTGCCAACTGAACAAGAATTGATTTTTTGAAGATGTTGGAGCTTTCAGGGTACCAAGAGTGACAAATCTGAGGACAAGGAGGAGGTGCAGTTGAAGTTTAATGTGACATCAACTAAAACACCAAACTCTGTCAGTATGGCTGACATCTGACTGACCGGTGAGTCCTCATCTTCAGACATTCACAGTGAATTCATTTTGAAGTGAAGGACCCTTTGAATGACCAATGGAGGGTCAAAAAATGTCTGGTGAGTGGAAAACACTCCAGTCCCATCTGTCACTCTCTGCTCCTACATATAGTCACTATTCAAGAGCTCTCCATACTGAGTCTGTATAGCGCCTTTCAGTTGTGCTGATCCAGCAGATCCACATGCCTGTCCTACTTAACAGGTGACATTCAGTGACACTTGGAGGCCTCAGTAGTTGTTGGGGTGTCAGCCTGAAGGACATGTGGCTGTGAATCAACAGTGACCCCTGCTGGTCAGACTGATATTTGTAGGTCTGAGGTGTCGTCGCCCCTCATTATGACACACACACCTAATTGGCTACTCAAACCCAATAATAATGGAGACCCTGACAGTCGCACTCCACAAATTCAATCACAGAGGTGCTGCCCCCCAACCCATCAATCCTGTAAATTTAATTTCACCCCAAACTACAAACAGAAAGAGGACCTGCGCTTGTGGGGACATCAAGTGACCAGTGGAGGGTACTGGTCAGTGGTCACATGGTGTCAGATGGCTGATTGTTACACCGCAGTGAGGATCAACACAAAACCCTGGATAGAGGGGCTCAGTGAAGGAGGTGTTGAACCTGTGCAGGAGGGTCATTGTGTGTGAGACGCTATAAAATGACAGAGAGCCAGCAGGCCAGTCCAGATACACACCTATTCTGGGGCTGTAGGGGGCGCTGATTACAGTGTGTTGGTTATTGTAACGCACAGAGTACTGGGAATCAGACCACAGCAAACACCAGGACTTGTTGTTGTATCCAAGGCCGCACTTATTACCCCATCCTTTCCTGCTCAGTCCTTTACATGCGACTCCAATCCTCATGAAGTCTCCACTGCCCTCCACCTCCCAGTAACAGCGAGTCCCAGTCAGAGCCTCTCTGCACAGAACTTGGTACCAGCAGTCAAATCTGTCAGGATGATCAGGATATTTGGCTTTTGTCCCCTTAAATGTCACCTTCTTGTTCCCTTCAGACAGACGGAGTTCTCTGTGTGCCGTGTTGATGTCCAGTGTGAGGGGACAGAAGTCTGAAAGGAGAGAAAAGAAAACGAGTGAGGAGATCTGGGAGTGTGTAACTGGACTGGGGGCGGAGCACAACACAGACAATTAACAAGAACCAATCAGGAGCTGCGCTGACCAGACTCAAATGCTGTCTTTCAGAAGTGGGGTCTTCTACCATGAAGCCCCCTTACATTCAGTAAGTGATTGATGGTGCTACTTGAAGCTGTTGTACTTTGATCATGGTGGTCACCCTGAGTCTGTCCTGATGTCTGACTTGGTTTGTTCTTCATCTCTTAAACTGTCCTTCTAGTCAATAAGGGGTTCATTTTTTTATTTGATGTGACATCCAGTGAGTTTGGCTGCAGTCCCATGGACCTTAAACTTCTTGATGTTAGCTGCTGTGGCCACAGGAACATGAAGCTCTTTGGAGGTGATCTTGTAGTCTTCACCTTGACCTGCTCAGCTGTGACCTTCGTCCTTTCCTCTTCTTCTCCTGTCCTCGTTCAGTGTGAGGCACACAATGACATATCACAGCTAAGTGAGGACTTTACTGAGTGACTGAAGACCCCTGAGACTCTCATTAGAGGGTCGATTCTCATCCAGTGATGTCTTTTAATATCTAAGGTATTCCAATATTTTCTTCGGTTATTTTCATTTAGTTTTATTCTTACAATATGTTAAGTTATGAATTGAAAACAAAGTGTCTGCTCTATGGAGAACAGAATGGCCAAGTACTTTAGTCAGCTTTAACTTATTTCACAGTAACGCTGGGATTCTTTTATAAAACAGTCCTTTTGTCTTCACCTTTACACTGTATATGTAGATATTAATGGGAGTGGACATTGTGTTTTTATGTGAAGCACACTGAGCTGATTTCATTATGTGCCTTGTGCTGCGTAAATAAATAATTCTTATCAATACTGTAAGGGAACAACTGAAATAAAAAAGAAACAGAAAGGAGAAAACAGAAAAGGAAAACAGCAGGAAGTGAAATGAAAAAAGAACAATGGAGGTAGGACTGGAGTGACAGGAGGACCTGACGTAGTCGGCAGGATTTCATTTTTATTTTCTGTGAGTCCACTTGACACTTCAGAGACTCAAGTCCAACAGACTGCTTTGGTGCCTCCCTGTCCTGAATCTCAATATCCCATAATGCACCATTCACAGGACCCCCGTCACTTTGAGCTCATCAGTCCCACCACACTCACATAATGCTTTCATATCATAAGCCTGGCCTGAGATATTAAAAGTGAAATGATGATAAACTCCATGAATTGACAGACTCACATTGTAAAAACTCCTCTCTGCTCTGAGGTTCAAGAGGCTGTAGGGTGAAGATTGGAGCTTCACAACCTGAAAATACAAAGAAAAGAGAAGAATGGAGAATGTTAAGATGGTGTTTTATAATGTTACATTCTTAGACAGTTATTACAAACGCAGTGCAGCTGAATAAAACAACAAGACAGGCGGATCAAGTTTGTGTACTGAGCCCACCGGTGTGTGGATGATAAAGTGAGTTTTATTTACCAACAACTTGATCAGCAGGACAGATATGAGGGTCTCGATTGTGGACTTGACCTCTGCTTTAGACACCAACATCTCAGAGCTCTATATATCCTCACAGGTGGCACAGTGGTAGTGCTGCTGCTTTGCAGTAAGGAGACTGTGGAAGACTATGGGTTCGGTTCCTCCCTGTGTGGATAGCGCTTTGAGTACTGAGAAAAGCGCTATATAAATGTATCCATCCATCCATCCATCCATTGTCTCCCGCTTATCCGAGGTCGGGTCGCGGGGGCAGCAGCCCGAGCAGAGACGCCCAGACTTCCCTCTCCCTGGCCACTTCTTCTAGCTCTTCCGGGAGAATCCCAAGGCGTTCCCAGGCCAGTCGAGAGACATAGTCCCTCCAGCGTGTCCTGGGTCTTCCCCGGGGCCTCCTCCCGGTTAGACGTGCCCGGAACACCTCACCAGGGAGGCGTCCAGGAGGCATTCTGATCAGATGCCCGAGCCACCTCATCTGACTCCTTTCGATGTGGAGGAGCAGCGGCTCTACTCTGAGTCCTTCCCGGATGACTGAGCTTCTCACCCTATCTTTAAGGGAAAGCCCAGACACCCTGCGGAGGAAACTCATTTCAGCCGCTTGTATTCGCGATCTCGTTCTTTCGGTCACTACCCATAGCTCATGACCATAGGTGAGGGTAGGAACATAGATCGACTGGTAAATTGAGAGCTTCGCCTTGCGGCTCAGCTCCTTTTTCACCACGACAGACCGATGCAGCGCCCGCATTACTGCAGATGCCGCACCGATCCGCCTGTCGATCTCACGCTCCATTCTTCCCTCACTATATAAATGTAATGAATTATTATTATTATTATTATGATAAGAAACTGACCGAGTTCAGCCTGCCCAGTCCAATCCACCATTGGATCTCAGACTTTCTTCCAGACACTGCAGTTGGGTGCACACATGTCTGACCTGTTAACCCTCATCACCTCACTTTCTGCTGTCCTCTCCTGTGTTGTCAGTTGGCCACAGCTCAGCAGTTCTGTTCATGGACAGACATTGTTAGGTTCCATTTATGTTCATCAGTGCAGAACTGCTTTATCTTACTGTGTTTTTAAACAAATCTGTACAGCACTTTACAACCTCCACAGATTTTATACCAGGTTAGGTCAGATCAGGTCAGGTTGGGGGGGCATGCACTGGTACACCACGTTGCCACATCCACCACACAATGAAACAGGTTTAGATCCTAGCTGGCAACTCCCCCAAGGCAGATACACAGTCCAACCCTCTGGAAATGACCTTCTATCTACCACAGCCAAGTGTTATGTGGTTGTCCCCTTGGCTTGGTGCAACCACTCGGGTCCTCAACAATGAGGGTCACCCTAAGGTAATTGTGTCACATGACTGTAGTGTCGTAACTGATGCTCCCTCACACTGCAGGTCATGTGCCTCATTCAAAGCAGACCAGCGGTACCCAAGGATTTTCTGAAGAGACACAACATACTTTGTACTAACAAACGATAAATTTGGCCTGTCTTTTAAGACGTCTACTCTTTGCAGGGCAGAAGTAATTTTTTTCACCATTTTCCACAGACCTCTGAGTATTTCACTTTTTATTGACTGTATCACAATTCCAGAGGGTCACAAGTTTACAGACACAGAATTAAATAAAAAAGACATTTTGCTCTTAAAAACTTGGGTTTTGGTTGCCTCTAAGGAAACATGCAGAAATGTTTAAAGCTTTATTCTCTTTCGAAGGAGTTTTTTGCTTTTTTATTCGCCTGCACAAGAGCAAAAGTATCTGGGTGGTTGGAGGTGCGCTTGGCAAAGTTTCTTGTATTTGTACGTGTTCTTCTTCTTGTTATCTGTATTTGAACTAGCATCGAGGAGGCAGGGTAGAAAGCAGCAGTAAATGATATTTTCATCTGTAAGTAAATAACCGCGTCTTCGTAACAGCGATTACTTATTTTATAAGAAAAGAAATAAAGGCCGCAGCTGACTTTAAAGCAGTAAAGTTGAAGGTTCAGTGGTGCGCAGGTCAGCGGCCATCATTAAGTCCCCCTATCAGGCACATGGGGCTGTAGGGGCAGATAAGGTATTAAAGTTGTATGTATTTCTTTATATTATTTTGAACAGTTCTTAGCGGTCCAGAGGTAGAACAGTTAAGTGGGCAACAGTGTAAGGGCTCAGTAATACAGTGGAATACAAACAGTGTGAATGGAGAGCTTTTAAGTAAGAGGAGTGCAAAGTTAGGAGAACAGACAGAGAAAAATAAAGTTCACCTCCTAGAAAGACAAACAGCAGGCAGCTGAGAGGGATAACAGTACAGGAGCTTAAGGGGACAGAAGGTGTAAAAGAGCTCTAGCAGTTCTTAGTGTTACCATTTAAGTTAAATCATTTAATTTTAAGAAAAGAAAAAAAAAGTTAAGGCAGTTTTACTTTTTCTAAATTAAATTTTAATAATGAGGCCAGTGCAATGCAAGTCCTGTTGGATGTTGGATTTTTTAGATGATATTTTGGAAGAGCCAGTTGTCTATGAAGGCCACATCTGCAGGAGATGCCAGCTGATCCAAATCCTTGAGGTCAGGGTCGCTGAACTGGAGGAGGACTTGGCTGACCTGCGTTGTAGTAGAGAATTGGCGGACCTCACCCAGGTGTCCTTTAGAAAGATAGTGTGCATCCCCAAGGTGGCGCAGGAGGAGATTCCAGACCAGACAGGTAGAAATAGGTGGGTCACGGTCACAAGGCATAAGGTAAAGGGTGCACTCTGTCCGGGAGCATCAACCCACAGAATTAGAAGACTCAAACCATTATCACATCCTTAGTCATCAAGTGTCCAACAGATTGCAGCAATATCCAATAAACAGAGGAAACAAAAGCACAAAAAATTGATGGCTGTAAGGCCTAACATGTCTGATGAGCAAAAAGCAAAAGGAGCACAAAGTAAGAGGGAGGTAAGAGCGAGCATGTCAGGTGAACAGAGCTCCAAAAATGTGCGACATGATCAGAACAGATGGACTTACTATTGTACCAGTACCCAACATAAACAGGCATGGACACAGGTTATAAGGCAAAGGGTCTTTTACTGTGTGAAACTGTTCATTTATAAGGGTTTCCACCCATCAAAGCCACAAGTACACTAAGATCAATACTCTCTCTCTCTGTCTCTCACTGCCTCCTCCATTCATCTTGCAAGATTTGTCCTCCTTCCTCCTGACTCTGGCCACCTGATGCGAGGCAGGCAGTTCCTTTTATTTTAGCTGCCCCGGAAGTGGTCTTACAGCACTTCCAAGTAAGGCGGAAACCTCATAATGTAGGGATTCCCCAGTCATACACCTCCCCATGGTGTCCTCCATGGGACCTAACAGGGTTGTTCCCTGAGACTACTATACCCAGCATGCCCTGTAGACCCCCATATGGTAATCTGATCCTGGGCTCACTGCCATCTAGTGTCCTGGAGGAGATAAAGCCCTGTGCTATCTGCCTCCCCCTGTCTTTGCATCCTAAGGGTGTCCTGGCCAGGTAAAGACGCTGGCAGTCCTTCACAATACCATGAACTCTGAATAAAAGCAGCTGCTTACTGTGAGAGTGTGACATCACTCATCCCGTCATTGTAAACAACACTACAAAAACTTACTAATAGAGAAAATGGATAAATCTTAATGGACAGGCCTTCTTCATGTATCTCACTGTCCTTGTTATTGTCACTCTGGTCCTCCTAATATACTTTAACAATGAACACAACATGAGCAGACGCTGTACCTGATGGAGTCAAAGGCAGGATGTCCCAATGGCTGATCTTCTCCAGATGCTTTTTCAGACATGACAGCTCCTTTAGCAGGTCCTCAGTAGAAAATTCAGCCGTGACAGTGAAGATGAGTGAGTCTCCGTCAGAAGGAAGGACACAGCGAGATGACAAAGTCTGCATCAGGAGAGAAGAGGGAACAAGGAGAAATAAAAAGTAACATTAATAAGAAGGACCTTCTCTCAAGTAAGGATCAGCATGGTGAACAGAGAGTTTGGGTTTAGATAGATTGCTTTTCATTCATTTATTGTTTATTTATAAGAGAATATTTCATTATAGTGGACCACAAGACTTTCAAAAACAGTTTCACGCAGGAGTCCATAAGAGGTCAGTCATAAGACTGTAGATAAGTGGACTGGGAGGGTGGCAACAGGCAGGCAGGTGAAGAACTGACTTAGCAGACAAAACAAGGCATTGGGCTCGTTAATGTACTAAGATGAAGTTAATTATATAGATAGATAGATAGATAGATAGATAGATAGATAGATAGATAGATAGATAGATAGATAGATAGATAGATAGATAGATAGATAGATAGATAGATAGATAGATAGATAGATAGATAGATAGATAGATAGATAGATAGATAGATAGATAGATAGGAATTCTAGAAGGAAACAACAAAAGCAGATGTGCATAGAACCATAAAACAAAGTGAAGGTCAGTTTGTGAAGATGGCTCTCCTTCACTTCTACTTCTTCAACTGTCACCTGTATTTGGATTGGACTACACAGTGTTGAGTGACACATTGTGCCCACCTACTTTCTTTGAAATAAATACACAACCCAGTGGTCTGGACTGGATGTGTTTAGTACTTTAGTACACTAGATGGCGCTGGTCTGTTTAATGTGAGTCTGCACTAAATAAATTACGTTTGATAAGTTTGGTCTGTCTGGGCACAGAAATGATGTGTGAAGAGCTCTTCCTGTGCTGGGTGAGACCTTTCACATAAATGAATCCTGGAAAAACTGGGTATGAGAGAGTGTGCTAACTTGGACAGTCTGCTAGCTCATTACACTGTCAGACCCACATTAGCAATCACAATGAGTCAATTTGGGTTTCTGCCATTTAAACAAACTGAAATGTGAGGCTGTGAGGGAAGATCTGGAATAACTGGAGGAAAGTGTGTGACTTGTCAGAAAGACTTGGGGGCCTTTTGTGCGCTCATCACAGTTCTGTAATCTGCCCTGTAGAACACACTTGTGGGAATATTGTGTGTTAGAGAAATGAGAAAACAGCAGAAAAGAAAGTTGAGAAGAAGAAGAGAGACCAGACTGGACTGAGGGGTTTGAGCTGTGAGGAAATGCTGAAGGACTTGAATGTCATCAGTTAAAGGACAGAGACATGAGGAGGTGACATGACAGGAGAGTTTAAAGATATGAAGGAGTTGGTGTCTCCTTTTGTCAGGTGGTCTCATTTAAAATGAAACTTATTAAGAGCACATTTCATACAAATTTGCTTCTTCAAACAAACAACTGCAGATTTACCTACCGCTCAGGAAATAGTACTACTACTACTACTAATAATAATAATAATAATAATAATAATAATAATAATTTATTTATTTATAGGCACTTTTCATGGCACACAAGGACACCTTAGAGAATACATTCAAAACACCACGCACAATATAAAATTAATAAAATTTGACGGAACAATAAAACCAGAATAAATGCAATAAAATTAAATTTAACTTTTTAAAAAGATGTGTTTTAAGGTGAGATTTAAAGATAGGATGAGAGTCGATATTACAAATATCTTGTGCAGAGAGTTCCAGAGGCGAGGGGCCACTCGGCCAAAATCCCTAAACCTGATGGTAGTCAGCTGAGCAGGAGGTATAATAAGATAAATAGAGGAAGAAGATCTAAGGATATGGGAAGGAATGCAGATGTGAAGAAGATCAGGAAGATAAGGAGGTGCCAGATTATGGAGGGTCTTGTAAATTATTAGCAGAATCTTAAAATCAATGTGATATTTAATAGGGACACATTGAAGCTGCTGAAGGACTGGAGTGATGTGTTCAATGGAAGGTGTTCTGGTAATAATACGAGCTGCAGCATTCTGAACCAACTGAAGTTGTAAAGGAGTTTGTGAGTAAGACCAGAGAGGACAGACTTACAATAATCAATATGAGATGTGACCAGAGCATGAACAAGAATAGCAGTGCTGGTTGCTGAAAGAGATGGGAGTAAACAGCTGAGATGGAAATATGCTGACCGAGTTAAAATATTAATATACACCTCAAAGTTTAAGGGAGTAGGAAGAGTTTAGAGAATTATCAATAGTCAATGAAGTATTATCACATTTGTCCAAACAGATTTAGTTCCTACCAGAAGAACCTTTGTTTTATCACTATTTGATTTAATAAAATTAGCAGACAGCCATGATTTAACTACCTGAAGACAGTCAGAGAGGTAAGAAGGTGGAAGAGTGTAATCAGGCTTAGTAGACAGATAGAGCTGGGAGTCATCAGCATAACAGTGAAAGTGAATATCAAATTTCCTAAAGATACGACCAAGAGGCAGAAGATAAATAATAAATAGAAGTGGGCCCAAGACAGAGCTCTGGGGAACACCACTAACAACTGGGCAAACTTGGGATCTGAAATTTTTTAGTTGTACAAACTGTGTATGACCTGAGAGATAAGATTTGAACCAGGCATGTAGAGTGCCAATAATTCCAATCGATTTTCATCTCTGAAGGACAATATCATGAGATTTTGATCAAAGGCAAGGCTCAGATCAAGGAGCACAAGTGCGGTCAACAGCCCCGAGTCAGCTGCCATCAGCAGGTCATTGGTGATTTTAACCAGGGCTGTCTCTGTACTGTGAAATGGACGAAAGCCACACTGAAATTGTTCAAACAAATGATTGTCAGTAAGGTGAGAGTCAACCTGCACAGAAACAGTATTTCAAGTGTTTTTTTAAAGGAAATGTAAATTTGAGATTGTTTGATAATTATTTAGATGGTAGAGATCCACACCAGATTTCTTGACAATTGGAGTTTTCACAGGCGTTTTAAGGGATAAAGGAACAAGACCAGACATAAGTGAAGAATGTATGATGTTAGTTATTAGAAAGGAAAGAGAAATCAGTAGGAACTGGAGCCAGCTGACAGGTAGATGGCTTGGAATTTCTAATAATATCAGATATTTCAACCACAGTTGGGAATTTAAAAATAGTGAGAAGAGAAGAAGAAGGGGGATCATAAAAAGTTCCATGTACAGAGTTTACAAGAGAAGTCAACTGCTGGTGGATATTTCCAATGTTCATATTTAAAAAGGTCATAAAAGAGTTACATTGATCAGTGCAGTAAAAGTAAGGTGGGAGGTTGTCAGGTGGCCATAAGATGTTGTTTGGAGGCCGTAGATAAAGGCAGGAACTTTGAGAGTTTTGCATAAATTGTGGAAATATTAGATAAATGTGAAATTGGGCTGAATGCCCTGTTCTTGCCATTTGTAAAAACTCCTCAGATCCTTTAAATTTGACTCTAAATGTTCTCAGG
Source organism: Erpetoichthys calabaricus (assembly GCF_900747795.2). Classification (NCBI taxonomy): domain Eukaryota; kingdom Metazoa; phylum Chordata; class Cladistia; order Polypteriformes; family Polypteridae; genus Erpetoichthys; species Erpetoichthys calabaricus. Next base: position 5,822,154 of record NC_041398.2, read on the forward strand.
TCCTACACACCCCAGTCTGACCAGACTCCCTATGAAGTGTCACTCTCACCTGTAGGAAGTGGAGATGGTCCTTGGTCTCTGAAAGCTCCTTCAGCTCAGCTTCTCTCCTCTTCAGCTCCTCGATCTCCTTCTCCAGTCGCTCCATGACTCCTTCAGCCTTCTCCATTTCCCTCTTTTCTTGTTCTCTGATCTTCTCAGTCAATTTCTTGTGGGCTTCCTCAATACACCGTATGACAGCAGTGAAGTTCTTCTCATGTTCCTCCATCACTCTTTCCACAGAGATCTGGATGGATAGGAGAAAATATAAAATTGAGTCACCTAATTAAAAAAAACAGTCCTAAGATACTTTTGTTGGTATTCTGATGTAATGATGGATAATTTGAATTAGGATAATGGCCGTAGCAGATCCTTGGAATTCTGGATAACATAAGGCACCTGAAAAACCGTATGGAATGTGCTGTCTTAATAAGGGGTTCTGCATGATCTATGAGAGTCATTGTCAGGACTGTTACTGAGGTGTCTTTAAAAGAGCCTCTCCTGGTCATCCTGGGATTGAGAGTTGAGAAGTAAACAGAAGAAGAAGAATTGGTATTGTGGAGAAAAGCTGATGTGTTGTAAATTAATTACAGTATTCAATTGTAATCCTCAGAGTTGTGAGTCTTTATATTCCAGGTTGCTGCATTTCTATTTCCTTTATTTAACTTTTCATTATTACTAATAACTGCCATTGTGACTTTTATTTGTATGGCTCACCTGAGTGTCATTTGGGTGAAAGTTAGTGTGCAGGTGGGTCACAGTCAGATATGAGTGTAGGGTATGAGGTACACACTGTCCTGGATCACCAACCCCAAATCTGGAGGTGTTCAGCTATTTTCTGGACCTTGTAGAGCTGCACACTGACTCTGATATCTTTGAGACAGTAGGCAGGGATGACGAGCCCTAAAAGTAGTCAAAATCAGGGACTCAGGTATTATGGGAATTGAGATGAAGCTTTGCTGTAGATACAGAGAGTCTCACATGCTGTGTTGCCTTCTGGGTACTCAGATAGAAAACCTTTGTGGATAGCTGGATATGCTCCTGGCCAGAGCAGTGAAGGATCTAAAATATCATTATCAAGCTTGTCTAGTTGTCATTGTACAATTGAAATATGGAGATCAGACTGCCAGGTCTGCAAAGCAAAGAGTTGGGTGCAAAGCTAAGAAGCAGAACTGACAAAGTGGTCATCTCAGGATTTCAACCTATGCCACACCCACCAGTACACATGGGGTTAAACAGATTAGAAAGCTTGATACATCTGAAAATCTTGGTTTCAGAAAAAGTTGGGATGGGTTATATTTCAACTGGATGGGCACTAACGTAAGTTTAATATAAATCACAAATAAATTAATGAAAGAAATTATTAGGAAAAGACTGAGCAACAAAGATCAAGAAGAGGAGTGTTAGTGAGCGGTCAGTGTAGGTTTAGATGGTGGATTTCATGTGTCACTATTGTGCAGGAATTCAATAATAAAACAAGAAATACACAAAGGGTTCAGGGTGGGCCCTCACACCTCCTCACCCATCAGCATCAGTTCTGGCTCTCCTCGGGGCTGTGTGCTGAGCCCACTGCTCTTCACACTGTACACACATGATTGCACCCTCGCCCACCACAGCAACACCAACGTCAAATTTGCACATGACACCACTGTGGTGGGGCTCATCGCTGGGGAGGATGAATCCGCCTACAGGGATGACGTGGAGTGGTTGACAGCATGGTGTACTGACAACAACCTGCTCCTGAACACAAGTGAGACCAAGAGCTCGTTGTGGACTTCAGGAAAAAGAAAACGGACATCAAACCACTCTACATTGGAGGGGACTGTGTGGAGAGGGTGTCAGACTTCCCCTTCCTATGAGTAAGTCCACATCATGGAACACCTGTCCTGAGGTGTGAACACAGCTGAGCTGGTGAAGAAGGCTCAGCAGAGACTTTATTTGCTGAGAGTCCTCGGGAGAAATAACATCCTCCAAAAACTGCTGGTGTCCTTCTATCGCTGCTCTATCGAGAGTATCCTGTGCTACTGCCTCTCTGTGTGGTTTTCCAGCTGCACAACAGCACAGAGGAAAACACTTCAGTGGATCGTAAAGACGGCCCAGGAGATCATCAGCTGTTCTTTACCCTCTCTGGATGAACTGCACAGCTCTTGCTGCCTCAGGAAAGCAGAAAACAACTTAAAAGACTCCTCATACCCCGCTAATGACATGTTCCAACTGTTGCCATCAGGCAAAAGATAGAAGAGCATCAAAACAAAGAATAATAGACTGAATAACAGTTTCTACCCTGTTACTATTAGGGAACCGAATGCCACCCAATCACCACCTGATACAAAAAACAATATTAAATTAAAGAGTAATAAAAATGCAGGTAAAAACAGACAATAACTTTGAATAATGTTAACGTAGAAAAATAAATAGATAAATGTATCCTGGAAGAATTGGACATAAAACAGGAAGCAACTCTAGACAGTCAGATGTATGGCAGTCAAATGTGTGGCCAGGTAACAAAGAAAATCCACACCAGAAATCATAATGGAGCAATTTACATCTCTGCCAATAAACCAGAATGACGTGGAGGATGTGGGAGAAGAACTGGAGTGGTGAACTCCACATGGAAAATGAATGGTGGTCTGGAAGGCAACATAAGTGACCACTGCACCACCTTATTGTCCTTTGTCATAAAATATGAATGCTAAAAAAAAACAGGTGGAGGTGCGCGTTATCGTCACTCAGTCCAGAAGCCTAACACCTTCACTAATGGAGTCCAATAAAGCTGTGACATATCAGAATGAACAGAGAAAGTCCATTAGGGAATGTTGTGTCGACTGATCCAACTCAGAACATCAGTGCCAACCTTCATTATGAGTTATTGTTAGGGGAGTGAAGTCACCTTTAGTGGAGGAATGAGAAACCTGAGGACATGAGGGTCTCGTAGTCTGAATTCCTAATGACTAAAACATGAAATGCTGTCAGCAGTGAAATACCATGAAGGACACAATAAACCATCTTCTCTCCTTCTCCATCTCCCTGTCCTCACACGTCATCACCACAAACTCTCACAACCCTTTTAGTTTTTTTCCTCTCTTTGATATGAAGTGTCGTCTTAATTCCACTCACCTTCATCTCCTCCACTGTCCTCTTCGTCTCCCTCAGTTTCTTCTCTTTCTCTTCAAGTCTCCTTCTAATTTCCCTCAGTGTCGCCCCCAGCTGTTTCTGTTTGGACACACAAGAGGACACATGGGGGTCTTATCAGAATTCTCTTCCTCTTTCTGAGCTCATGGTGTCATTTTGAGTGATTAAATTTGTACAACACATTTATTTCACATTCCATGACACAATTTACAGTTTCTGTCACACTTGTCTTCATATTGACACAGTAGGTGACACTCAGAGATTTAATGAAACAAATATGAATATCACACAAACATTCAAATAAAGGTTTAATTTAACACTTCAATTCAAGATGGAGTTTGGGCTTGAAGAGAGCTACAAATAAAGGAGACAGTCTGAAGGCTCACTGGTGTACAAGTCAGTCCTTGAGACTGAGAGGACATCACATCGACAACCAGGATATCAAAGCTTCACACATAAAAACTGAAGAAACCTGCAAACCCAGGAGACCTCGGATGGCTAAGGACTGCAATTGTAGGACCAACAAGGCCATTGTGGAGTTGAGACTTGTGAGAACTTTGTCAAGTGTTTGGTCATTTTATGGAGTCAAGTGAGATAACTGAGGCCGAGAAGACACAAGTGAGTCTGAGAAGTTCAGGAAAAAGTGAAATCTGAAGAGGAGTTTAATGAGCTCAGAGAAATCTGACAAGAAATCAAAGGAGTCACAAATAGAAATACTTAAAGAAAACATTAGAACTGGAGATCAGAGAAATAAATAATAACATAAGTGAAAGTTAACTAACTCAGAGTTCAAACATGAAGAAGAGGAAACGAGTCGCACTCAGTGGGCTGCTTTATGCCTTGGGGGCATGTGGCTTGGCCATTTTACAGAAGGGCACAGATCCAGTTGTCATTGTCAACATCACAGTAAGTGACAAAAGTAAGAGAAGGCTGGCAATTGTGTAAGAAAAGAGTGAAAATGGAGGAGCTAAGATTAGAAGTAGAAGACACCCGGTGGTCTTATCAGAAGTGCTGTCTGTGACACAAGACACTCCTGGGAGGACTGGAGAGATCAGAGAGTTTAACATGAGGCTCACATTGGGTTTAAGATGGAGGGGCACAGGGCTAAGGGGCATCAGGGGGATTTTAACATCTGATTGCTGCTACACCCCTGGCATGGGATCCACTGATGTTTTGGGAAGACAAACAAGGAGGTCAGTCATGGACTTTTAACAAGGAGCTTAAGAAGTCGAAGTTTACAAACTCATAATCAGAAAAAGGCAGTGATATTAATAAGACTAAGGGATAAGCTGGGCTGGATATTAATAGAAATGTCAAAAAAGTAAAAAATATATACTAATACAAAAAACAAATCATATACTTTAAAGAGAAATACATTAATATAATCTGCGGTGGGCTGGCACCCTACCCAGGGATTTGTTCCTGCCTTGCGCCCTGTGCTGGCTGGGATTGGCTCCAGCAGACCCCCGTGACACTGTGTTAGGATATAGCAGGTTGGAAAATGACTGACTGACTACATAAACATAATATGAACAAAAAATCAAACTCAGAATAGTACATATATGTTGTGATAAGCTGCCCGGACACAGACACACGGACACCATTGTACAGTCCACCACACGTTTATTTACAATATTTACCGAGTCCAATAGTGCACAACCCAGTGCCTCAAGCACCAAACTCCCCCAAAGTCCAGGCCTCTTTCACTCTCTCTGCCTGCTCGTCAGGCCGCCTCCTCTCTCCTGCCACCAAACTTCATCCACTCCTCATCCAACTCCAGTCCTCCTTTGCAGGGAGGCGGCCCCTTTTATAAGTACCCGAAGGGCTCCAGGTGATCCCCGACACTCCCTAGACACTCCCCTGTGTGGCGGAAGTGCCGGCTGTGTTCCCGGAAGCCCTCCGGGTGTTCCCAGTCTTCTTCCCCCCAGCACTTCCTGGTGTGGCAGAAGTGTTGGGGTTCCAGGTCCTTCAGGCATGGGGGCACCCCCTGGCAGAGACCACGGGCCCCTACAGGATTGGGCTTCCAAGCCCTGCACCCGTGGCCCCCAAAGGAACCAGGTTGGTCGCCCCCTTGTGGTCTGGGGGAGGCATGAGCCCTCCTCCTGTCTTCCTGGGCGTCCCCGCTGGGTGCCACCCCCAGCCGTGTGCCACAATGTAAATATATATATGTAAATATCCATCCATCCATTATCCAACCCGCTGAATCCGAACACAGGGTCACAGGGGTCTGATATGTAAATATGAAATAGTAAAATAACATCAATACAGTGATGAATGAGCCAATGAATGAGAGAGACATAATAAATCTTACATTATTTAGAGGAGTGAGCATCTGGGCATATAATCAGTTAGACAAGAAGCTGAAATAAAACTGTAGAAGAAAAAAAGAAATCAGAAATAATAAGAAGATGTGAGTCTGTGATGAAGAACAGTGATGAAGGTGTGACAAATGGAGACCTGCGGGTATCGGTGAGTCAGATTGGGCAGATCAGTTCACTCACTTCATGTCTACATCAGTGGGGAAGAAACATTTTTATTAAGTCAAAAGACTTCAAATATCAAACAATTCAAAAACCACAGCAAACACGTATCAAGGGCATAAAAAATCTTTCTTCATGGCAATGAGCCCAGTTTTCTAAGAAAATTAAATAGAATAAATAAAGAAATAAGAGGTGATGAAAACTAAACTCCTGTACAAAAGAAGTAAACATCACAACCAACAAAACACCACGTAACGTAGAAAATGGAAAAAGCGAAACAAGAACTAAAGAAAAAAGAGACAGAAAAGCAAATAAAAGAGAAAAACTTA